>NC_052350.1:33110548-33185261 GCF_009727055.1 Benincasa hispida
CTACTTGAGTTCATTTTGGAGCGGTTCAGAAGCTATTTTTGTAATAATTAAGTTTTGTTTGCTTGTTTTTTTTGCCAAAACTAAAACCATATCAGTCTGTCTTTAATTATTTATGCATTTGATGTATGTTATAATTAAATAAATCTTGTATGTGCATATAGTATGCCATTTAGATTTAAAATCCCACTATAGGAAACATGTTACATGCATTGAAAGTATGTTATAATTGTTATAATATATAGTATGCATGTTATGGTTTCTTGTATTTAATATAAATGTTATATTAAATGTTGAATGCCTCATGTATGTTATGGATGTTTAGCATGTCTAAAGTTTTATAAGTTGTTATAAAATTGGGTTAGACATTTATCCATAAACAATAGTTGCATGCTTACGTAGGTTGACCACCTGTTTTAATTGTTAAAACTTATAAAACCTAGGTTACAAACTCAACGGGTATATAATCCTGTCTATGGCTGGGGGTACTTAAGTTGATGGGTTACGGAACACCTCCTACCTGGGGATTATGGCCGAATTATTGAACGTTGGTAACCGATTTTATGAGCATACGTGAGTGATGTGAGGTAATAAAATGGTTTATCACCATTGTAGGTTAAAATCCAATTATAAGAGTTATACTTGGATAAACCACATAGACTTAGGGTTGTTTTATTAGCCAAAAAGAACCTAAGTATAAATCTACCCAAAATAGAACACTTTAGTGGCAGTTTAATAACTTCTATACGATAGAGTTATTAGAAAAATTCAGTGGGAGATTAATAACATATACGATACGTTATTTTTAGCTCTCACGTCTCTAAGAGTTCACAATCCAGATTTAAGCGGTACTTCATGTCACCCTGGGAGTGACCTCCCTACGGAGAGTATTTTTTTAGCTTAAATCTAGAATTTAGTGAATAAGAGGAAATTGTTCAAAATATAAGTCTATTATATGATAAATAGATTTCAACTTCCACGTCTCCTTATAATTTACACCGTGAGATTCATATGATGCTTCATGTCACCCTGGAAGTGACCTCCCTATGGAAAGTGTTTTGTATGAGTCAATATCAAGGTAAACGGAAGAAGTAGTTCATAGTAAGTGGGTGAAGGATATGTGTCAATATATCCTACGGTCTCCTCCATTAGTCTGAACCGTGAGATTCCTATGTTGCACCTGCTGATTAGCTTTAAGCGGCCTTTTGCTAGTCGTTTAGTGATGGCTATCCCCACGGAGGGTTGTAACATAGGATTCGAAACAACCAAGGCTTTAGTAAAATGAATAGGGTCTTATAGTTTCGTCTTGGGTGTTGTCTTCTATTTCGGAGGCAAGTTCATACCGTTCTATAAGATTTGAAAATGACAGGTCACACTTACAAGAATTACTAAGTTGTTAGTAAAGATCTTGACTGAAAACGATAACTAAACGACTATAGGAATAAGAGTTATTCCAAGGATAGTGTTTGGTCAAAATTGTTTGTTTTAGTGAAGGAGTATCTGACTGCCCCACGGTAGTGCATATTCTGACTCACTAAAATATCGTTGCAAATAAATAATGATTATGGGTATATTATTACTTTTTGCTAAAACTTGACTTTGGATTTAGTTACAATTTACTAATTAGAATTTGTTTGAATTTTATCAGCACGTCGAATTCTAGTATACTCACTTCCGATGTATATAATAGTGAAATCAAATCAACAAATAAATTACTAGCGGTTGATTATACCAAAAGAGTTTTAACAGAGGATTGTCTTCTATCTCCTAACTCATATGAAATTATGAATTATGTAGATGAAAATGTTGAATTCGAACAACAAGATAAATATGATTTACTTGTTATCGAAGCATGTTTAGTGAAAAACGATAAAATCTGGATAATTGATTCAGGTGCCGCTAATCACGTATGTACTATCTCACAGGAAACAAGTTCCTGGAGACAGTTGACAGAAGGTGAAACAATTTTTAAGGTAGGGACCGGGGAGATTGTTTCAGCCAAAGCAGTGGGAGATATGAAGTTATTTATAGGAGATAAGTACATTTATTTGAAAAATGTATATTATATTGCTTCTATGAAAAGGAATCTAATTTCTGTCTCCTGTTTGCTAGAACAAAATTATAAAGTTTATTTTGAAAATGGTGAAATGTTCATCAAAATGGGAAATAAACAGATTTGCTTTGCAAAATTAGAAAATAACTTGTACATATTAAAAATAATTGAGGTCAAAGCAGTGTTGGACATAGAGATGTTTAAAACTGCTGGGATTCATAAGAAGAGGAGGATTTCTCCAAATGCCTATCTTTGGCACTTGAGACTGGGTCACATAAATCTCAATAGGATTGAGAGATTGGTTAAGAACGATCATCTAAATAAGTTGGAAGACCATTACCACCATGTGAATCTTGTCTTGAGGGTAAAATGACAAAAATATCTTTTTCTAGAAAAGGTCTTAGAGCCAAAGAACCCCTAGAGCTGATTCACTCAGACCTTTGTGGGCCTCTAAATGTTAGAGCAAGAGGAGGGTGTGAATATTTCATCAGTTTTATAGATGATTATTCAAGGTATGAGCATATTTACCTAATGCACCAAAAGTCTGAAACTTTTGAAAAGTTCAAAGAGTAGAAGACTGAGGTTCCGAACCAATTAGGTAAAAATATTTAAACACTTCGATCGAATCGAGGTGGTGAGTATATGGATACAGAACTCCATAACTATTTGATAAAACATGGAATTCAGTCTCAACTCACAGCCCCTGGCACACCCAACAAAATGGTGTGGCAGAGAGAAGAAACAGAACCTTGTTGGACATGGTTCGTTCCATGACGAGTTACGCCCAGTTACCAAATTCTTTTTGGGGACCGCAGTTGAGACTGTGGTGTATATTTTGAACATAGTTCCCTCGAAAAGCGTTTTTGAAACGCCGTACAAGCTCTGGATGGGAGGTAAAGGAAATTAACGTCACTTCAGGATTTGGGGTTATTCAGCACATGTGTTGGTGCAGAATCCTAAAAAGCTGGAACATCGTTCAAAAGTATGCCTATTTGTAGGCTACCCAAAAGAAACTAAAGGTTGTCTTTTTTATGATCCTCAAGAAGATAAAGTGTTTGTATCGACAAATGTAACCTTCCTGGAGGAAGATTATATAAAGAACCATCAACCTCTCAGTAAGTTAGTAATAGAAGAAATGTCCAGAGAAATGACAAATGTATCAACAAGAGTTGTTGTTCGAGCAGGTCCTTTAACAAGAGTTATTGATAGAGCAGGTCCGTCAACAAGAGTTGTTGATGAAACTGATACTTCATATCCTTCTCAAGAGTTGAGAATCCTCGTCGTAGTGGGAGGGTTGTGCAACAGCCTGACCGGTACATGGGTTTAACTAAAACTCAATTCATCATACCAAATGATGGTTTAGAGGATCCATTGTCTTTTAATCAAGCAATGAAAGATGTGGACAAAGACCAATGGATTAAAGCCATGGACCTTGAAATGGAATCTATGTATTTCAATTCTGTCTGGGATCTTGTAGATCAACCGGAATGGGTAAAACCCATCGATTGCAAATGGATGTACAAGAGAAAACAAGACCAAGCTGGTAAGGTACATACCTACAAAGCTATACTAGTGGCAAAAAGGTTTACCCAAAGAGAGGGGTTAGATTTTGAAGAAACCTTCTCTCTATTTGCCATGATAAAGTCTATTAGAATACTCTTGTCTATAGCCACATTTTATGATTATGAAATATGGCAAATGAATGTCAAGATAGGTTTTTTGAATGGCTATCTTGAATAGAGTATCTATATGTCTCAACCAGAAGGGTTTATACAATAGGGTCAAGAGCAAAAAGATTGCAAGCTTAATCGATCCATTTATGGATTAAAACAAGTTTCTAGATCTTGGAATATGAGATTTGACGCTGCGATCAAATCTTATGGCTTTGAAAAAAATGTTGACGAACCCTGTGTCTATAAGAAAATCGTCAACAAAATTGTCACTTTTCTGGTGTTGTATGTTGATGATATTCTACTCATTGGGAATAAGGTAGAATATCTAGCTGGCATTAAGAGATGGCTAGCTTCACAATTCCAAATGAAAGATTTTGGAGAAGCACAATATGTTCTTGGAATCCAAATAGTTCGGAATCGCAAGAAAAGTACATTGGCATTATCTCAAGCATCTTATATAGACAAGATGTTGTCTAGGTATAAAATGCAAAATTCCAAGAAAGGATCTTTACGTTTCAGGCATGGAATTCACTTGTCTAAGAAGTAGAGTCCTAAGAAACCTTAAGAGGTTAAGGAGATGAATCGAGTTCCATATGCATTTGCAGTTGGGAGTTTGATGTATGTAATGCTGTGTACTCATCCTGACATATGCTATGCCGTAGGAATTGTCATCAGATTTCAGCCCAATCCTGGTTATGACCATTGGACTACCGTTAAAAACATTCTCAAGTATCTTCGGAGAACGAGAGATTATATGCTCGTGTATGGTCCTAAGGATCTGATCCTTACTGGATACACTGATTCTGACTTTCAGACCGATATTGATTCGAGGAAATCAACTTTGGGGTCAGTATTCACACTGAACGGAGGAGCAGTTGTATGGAGGAGCATCAAGCACAGTTGTATTGTGAACTCCACAATGGAAGCCGAGTATGTAGCTGCAAGCGAAGCAGCAAAAGAAGTAGTATGCCTCAAAAAGTTCCTGAAAGATCTGGAAGTAGTTCCTAACATCACCTGCCTGCCACTCTCTATTGTGACAACAGTGGAGCAGTTGCAAATTCAAAGGAACCACGAAGCCATAAAAGGGGAAAACATATCGAACAGAAGTACCATCTCATCAGAAAGATTGTACACAGAGAAGACATCATTGTCACTCAGATTGCTTCCCAAGACAACTTAGCTGATCCATTTACGAAGGCCCTCTCTGCTAAAGTGTTCAAGGGTCACCTAGTAGGACTAGGTCTACGAGTTTTGTATCACTAGGGTAAGTGGGAGAATTGATGGGTATTGTGATGCCCTAGTTTATTGTATTTGTACATTTTATTCTCTCCATGTAAACTCAACATTGTATATATTTGTAGATATTGATCCACTGGAGTTTTAGTCTAAGTGGGAGTATTGTTGGGTTTTATGTCCTAAAAACTCGCAGTTTGTAAAATGATAAACATTTTCTATTATCAAGATACTTGTTATTGATCTCATAAATTGTATGAAAGTCTTACTCCAATAAACTAAGACCCATGACTATTGTATGAGTACTTGAACTTTATGTGGAGACATAAGAGTGGATCGGGTTCGAGTAAATAGTCAAAATGATCTATGGTACATGAATGAGGTTGGACACCTTATTCTGGTAACACCATTGATGCGGCCTATTCTGTAGTTGTCACAAAGAGTTGTAAAGTGCTACATACGATGTGATTCTAATTCGTACATGTTATGACATGAGGAGTGGGGGCGTCTTATGCAATGAGTTTACATAAGATCAGAACCAAGAAATAAGTCACTCTTACTTTATAATGTTGTTTACTGTTTAAGACTGACTATTTCACCTAGATGACTTAGGTAACTCGATCTTAATCATGAGCTAACTATGAACTCCTGTTTATTCGAGATTGCCCTTAGATTTGCATAGTTGAGGGTTGGCTCAACAGCGACGACTCAATAAGACTCCAATTTCAGGGGTAAGATCGGCTAGATAGCCGGGGACATAGGGTGAAAGATAGAGTTCATGCCTACTTGATTTAGGGATAAGAGAAAGGTTGTTCTCTCAAGTACTGAATCCAGATCTTGAACAAGGGGCCCCACCCTCTCACTGGGCTGAGAGAGTTTGGTTTGGTGATTGGATCACAAACCAGTTGTTCATTAGAGTATTAGTAGGGACTTGAGGAATAAGACGTAATCTCGGGGGTAAAAAAGATATTTAACCCAGCCATTATTACGAACAACCTGTGAAGGGTTGACTTGCTGATTATGGTTAAATCATGTGGACATAATATATCTACAGTGAGGAGAGTGCAATTATGGGCTTTAATAGAATGACGCATTAGTTAGCGAATGGAGATTAATTTGGTCTAATGAGTTTAGCCAATTAATCTCGGATCGTTGGAGCCCATGATCTATAGGTCCGCGAGGTCCCCCTACTAGCTCGTCATGGACTAGCTCTAGAATAGCGTGATAAGTTAATTTGAAACGTTCAAAATAGAATTAAGGGAATTAGTAATTATATGAGATATAATTATGTTTAATTTTAGAATTAAATGGTATAGGAGAATTTATATATTTAAATATGATTTAAATATATAAAGATGGATATGTGTTAAAATTAATTTAATATTTGATATTAAATTAATTAAGTTTTATTTAATAATTAATTTATGAAATTAATTAAATTTTTATTTTAAAAATGAAATAGATTTTTTAAATCAAAATTTAATTTTTAGATAAAATTGAAAAATTGAAAAACAAAAACACAAAATGGAAAAATGGATTTTTCCATTATCCACCACCTAAGTAGCTCACACATGAAGCATTAATCTTGCCTTTGTCTTCTCCAAGCATGAGCTGCAACTCATGCAACTCTTCTCTTTGCATGTAGATTTGCAATATAATGAAGAGATTGGAGTGAAAATCGGGCTTGCAATCAAAAGAGTTTTGAGAGAAAAACTGGTTTGAAGAAAGGTTCTTCAACAAGGTTGCAACAGTGAGCTTTTCTCCTTCATCTCTTGATTCAAGCTTGTTTTGAGTCCCACAACTCAATCTAGAGCACCAAGAGAATAGTGGGGAAGATCTTGAGTGCTCTACAACAAGATATGGAGAAGATAGCAGCTGGAGATGAAACTTTGAAGAAGTTCTACAAGAGGTATGTCTTGAAACTCATTTTTCCTGCAAAAGCATGCTTTATATTTTGCCAAAATTAGTGAATTTGAATGCTTAGATGATCCTTGTGCTTCCGCTGCTATTGATACAATCCTGCAATAGCTGTCATTAAACGACTAGCAAGGGCCGCTTAAAGCTAACCAATAGGTGCAACATAGGAATCTCACAGTCTAAACCAACGGAATAGATCGCAGGACACGTTGACACAGATCATTCACCTACTTATTATGAACTACTTCCTCCATTCACCTTGATTTTGACGCATAAAAACACTTTTTGAATGGAGGACACTTCCAGGGTGACACGAAGCGTCATGTGAATCTCACGGTGTGAATTTTCTAGGGACGTGAGAGTTGAAATCAATATATCACATATTTGATTTTATAATGAACAACTTCCCTTTATTCACCTTGATCTTGATTCATGCAAACACTTTCCGAATGGAGGTCACTTCCAGGGTGACACGGAGCGTCGTATGACTCTCACGGTGTGAACTCTCTAGGGACATGAGAATTAAAATCAAAACATTTTATATTTGATTTTACTATGAACAACTTCCCCTATTCACCTAGATTTTGATTTATGCAAACACTTTCCGAATGGAGGTCACTTCCAGGGTGACATGATACGAAGCATGAATCTCGATGAACTCTTAGGGACACGAGAGCTAAAAAACAACATATCGTATATGTTATTAATCTCCCACCGAAGTGTTCTAATAACATATTATATACCTATTAAATTCCCATTGAAGTGTTCCAACAACATATCATATATGTTATTAAACTCCCACTAAAGTGTTCTACTTGTTTTTGGGTAAATCCTTACTTAGGAATATTTCGGCTAATTAAACAATCTAAGTCTAGATGATTTTTCCTAGTATAACTCTTATCCAAGATTAACCTATGATGTCTAGGTGATAAACTAATTTGATTACCTTACACCACTCATGCATGCTCATAAAACTAGGGTTATTGACTTAGAAGCCAATTTGATCTCCAAGTTGGAGGTGTTCCGTAAATCGTCAACTTAAGTACCTCCAACCTTAGACAAGATCTCCATGGTAAGTAAACAACTCTTGTTTTACAAGTAATCTAACTATTCTAACTCTTAAAATAGGTGATTGAATTGCACCGGTTAACCCTAGGTGACATGTATCTTATCTTTGTTATAGATTTTAAAAGTCTAGGTTATTTTATAACAATTATAAAATGTTAAAATTTATAACCCTAGAACATTCATCTATAACATGCTTCCTTAAACAGACGTGCTTTAATATAACACTTATATTAGAACCTATCATGCATACTATATACATTATCACACTTATAATATATATCAAATGCATACCACATGCTTATCCTATAGTGGGGTTTTATAAAAAAAACTATATGGCATACTTTATGCACACATAATAAAATAATATCATACATCACGTACATAATACTTAAACAAAACTAAAATAGTCCGGTTTTGGCATTAAAAGCAAACAAACAACTAATTTATTACAAAAAACAACAAACAATTCCCTCGAACTAGCGTCAAACTCTTTGAACCAGCCTAAGCTGGCCAAAAACCATTCGAACCGGCTTAGAAACTTCAAAACTCAGGTTGAACCAGTTAAACCAGCTCAACCAAGTCGATTGGATGGGTCCAGTCCATCTGGACCAGCTGGTCAATGAACTGGAGCACTGGGTTAGAAGTGGGTCACGGAAGGGTGGGGTGCGCGGGTAGGCTGGGTCAGACGTGAAATCAGACATGCGCACGGGTGAACAAAAATTCGGGTCGTGAATGGGCGGGAAGGCCCACGGATGGGTCGGACCGAGAAGACAGCTGGCGCACTCGTAGGGACTCCACTAAATCGGGTCAGGTCGCAGGTTCTTGGGTCTGGAAGGCTGCTATCGGATCTGTAAGCTTATTTTTCTCCAAATTGATGCTGTCCTCTTTCCCGAAACCGGACAATTACAGCTTAAGAACAACTCTAATGGCTTAAGCAAGTTTACAGACCCTTTGCCATACATTAATGCTCATAAACATGTGAGCAATTACAAATTTCAACAAGAAATTAAAAGAAAACTAATGCCAAAACCATAATATATCCACTTTAGCCCACAATGCAATCATAAATGAAAAAATTCCCACCAATATGCAATAGAACGCTATAAGCATGCTTTGATACCAATTGTTGAAACAAAAAGAAAGTATGCAATAGCGGAAGCGAGGGATCGAGAATGTTCTAATTACATAAAAACAAGAATAAGCATGCAAAAAGGGTTAGAAATTACAACCTTTGTAGCATCCACTGCAGTTTTCCTCTCCCGAGCTCGATCGACACCACCAACGGTAAATTCTCTCTATTCTCCGGTTGAAGAACATGATTGTGGGACTGTTTTGTTAGTGAACTAAAGGGAATTTCACTCTAGAAAAGTGGATAGTAAAGAGATTTTGGTGGAAGAGTCAAGTGAAAAGTCAAAGAAGCATTAGTCTTTTACATTTGAAAAACCAAACTATTTAAAGATAAATTTCATGCAAAATCCTATTTTGCATATATTCCACCTCAAAATCCCCTAGCATATAATCTTTAGGTGTCAAGCTTTGGAAGTGCCACTTCAAAGTCCACTTAGTTAGTGGAAAAATCCAACAATTGGATTTTTTTCACTAACTAATTTTAATATAAATAAAACAAACTTTTATGGAATTTTTTTTCATAATTTAGAAAATATTTAAAAATAAATTTAATAACACATATTAAATTATTTTTGATACCTAACTTTGATTAATCACATTAATAAAGTTTAAAAAACACTTTCATGCTAATGTTCAAGAATACTCTAAAAAATAATTAATTAAAAAATAAATTATTTAATTGTAAATTATATCTCATATAAAATACAATTTTCCCTTAAGCCCGAATTTGAACATTTCAAATTCTCAGTTCACCTAACTCTTCAATTTTGTCCGTATTGAGCTAGCAAGAAGACCCGATAGACCTATAGATCATGGGCTCCAACGATTCGAGACTAACCGGTCAATCTCTTTAACCTAGTTAATTAACAAATGTTAACTAACAGAACTATCCACTATAGCTTGTAGTTACACTCCCTTCATTGTAGATATATTATGTGTCTATTTGAGATAACCATGATAAGTAAGTCAACCTTTCACTGGTTGTTCGTAATAAAGACTGGGTCATAGCTGCTTTACTCTTAAGATTACATTTTACTCCTTAAGTTCCACTGATCCTCTAATGAACAATTGGTTTGTGATCCAATCACTAAACCGAGTCCCTCTCGGGCCAATGAGAGGGTGGGTCCTCTTGTTCAAGACTCAGAGTCAGCACTTAAGGGAACAACCTCTCTACTATCCCTAAAAGCGGGTAGGAGTAAATTCCGTCTTGCACCCTATGTCCCCAGCTATCTACCCGATCTTACCCCTGAAATGGGAGGCTTATTGAGCTGTCGCTATTGAGCCAACCTTCACCCATGCAAATTTAAGGATAATCCTGATTAAAAAGGAGTTCATATTTAGCTTAGGATTAAGGTTAAGTTACCTAGGTCATCGCTTTGAAATAGTCAGTCTTAAATAGTAAACAACGTTATAAAGTAAGAGTGACTTAATTCTTGGTCCAAACTTATGCAAACTTCTTGCATAGGATGCCCCCGCTCCTCATGTCAATACATGAACGAATCCGAATCACTTTATTTGTAGTAGTTTACAACAAATTGTAATAACTACAAAGTGGGCCGCATCCGATAGTGTTACTAGAATAAGAATAAGGTACCCAATCTTATTCGTATACTATAAACCATTTTGGCTATTTACTGAATTGATCCACTCTTATGTCTCCACATAAAGTTCATGTATTCATATAATAGCCATGGATCTTTAGTTTATTGGATTTAGACTTTGCAAGTGCAATTCAAATATTCAATAACAGTTTTATTGAATAAACATTAATAACATCTTTATAGATAATAGATTATGTTTAACATTACAAACTGCGAGTTTTAGGACATATAACACAACAAGGACCCCATGGATCTACAGATCAAAAGCTCCAAAGATATGAGATTTATTGGCTAAACTCATTAACCTTATTACTTAATATTCGTTAACTGTGAGTACACTCCACTAAAGACCCACAACTTCACTCTTCTCACTGCACATATATTTCTATGTCCACAAATATAGACCAACAAGCTAGTCTTTCACGAGTGTTCGTAACACCAGTTGGGTCAAAATTATCATTTTACCCCTAGGTTACTTCTTTATCCTTAACTATCGGTGCTCTTCTAATGAACAACCTGTTTATGGTCGAACCATTAAACAGAAACCCCTCTCGAGCCAGTTAGAGGGTGGAGCCTTTTGTTGAAGTCTCGGAGACACCACTTAAGGGAACACTCATCTACTTACCCTATAGTTGAGAAGGAGCGAAATCCATCTTGTATTATTATGTTCCCAACTCTCCACTCGGTCTTGTCTTTAATATGTAGACATATTGAATCGGTTAACTGGCCACTCTCATCCATACAAATCAAGAAACAATCCTCCGTGAATAAGAGTCCATAATAGACTTAGGATTAAGACTAAGTTGCCTAGGTCTTCCTATTGAAATAAAAATCTAACTAGTCAATAGAGTTACATCTAGTGATTACTATTTCGCGGTCGTTAAAAATTGAGTGAACTTATGACATATGGAAATATCGACGATAATGTCGACATATCGTTAAAAATTGAATGCACTTCATAAGATTTACAATCTTAACCTTGAAAAAGGGTTCCAATTTTATGTTTCTAAGTTTCTTTTCTTTTTTTCAAGAAATAATTTAAAAAAAACCAAATTTGTCTCTTAGTTTGTTAGGTTGTTTCAATTTTCACAATAAACTTTCAATTTCATCTAATTAAACACAAAATTTAGACAAATATTGCAATATTTACATTTATTGAAAGGTTGCTAATTCACTCACTATTTAACTTGGTACCGTAATCTAAAAATATCCATAACATCACTATTTTCAATAGAATCATATTTGATATGGATAAGGCTAATCAACATACAAACTAACTTCGTCTAAAAAAACATACAAATTAACCATGGAATAACTTTTTTAAATTAAAATATTTTAACAAATATTGAGTTCTAATATTGATTTTTCGCACAAATTGTATGGGTTTTTTGTACGGATGACCTCGTTTGAGAGGCTCAAATGAAAAATGGTCACCTGTAGAAAAGTAATGAAAAGTGGACTTCTGCTGATGTCATCTACGTGTGATTTTACCACTTCACCTCTGAGATGCACCCTACATGCTTGGGCCTACTAAGGAACTCGATCCCCGATTATCCATCACTTGATCCTCGATTATTCGTCACTCAATCCTCGATTACACATTACACGATCCTTATTGGCTCATCACTTAATCCTCCATGCACGATCACTCGATACTCGGATGCACAGTAACTCGATGCGTGTGCAACCAACACATGTATACTCGATCATAACCACGTCATATGCGATATTCGAACCTCATATACTCGATCATTTTGAAATGTTTGCCTGTGCCCATCGTAGAACCTGCTCTGTAGTTAATACTCATGTTCAAATATATACAAATTAAGAAATTTTCTGACAATTCTCACTATTCTTTAAATCAATTTCTTGAAATGTAAAGTAATTTTTTTTTTATTAACTAAGAACAAATAGAACTGAAACACAAAAGAGAAAATCAAGCTCACTTTCTCTCCAAAAAACCACTTCATAAAACCTTTTTTTCTTGGCATAGATCAAGTTATAAAGGCATTTAAATCATTTCACTATATTGTCTCACACCTCAAGTAAGTAAATGCGTTATTTTTTCTCATTTTTTACTTTTCCGATGTGTGTGAGACATATGAATGTAGCAAAGAGAACGAGTGAGTGCACATTGAGACATGCGAGTATCTCCCAGTGGAGTGAGGATGAGGGGAGAGAAAGCTATGAAACAGTAAGCATCGAGTTAAGAATATCGAGTACCGAGTACTGAGGGATGAGTTTTGAGTATTGAAAAGCAAAGAGCGTGTAGCGAGGATCGAGTATATCAAGTATTTAACAGTAACCAATTTTCTTAACTACTCACTTTGTGCATTATTTTTCTTGAAGGACGGAAAAGTATATATTCTTACGTTATGGTAGTACATGGGATGATACAGAAGAACGCTACATTGGAGGCCGTTTGAAGGGCTTGCTAGTTTTGAGCACATTGACGTATAATGAGCTGGTAAATCTAGTATACAAGATCATGGAAGTTAGTTCAACAGAGTTCAAGATTATAATGAGGGTGACATATAAGATGGATACTGATTCTCCTCCAGTATGCTTAATGGACAGTGCTGACGTTAAATTTCTTGTCTCAGAATACGACCGTACTAGACCGCATGTATTTGTGAGTCTTGAGGAGATTGAATAAATTCATCACGAGACAACATTTGATTACCTAGAGAGAGAAGACCAACCCATATATGAAGCTGTCAATGAGCATGATATTTGTGCAGTGGGTATCCAATTTATGCTCTATCATAGACATTCTCTGGTATATGTCATGAAGTGATGTACGAATGCCTACGCCCCTCATGAGCTTTGAATGGGATGTATTTGGTCGAGACAACACTTGCTGCTCAACTGAGGGTACATGTTCATAAGTAGGGAACTTGTGAGACTCATTATGAGGAGGGTGAGTCTAACGATTGTCGATAGGAAGCTCGTGAGACTGATGCTAATTGAATTCTGGCTGGTGGGATCGATGCCCATGATTTTCGTAGTCACTGAATTGACTATGAGCATCCTCATCATGGTGTGATCTATATGTCTCTGAGGAGCTCGTCTCAGCGTCAATGCGTTCGTATACGGGTCATCAACCCTAGTGTTCTTTTTCCGCCCCTCCCTATCCGACATGATCAGTGGTGTGGGTGTGATCCTTGTCTGTACAAAACAATGAAGAATTTGTTAGTTATATGTGACATTCACCTTAAATCTAAGTAAATATTGATGTAATACACTAACCTCGATGGACTCAAACACGTCTCGTTGTATTGTTTTGGTCGGTGGTGAGTATGTACAATCCTACCTTAGGAATCGAGGTACACCATGTCTACTCAATTGGGTTGTAACTTTTTTCAGCAATCGTTGATACGATATCATTGAAAGAACCGTTGAAGTTTTTGAGTGGAAGCAGGGATCGGTCCCAACTCCCAATTTTTACAGAACAATTAATTTTATAGACTAATACAGAGGAAATTATGCATTATTAACAATTTACAGCATGCAATTAAAAATTGAGAAAAGAGATAAGGAGATACTAACCCTTGAAGATCTAATCTTCACGTATTTCCTCTTTTCTAGAGTCGATCATGAACAAAAACGTACTTGAATTACTAATGGCCACTACCACAAAAGTTTCCTTTATATTCTCTAGGATGAGAATCCAAGGAGTTATGTGGGCTTTTGGTTTTTGGAAGAGAGGGGCACTGAAAGGAGAATTGTGAGATTCAAAGAACTTTTCTCAAAGAATATTCACACAGTTTTTCACATGTCTTAACTTGAGGAAGACCGCCTTGGGCAACCTGTGTAAAAGGAGACACAAGATTAGAGACTTGAGTTCTAAGCACTTACCTATTTGGATTAAGCAATGTTATGGTCGAGATCCTTGATGTTGGTTTGAGGAAGCAAGCAGTGGAAGTAAAATAGAATCATTAAGCGTTCTAATTCATTAATTTTGGCTTTAAACTAAGCATGCTCATCAAACAAAAATAGAGTTTCAATACAAACCTTTGAAGCACCTTTGATTCAAGATCTTCAGCTATAATCTCCTTGAATTCAGCTCGTGAACTATCACAAGGCCTTCCCTACTATCCTCTAGGTGCCTTAGATTGAGTTTTTGGACTCAAAATAAGCTTGAATTGAAGAGAATTTTCAGGAAATAGTACTGGTTTTCAGCAGCTTGAAGAACTCTTCTTCAACACATAGAATTTCAGAGTTTCAGCAACAATTGCATTAAGAATTCCACTTAGACTCTTTAGTATTTATTGCATGATTATCATGCAACTAATAGCCTTGCATGCAACTTGAATTTGATCGAGAATTTTGAAGTGGAAGAGTGATTGAGTTGCTAGTTTTAGAAAGTTGAAAAATCCCACTTTTGCAGGTTTTTCCATTTTCCAATTTTCAACTTTTTCTTTTTAATTTGAAATTATTTTCCAAATTAAAACTTAATTTTAGTTTTTATATTTATATTTAAAAATGAAATTATATTAATTTTACAAGAATTAATTCAAAATTAATTTTCTAATAAAATTAATAATAAATAAATAAATAAATAATTTAATTAATTTTAATTAATCTAATATCAAATATTAAATTAATTAACCACCAACTCCACGATCATGAATCCCTATTCATGATTTTAATATTTAAATCATATTTAAATATTAATTAATTATCCAATTACGTGTAATTCTAAAATTAAACGTGTAATTATATCACATGTAATTATCAATTCCCTTTAATTCTAATTTGAACGTCTCAAATCAACTTATCGTGCTATTCTAAGACTAATCCGTTTGTGAGCTAGTAAGAGGACCTAGTGGACCTATAGATCATGGGCTCCAACGATCCGAGATTAATTGACTAAACTCTTTACATCGAATTAACCCCCATTCGTTAGCTATTGGGTCACTTCGCTAAAGCCCGTATTTGCACTCCCTTCATTGTAGATATATTGTATCCACTCGATATAACCATGATTAGTAAGTTAATCCTTCATAGGTTTTTCGTAATAACGATTGGGTCAAAAGGCTGTTTTACCCCCGAGATTACCTCTTGTTTCTTAAGTCCCATTGATCCTCTAATGAACAATTGGTTTGTGATCCGATCATCAAACTGAGTCCTTCTCGAGCCAATGAGAGGGTGGGGCCCCTTGTTCAAGACCCAGAGTTAGTACTTAAGGGAACAACCTCTCTACTATCCTTGAAAGTGGGTAGGAGCGAATTCTATCTTGCACCCTATGTCCCCAGCTATCTACTTGGTCTTACCCCTCAAATGGTAGGCTTATTGAGCTGACGCTGTTGAGTCAACCCTCACCTATGAAAATATAAGGATAATCCCGAATAAACAGGAGTTCATAATTAGCTCAGGATTAAGTTCAAGTTACCTAGGTCATCGCTTTGAAATAGTCAGTCTTAAACAGTAAACAACATTAAAAGTAAGAGTGACTTATTTCATGGTCAGATCTTGTGCAAACTCATTGCACAGGACGCCCCCACTCCTCATGTCATGACATGAACGAATTATGATCACTTCATTTGTAGCACTTTACAATTCTTTGTAACAACTATAGAGTGGGCCGCATCCAATAGTGTTACCAGAATAAGGCACCCAACCTTATTCATATACTATAGACCATTTTGACTATTTACTCGAACCTGATCCACTTTTTTGTCTCCACATAAAGTTCAAGTACTCATGTAACAATCATGAATCTTTTAGTTTATTGGATTTATTTCTAAAACAAAATAATCAATTCATATATTCAATAACAACTTATTGAATTTTCAGAAATAAGTTTATTATTTACAAACCACGAGTTTAGGACATAAAACCCAACACTTTATTCGAAATCCTGAGAATTTTCCGCCATATTGGATATGAGTTGACTAGCTTCCGTGGGCGTCTTTTCAACTAGAGCCCCTTCGGTGGTGATGCGTGTTGTTATGCGATGAAATAATGGTAAAGAATGCGATGGTGGAAAATGCGTTGTGCATGCAAATTTTCTCAGTAAGACCCAAGTATAAATCCTACTGAGTTGCTTGGTAAGCCGAAGGTCGAACACAGGGACTAAGGAAAATAGTATGCGTTGTTAATTTTTAGATCACTTTGCGGTGACAAATAAATCAAGGGTTTGGTTGGTTTGTTGTTTACAGTATAAAGTGTATGCGGCAGAGTTGAGTAAAGGGTTAATAATACGAATGGTGCGATGGGTATGCTGGGGAATGGGTTGAGAAGGGGTTTAGCTAACACTTCCTAGGATTGCGTTCATGTTATATGATCATGCTACATACATACAACAGTAAATCATCTCTCAATGTAAATACTACAGCTTCTATTTTTAGAACGCATACAATGTATGCGAAGATGTCTATAGGACTTACATCTAAGCCTCTATTCTTGTCTATACGATGATGAATGACACACACATATACAAGGCGACCGCATACTACCATAACCTATCTCTAGGGTGTATGTGATGCATGTTGGCAAACAGAGCTTATCTCTAAGTTTCTATCTCTTGCTTATGCAGATCTAATCTTGCTCTCTCGAGTCTAGATTCTAACCTAGCTCTCTCAAGTCTTAGGTTCTTTCTTTAGACTCTTTCATGAGTAGCTCTAAAGGGGTGATGGACGCAACATAAGACAAGACGATCGCATGCAATGAAGATCCTAGGTCATGTTAACTAAGTACTTCTCAACCCATTCGACAGTTTTAGCTACTCATGCGTATTTTAAAGAAAGTGAACAGATATAGAAATGAAAGTTCCATTCTATATATATATATAATAGAAGTACAGAATGACAATGCGAAATAAGAATAAAGAGCCTGGTAGCAATTTCTTGCTTCCCAAGGCTTTTACACTATTCTTCTCTACTCTGCTCAAAAGATATTCTTTCTCTCACAAGAGTCGACCCTCTCTCTGATTTTTCATGCTCTCTGGCACTCTCTCGAGCTGACCACGACGATCTTCCGGTGTCTTTTCCCTTCTCTCGCTTCTGCCTTCTAAGTATAAGAAAACTAAGAACAAGGCTAACTATCTTCTATATGGTGAACTCTAAAACTGGGCGAACTCCTTCAATGAAGGTGGCCTTCGACATTTATAGAGCTTCAGGGTGAAAAGCTTTTTCTCTCTTATGATTGCATTGATGGGATGGTATTAATTCTCTGCCTGATGCGCCGAATAATTGTCACCGAAAAGTTGAGTGTACTTGCTACACTATGTCGTTAATGACTTGTCAACTTAATTCGGAATCGACCGTCATCAGCTTTCTGTCCCATCGTGATTTATTAAGCTTTCCCCCAGATGCGCCCACCTTGATGCGCTAGCTCTATGCAGCCACCGTCTTGAGCAGATTTTCGCGAGCGCAAATGATCGCATAACCTTGCGGTCACAATCTCTTAATGCAGTCGAACATTAATTTCTTCGGATCGCATTTTCGCCTTGCGCCAATGCATTTTCTGCACAAAAATACATAAGTTAGCTGTTTTAATGCGATGGACGCATGCGATCGCAATGTTGTGAACTTAATGCTTTTGGACGCAATATTGTAGATTTTTACCATCGCAGTCCTATATTGTTTTATAACTTTGCGCTGTAATAACGTGCATTTCTGCCTATTATCACACCCCTGCCTTCTTCTTTCCTAGATTTCTCAAGGTTGCCTTATTCAAATCCTATACACCAAAATCTCCTTAATTCTTATCCAGATCTCTTCTTAAAATATTTTTAAAATTTAGGGACCGCAAGTTTAACCTTAAAAAAAGACTTGACTAGATTCCAGGGCATCGCATGATTTATTTCATAAAATAAACTTTTCCAACTGGGGTATTTTAAAATGATTTTCATCCTTGTGTATTTTAGACACACACACACACACACACACACACATATATAACCTTGCACTGATCCAAGTGCCTAGCCCTCGTTTTGGCTTGTCCCCACGTGTGTCATGCGAACATCCAACTACAAGCAAGGCGCTCTTTTTCAGTCTAAACTCATGCCTATTTAGAAGCGGAGTTGCGATCATTTTATTTATACGTTGATCACGATTCCTACCTTCGTTTTGGCTTGCCCCCACATGTGTCATGTGGACATCCAACTACGAGTAGGATCCGATCGCAACATTATGATTTTTTTTAGAACCTAAAAATAGCAAGGTTGAAAATGAATACCACACCCCCAAAATTAAACGCAGCAATGTCCTCATTGCTGAAAGATTGAAAGAAGTCACGCGATGCTCTTAGAAAGTTTCGTAAAAAGTCAGTTTGAAAAAAAGTTGGCAGACCACTAACTTCTAGAAATATTTTATGAGTTGACTGTCCTAAAATTAAGTTGACTCTAGTATATACGAAAAAATAGAATCATGCGTTTCATCATTGAAATCATAATTGGCAAAGAGAAATAATGCGGTGACTTACTAAATTAATCAATGTTAAATGATTGCGCCGACTAAAGAGGATGCGATGACAAGATTTTCAAAGTTAAAATGTGATACGATAGAGCAAAATTTGGAAATAACGAAGTCAAGGAAAGATACAACCCCCAAATTTGTGTTGTCGCCCACATTATTTGTGAACGCATCCTTCTTTGTGACGAACTACTCTTTTTGATTGCGGTGACGGAATAAAGTAGTTGCATCTTTCGTGTAGCTCCTCTGCAATCGTTCACCACAATCATTGCAAAGAAAACATCAAGAGGGTCAAATAATAAAAAAACAAATTTAACAAAACATGTTTTTCTTTTTTTTTAAGAAATGCAACAGATAGCAAAATGATAATACTAAAAGCAGATAAAGATAAGTTCATGAATTGAGGATTTCAACGGGTACTTCACAAAACTTGCGTCCCTGATGAATTTGAATCACATAATTGTGCAGGGACCACCCACTTCTTTTTCAGTCAAAGTTTCTCAGGTGCATGGAGGCGACCTTGCGATGCCAGTCTTCTCCGCGATATATTTTCACTCTTTGCCCATTGACTTTGAATATGTTGGTCCCATCTTCATTGGATAACTCAACCACGCCATACGGGAATACCTCTCTGACTATGAAGGTTTCGGACCAACGTGACTTTAATTTCCCAGGGAAGAGTCGTAGCTGCGAATTAAATAGCAAGACCTTTTGCCTGACTTGGAGATTCTTCTCGCATATTTGTTTGTCGTGCCAGCACTTTGCACGCTCTTTGTAGATCTTTGCATTCTCGTATGCGTGAGTTCTCCATTCCTCTAGCTCGACCAATTGAAGTTTCCCTTCTTCCCCTGCGGCCTTTGAGTCAAAGTTTAGCTTTTTCACCGCCCACAGTGTTTTATGCTCTAGCTCGAATGGTAATTGACATGCCTTTCCAAATACCAACGCATACGGGGACATGCCTATAGGTGTCTTATAGGCGGTCCTGTGGGCATCGTCCAGCTTTGTTACCCAATCTTTTCGTGAAGGCTTCAACCACCTTCTCTAAAATATCAGCTCTTCTCCCGGTCACTTACTCCCATTTGTTCTGTGGAATGGATAAATGCGGTGGCCACTTTTATGGAGGAATATTATATATTTGAGCAGGAAAATCATTGTTGATGTGATTAACAAAGTGGGAGCCTTCATTCACCTTACTATGGCACGCAGAGTGCCAAAACGAGTTGAAATAATATTTTTCTTCAAGAACTTGGAGACTAACCAGCGCATCGCTTGTGGCGCACAGCAATATCACTCTCTACACATTTGGAAATGTAGTCGACGGGCTAACAGAATTTTTGTGACCATTCGATGGTGGAAATTGGTCCATTGAAAGTCAATGCCTTAGACATTCGAAACAATTTTATTCTAAAATGATGTTCATGGGCATCGGCATGCTTCCATGAAAATATTTCCGTAGCGTTGGCACCGGTCACATTTCATCGCGTATTCGCTTGTGTCCTTTAAATAATGTTGGCCAATAATAACCACTTTGCTAATACTTTTGGCTGAGTGCGTTTGGCCTCTAAAGTGTTCCTCCCGGTATGGCGAGTCATGACATTGTGATAATATGGCATTGGTGAGCAGCATCTAGTGCACAAAGGGTTGCCAAATTTCGTCTGACCCCTTTTATAAAGATTTGGCTCATCAATAATATGATCTGCATTCATGTCTGAGCCGCCTCTTTTGGTGGTCTGTATAGTCTTCAGGAAATTGTTCGCAGACCAAAAAATTGACCACGTCCGCATACCATGATAATTGTTCGATCTTAAATAGCTGCTCGTTTGGGAAAGTTTCGTTCACCTCTAACTGGTTGCGGTGACCTTAAGGATTTTCTAATCTGGATAAATGGTCCACAACCTGGTTCTCCATTCCCTTGCGATCAATGATTTTCATATCGAATTCCTGGAGGAGGAGAACCCATCTAATCATTCTCGACTTTGCATCTTTCTTTGTCATCAAATATTTTATTGCCGAGTGGTCAGTGTGAATGAGTACTTTAGTTCCCAACAAATAAGCTCTAAATTTTTCCAACGCAAATATCATTGCAAGCAATTCTTTTTCTGTGGTGGTGTAGTTTGTTTGAGCAGGATTCAAAGTTTTACTCACATATGCGATGGGGTGTAGCATTGTTTTCTTCTTCTGCGCCAGCACTGCTCCCATCGCATAACCGCTTGCGTCGCACATTAATTCAAAGTGCTGTGTTCAGTCTGGTTCGATCAACACAGGTGCGGTTGTTAATGCGTTTTTCAAAATCATGAATGCGTTGAGGCATTGGTCATCGAAGTCAAACTTTCTGTCTACCTCTAGAAACGCACTCAGTGGTCGTGCAATCTTTGAAATGTCTTTAACAAAACGTCTATAAAATCCAGCATGTCTTTAACAAAATGTCTTTAACAAACGTCTATAAAATGTCTTTAACAAAACGTTTTTCAAATTCGCTGGAGGTGGAAGTTTTTCAATTGCCTCAATCTTTACCTTGTCCACCTCCAGCCCATCTTTGGAGACCTTGTGCCCAAGCACAATGCCTTCCTACACCATGAAGTAGCATTTCTCCTAATTAAGCACGAGGTTTGTCTCTCACATCTTTTCAATATCTTTTCCAGGTTGTTGAGACAGACTTCGTATGTTTGCCCATACACAGAGAATTCGTCCATGAAAATTTCTACAGAATCTTCGAGATATTCAGAAAAGATGGCCATCATACACCTTTGGAAAGTGCTCAGCGCATTGCAAAGGCCGAACGGCATGCATTGTAACACAAATGTTCCATACGGGCAGGTGAATGTGGTTTTTTCTTGATTTTTAGGAGCAATCATGATCTAGTTATAGCCGGCATATCCATCTAGGAATCAGTAGAAATCATTTCTAGCTAGGCGGTTTAGCATTAGGTCGATAAAAGGCAAGGGGAAATGATCCTTTTTTGTTGCCGCATTTAGTTTGTGGTAGTCCATGCAAATCCGCCATCCCGTTACGGTCCTCATTAGTATCAATTCGTTATTTGGATTGGGGAGTACTGCCATCCCTCTTTTCTTCGGCATGCATTGCACAGGGCTGACCCACGTGCTATCGGTTATTGGATAGATGATTCTCGCGTCTAACCACTTGATTATCTCCTTCTTTATGACCTCCTTCATCGTAGGGTTGAGTCTGCACTGATGTTCGATCGATTCTTTGTGATCCTCTTCGAGACGAATCCTATGTATGCAGTATGCGAGGCTGATTCCTCTAATGTCTGCGAGCGTCTAGCCAATTCTTTTACATACTTTCTCAGGATGCTCAACAGCGCATTTTCTTGGTCTTCATTAAGTGCAGAGGAAATGATTACAAGTAGTTTTTCATTCTGGCCCAGAAACGCATACTTCAGGTGGTTAGGAAAGGTCTTCAGCTATATTGTTGGTGGTTGTTCCAAGGATGGTTTTGTTTTTTTTCTTTCTTCATTCACTATCGGCTTATCTTCTTTGGGTGCAATCATCTCATCTTCTTTGGTTGTTTTTTTCTGTGATCGCATTGCATGCTACTATGGATGCGGTCGCATCCTCATCTTCGTTTTCATCTTCGGACTTGTCTTCTTTATTCAAACTTGGTTCATCGTTGGATTCATTGAGGTCTTCTTCATCAGGATATTTCATGGCTTGGATAATGTCCAACCTGAGCTTTTGTCCATTCACGCTCAGGGTGATCTCTCCTTTGTGCACATCAATCTAGGCACGAACGGTGGATAAAAATGGTCGTCCCAAGATGATGGGTATATCCTTGTCTGCTTCATAGTCCAGGATGATGAAGTCTGCTGGTAATATAAATTAGTCGATTGTAACTAGAACATCCTTCACCTTCACCTTTGGATGCACAAGAGATCTATCCGCTAATTGAAGAGTCACCGTCGTGAGCGCAACCTACCCCACAATCAGCTACTTGAAAATTGACAGGGGCATCAAGTTGATGTTGGCCTCAAGATCACATAGCACTTGACCGATGTATAACCCTCTAATAGAGCAAGGTATAGTGAAACTTCCAGGGTCGTGCATTTTTGGTGGGATTATAGATTTTGAACCTTGCGTCAAAGCCACTGTTGCAAACTTACCAATGCTTCTCTTCTTTGTCACCATGTCCTGTAGAAACTTCGCATATGTGGGCATCTGCTCAATTGCTTCATTGAACGGAATGTTAACATGCAACTATTTTAGCATATCCATGAAGCGTATGTACCTCATCATTTTTCTTCTTTTTGAGTCTCTGAGGGAATAGTGGCAGTTGTATTCTCACGGTCCCTTGTTCTTTCGGCTCCGAGGTGGACGCAATCTCTGGTTTCTTTGCCTCATTTTCTTCTGCTTTTCCTTGAGTCAACGTAATCTCTGGTTCCAACGCAATTGGAGCAGTCCGACTAGGCTTCTTTTTCTCCCCCACCACAGTCTTTCCACTCTGCAACGTCACAACTTGACATTGCTCTTTNCTGGGTTGCGCGGGAGTTCCGTTGAACTCAGCAGTGCCCCTTGCGGTCTATTCTTGAGTTCGCCCGCGATCTAGCCTATCTTAATTTCTAGGTTGCGGATGGATGTCGTTTGATTTTGAAGCACTGTTTCGTTCTTTTCAATATATTGCTTCAACAAACTCTCCAAAGAGGAAGATTGCGGCGCCTGCGAACTACTAGCTTGATTATGCGTTTGACCGTTGGTTCGTGGGAAAAATCCGGGTGGCCCTTCTTTTTGCGCCACTGATTAAAAATTTTGTTGTTGATTTTTCCACGCGAAGTTAGGGTGGTTTCTCCACCCTGAGATGTATGTGTTGGAAAATGGATTATTCTTCACAAAATAGATTGACTGTGGGTTTCTTGGGCATTCCTTCATTGGATGACCTTCACCGCAAGTAACACAACTTGCGGTCATCTAGTTGATTGCGTTGACTTGGCCACTATGCATTACTGGGCTACTAATTGCGATTTCCTGTATCAAGTTCATCATCGTAGTCATTTGGTTCTGAAGGGATGCGATGGCCCTATTCTTCGCGTCACTGTCCTTGATTCTCAATCTTTGATCGCTTTCTCTCCAGTCTTCATGATTTTTAGAAATGCGATCAAGGATATTCTTGACCTCATCATAAGTCTTATCCAGCAGACCTCCAGCTGCTGCCACATTAGCAGCCGTCTGCGATGCAGGGTTTAATCCGTGGTAGAAAATCTCCATCTGTAAGCAGTCTAGTAAGCCGTTATACAGGCAATCTCTTACCAGCCTCTTAAACCTCGCCCAAGCATCGCTGAGTGATTTGTCAATATCTTGTTCAAAATTTGTAATTAACTTCCTCCTTCTAGCGTTCTCTGTCGGAGGGAAGTACTTTTTCAAAAAAATTCTCAACTACTTGCTCCCATGATGTAATCTCCACTGGTTTGAGAGAATAAGCCCATTTTCGTGTCTGGTCATACAACGAAAATGGAAACAATGTTAGCCGAACCTCCTCAGTGGAGATGTTACGGAATACAAACATGTTGCAGATCTCAATGAAACTTCAGAGGTGGGCATGCGGATCCTCGCCACGCCTACCACCAAACTGTTTGGCAGTTTGGATCATCTGCAGCATCACCAGTTTCATTTCGAACGTCGATCCATAAAGAGCGAGCCTCATGATTCCTGGGGAGAAATCATAGAGGTTGGGCAACGCATAGTCTCGAATGGGCCTATTGCGGTCGTTCGCTAATAGGATGAGATTCACCATGATATTATTTTTATTTGGTTCTCCATTTCCTGGTTGTTCCGCCATGTTTGGTTCTTTCTCTTGTTATAGTTGTTGGCGGCTCTCTCAATCTTCGTCAGAACGTTCTTTCAATCTCTGGGTCGTAATTCGCCAGAGATTGAAAGCTGCAAAGAAAATCAAAAAATTACTGTTAGCACAATGTATGACCGAAGTCCCCGGCAATGGCGCAAAAAGCTTGATGCGTGTTGTTATGCGATGAAATAATGGTAAAGAATGCGATGGTAGAAAATGCATTGTGCATGCAAGTTTTCTCAGTAAGACCCAAGTATAAATCCTACTAAGTTGCCTGGTAAGCCCAGGGTCGAACATAGGGACTAAGGAAAATAGTGTGCATTTGGTAATTTTTAGATCACTTTGCGGTAACAAATAAATCAAGGGGTTGGTTGGTTTGTTGTTTACAGTATAAAGTGTATGCAGAAGAGTTGAGAAAAGAGTTAATAATACAAAAAGTGTGATGAGTATGCTGGGGAACGGGTTGAGAAAGGGTTTAGCTAACACTTCCTAGGATTACGTTCATGTTATGCGATCATGCTACATACATACAACAGCAAATCATCTCTCAATGCAAATTCTACGGCTTTTATTTTTAGAACGCATGCGATGTATGCGATGATGTCTATAAGACTTACATCTAAGCCTCTATTCTTGTCTATGCGATGACGAATGACATACACATATACAAGGTGACTGCATACTACCATAACCTATCTCTAGGGTGCATGCGATGCATGTTGGCAAACAAAGCTTATCTTTAAGTCTCTATCTCTTGCTTATGTAGATCTAATCTTGGATAACATATTGTTCAGAAATTTGATGATGAGGGAATGAAGCACAAAGTTGTTTATATCTTTCCCAATATTCATAAAGTGACTCTCCTACAACTTGCTTAATGCCATAGATTTCTTTTTCTATCTTATATGCCTCAGATGTAGGGAATTTTTTTTTCTAAGACCTTATTTTTCAAACCATTCCATGTAGTGATGGATCTCGCTGGTAAGTAGTACAACCAATCTTTGGCCATATCCTTCAGAGAGAAGGGAAAAGCCCTAAGATTAAGTTGTTCTTGGGTTACCCTATGCAAGCGCATTCCATCACATACTAGATGAAATTCTTTCATGTGTTTGTGTGAATCCTCACCAGGTTATCCTCTAAATGTAGGCAAGAGATGCACAAGTCTCGGTTTAAGTTCGAAAGGAACGGTAGTCTCTAGATACGCTGTGCACAATGGTTGTTCGTTGTAATCCGGCTCGCAAGCTCTCGCAAGGTTTGCTCCCTTGCTTCTCCCATAATGCTTGACTGAGTTGGTTCTTCTTCTCCTTGTCTTAACTCTTTAAATTTTGTTTCTTCTCTTCTTGTTCTTTTCCTTCAAAGTCGCATCTCCTTGCGGTCAATGTCTACAATCAAATCATAAAGTACACTCCGAGAGCAGCAGGGCATGCACAAAAGGAAATTTAATCACACTAACTATTTTTGGGTTTATTACTTCTCTTATTTTATTTTTTTTAAGGGAATTCAAAATTCAAGTAAGCCAATTGCAAGGTTCCCCGACAACGAAACCAATTTGTTCGAGCTAAAAATGATGTCATTAGTTCAACTTAACCCAAAGCAAATAAAATTTGTAAAACACGCACAACTACTAATACAAGAACACGCACACATAGTAAAAGTGGGAGCACGAGGTCGATCCACAAAGAACCTCTATAATTGGCAAAACTGAGTTTTGCAATCCAAATTGGAGGGAGGGGGCGGGTTTGTTGATTTTAAGAAACAAAGTAAAAGTAAAACAAGAATTGCTATGAAATTTTAGTAATGAGATTAATGAGAGAGAGTATAAAAAAAATTATGTAAGAAATTCAATGTAAAAAGGATCTTAGGGATTTTATGTAGATTAATCTAATTCTATCATAGATTTAATTGATTTCAAACAATTCAGTTGTTCCATAGTCCATTAATGCTAAGCCCAATGCCCTAATTAGCCAATTAACCTAAATTGGTTAATTGACCCTAATTTAGTTCATAAATGCTTCCTAAAGACATTCC
The DNA here is from genome assembly GCF_009727055.1 of Benincasa hispida. NCBI lineage: Eukaryota > Viridiplantae > Streptophyta > Magnoliopsida > Cucurbitales > Cucurbitaceae > Benincasa > Benincasa hispida. The sequence continues at coordinate 33,137,463 of NC_052350.1, forward strand.
ACATTTAATTCCTAAATTGCATGTATTTCTTGGGTTTTCTCAACTATGACATTCTTGAAATTAAAAAAACTAAAATCAAACATGATTAATATGAATGTTATAAACTAGTAAATCTTTGCAAGAAAATAGGAAAAGAAGTCCAAACTTTCCATCAAAATCACTAGTTCTTCCAACCTGATTATAATTATGCTATAGAGCCATATAATTTTGCATACAAAAATTAATTAAAATTGAGTTGTCAATTCATTTTTTACAGATTTTATTGAGATTAAGAGCAAGAACATTCAAGAACAACAAATTACAAGAGGAAAATTAAAGAAAAGTCTCAAGAATTGATTAATCTAACATAATCCCCAAGAAAGAAAGCTTACCTACTCATGAAGTAGCAAAATCTTCAAGAAACCCATTGAATCTTGCAAGAATTTGTACAAAGATTGAAGAAAATTACAGAAATCTCTCTAAAAAATACAGAAAAAAACTCTCAAAATTGTAAAAAAAATAGGTCTCTCTCCCGTAAAAATGGTTGAAAAACTGCTTTTACACAGATGCCGCAGCGTTGCAATGTTGTCCTGTATATTGGCATTCTGCCTTGACCTTTTAATGATAGATAAACAATGACAGACAGTAAAAGTCTGCTGTTAATGATGCACAAAAGATGTCGGTTAGCAAAAAATCGACACAAATCTTCATATTTTCTTCCTTTGATCCATTACTCAGTTTTGACTTCTTTGGCTATATTTTTTTTGTCCTTTTTGCTCCAATTTAATCCGATTTTGTTGTGATGACTCTAAAATGCTCCCGAGACTATTTTACCTATATAATTGACTTATTAAGCAAATTAATAGTATAAAATTAAGGGAGTTAACATGTAAAATATAGTTCTTTTCAAGATCTATCAGTGTCCCTTCACTGAAATGAGACTGTCTCAAACAATAGACAGAACAACTCCTTGTTACTGTAACTATTAGTCACCATTGTTCGGTCTAGAAATTGTTAAACTCGCTTAACATTTTCTTGTAAGTATAACCCCTCATTTTAGATTTTAAAATGCCACCCCAATGAGTCAATCGTAGGGAAAAGCTGATTAGGGCAAAAACTAAAGTAACCTTATCCAGTTTTGGAGTTTGAGGTAAAGAAGCATGAAAATGTAATCCGTAGGAGGAAACAAGCAAATGTGCCTTGAGGCCGAGCATGAAACTTTACTACAAACTAATGAGAGAGACCGTGGTATGTGTTGACACACGTCCCGCTCCAACTTACTATAAACACTCTCTCCATTCACCTTGATTGATCTATACAAACACCATTTGTAGGGGGACACAAGCAAAGTTGTCTTGAGGCCGAGGGCGAGTATAGAACTCACGGTGTAAACTTTTAGGGAGAAAAGTAAAAAGGTAAAATGAAGTATCATATACCTCATTTTTCTCCTGCTGAATGTTTTACCTAGTGTTATTTTATTTAGGAAAATTCGGCTACTGATTTTTAACTAAGTGTTTGTTTACTTTGGATGGTTAAAAAATTTTGATTAATGTTTATTAAACACTATAATAAATATCAATCAACCATTGCATGCTTGGTAGCAAATCTATCTAATTCACCTTTCCATGTAAGTTCCCAGGTAGGGGTGTTACGTTTCCGTCAACTTAAATTCCCCAACCTAGACAGAACTAGCATTTGACAAAAGGCCCATTATAGATACATTTGCTACAAATTTAATCTTTTAATTAAGAACCAATTTAATCCTATTAAACTGATTAAAAGATTAAACTTAATTTCTAATCTTATTAGAAAAGTGATCGTAGGTTTATCTGAATCTTATTTTAAAACTATTAAAAAAATGATTTTAACCTAAGGTTTGCATGCAATTCTGAATTATTGATTTTAATTTCTAATTTCATTTAATTATAACTTTTATAAAATAAATGAAATAAATTAAAAGGCATATAATTGTATTCATTGATACACTTAGTAAATTATAACAATAATAAATTACCTAAAATAGTGTCATGCTTCATGCAATTCTATTTCATTACTAACCATATATAACACTTATATAATAAGATAATGAAATAATTAATAACATGCATCCATATATACATTCAACTATATATTATACCACTTATAATATAAATGATGCATGACTATGTTATTAATGCATGCAAACATATACTATAACACTTATATTATATGATGCATGAGCATGCTATAAAATTAAATCATGTAAATATATATTACAACATTTATAATATAAATGATGCATGAATAATGCAAAACCTATGGTGAGATTTTTACTATATGACATACATTATGACATATGTAAAATTTTAAAAAAAAATCATACATCAAATGCATAATTTAAAAACAATTATTAGACTGGGATTGGACTCATAAACTATTAATTAAATTAATATAACGATTATATTAATTTAATTAATAAAAAATAACTATCTATTACATAAATAATTGTCGACCGGTTCAAAACAAGTGAACCGGGTCTTGAACCGCATAAATCGAATTGCCTAACACCTGAACCAGCCAAGAATTGCTCGAACCAATTAAACCAGACACGAACCAGCCAAGCAACGAACCGACCCGGGTGCAAACTAGTTTGTTCTTTCTATCTCGCAGCGTTGCAATGTTGTGACCTAGCGTTGCAACGCTACCGATAGAACATTTCGTTCACCTAATCGTAGCATTGCAATGCTAGGGCACAGGTTGCAACGCTACTGTATAGAAGCCATTGTATAGTTGCGATCTTCTCTGATTCTCCTCCGATTTTGGCCTCCTCTTCTCCATATTTTGACCAAAATAACCACGAACGACTCAACAAACAACAAATACAGACTCTATAACATAAATTATGCCTAAAACATGGGCCCCTACAAATAAAACTTGTAAAAAATGAAGGTTGTAAAGACTAGATCCAATCTCGTAAACATCCAAAATTGTAAACAATCATTTCATACATTCATTAATATACATAATGCTAAAACCCACCATGTATCTGAAAAATTAGAAAAATTGGGACCAAAACCTGGCTTTGATACCAATTGAAAGAATCGGTGAAGGTCTTGAGTGGAAGTGAGGGTTGGTCTCAAATCCCAATTTTTTTAGAACATCCAATTTCATAGAATAATACAGAGAAAATTATGCATCGTTAACAATTTACAGCATGTAATTAGAAATTGAGAAAAGAGATAAGGAGATACTAACCCTTGAAGATCTAATCCTCACGTATTTCCTCTTTTTCGGAGTCGATCACGAACAACAACGTACTCGAAATCTTAATGGTCACTACCATGAAAGTTTCCTCATATCTCTAGGATGAGAATCCAAGGAGTTATGTGGGCTCTTTGTTTTTAGAATGGAGGGGAATTGATAGGAGAATTGTGAGATTCAGAGAACTTATCTCAAAGAATATTCACACAGTTTTTCACATAATGCTCTCTGTAAAAAATAAAAAAGAATAAAAAAAGGGAGGAAGATGATGAAAAACCAATTCCTTTGTAGATTACCCACACACACACACGTAATAGAGAGAAAAAGGGGGGAAGGAGTTACAACTCCCTCTCAAAATAATTTTTCAAAACTAAATTAATTAAAAGAAAAATTGTTTTAATAAAACATTTAATATATATTTATATGATAACCACTTTATCGTATAATATATATTAAACTTCATGTTATATCAAATATAACATATAACCTATAGTTTAATATTGTATCAAATACAATATGACATATAGTTTTCATTCTCTCATTAATGCAAGGTATTTAACATAAGTTCCATTTATACTAAATTTAATTATATGAATCCAATTCACATAATTAATATTTGCATCATATTTAAATATTTATTTCCTCTCAAATAAACTTTATATTATAATGTATCAAATGCATTATAGTAATTATATCACATATAATTAAATTAAATATATCAATTAATTTGAACAATTCAAATTAATCCAAAATTGATTCTCATTTAATCTCTATTAAGCTACAAAGGGAACCTCATGGACTTGTAGCTTGAAGTTTCAATGGTACTTGAATAATTAATTAAAATCATTTAACTAAATTATTCAATATCCATTATTTGTCGGACACTCCACTAAAGATAAAAAACTACACTCTTTGCTCTACATATATTTTTTTTTGTGCATTGGATATAACCAGTCAACAGTACAATGACCCTTCATAAATTGCTCGTAAGTACAGTTGGGCCAAAATTATCATTTTTCCCCTGTAGTTACATTTAACTCCTTAAGTACCACTGAGCCCTCTAATGAACAATAAGTCATAGTTCAACTATGATCAAATCTCTCTCAAGACAGGAGAGGGTATGGCTACACATTGTTCAAGCCTTGGAATTAGCCCTTAAGGGAACAATTTATCTACTTACCCCGATGTTGGGGAAGGAGTGAATTCCATCTTGTGTAGTTGTGTTCCCAACTCCCCAATCAGACGAATTCCCAAAATGGTAGGCTTGTTGAGTCGGCGATCTGGCCACTCTTATCTATACAAATTAAAAGACCACCTTCATAGGCAGGAGTTCACAACTCACTCTGGATTCAGGTCATGTTACCTATGGTCATCTTGGTGAAATGTAAGTCTCTATTATGAACGACATTATATAATGAGACTAGTCATTTTGTGGTCCGGTCTTATACAAACTTCATTAAATAAAATATCCCCGTTCATATGTCTCCACATGAATGATTAGGATCAGATCATTTCTAGCACTTTACAACAATTACAACAGCTACAAAGTGTCACCAGGATAAGGTATCCAACCTTATACATCTACTATAGACCATTTATGTTATCACTTAAACACGATCCACCCGTATGTCTCTACATACATGCTTAAACTACAAGATAACCTTGGATGTTAGTTTATTGGTTTTTGGTTAAGGAAACTAAAACTGAATTAAAACATCATATATTTTATTAAATAAATAAGATGTTTGTACATTGCAATTACAAACTATAGAACCCTACGAGATTTAGGCTACCAACCCCAATAAATACTTCATCTCTTACATAAATAATTATTCGAGGTATGGTTACTTATACATAATGGGACATAAGTCTGAAGCTTTTGAAAAATTCAAGGAATACAAGGCTGAAGTTGAAAACCTGTTAGGTAAAACGATTAAAATACTTCGATCTGATTGGGATGGAAAGTACATGGATTTAGAATTCCAGAACTATATGATAGAACATGGAATTCAATCCCAACTTTCAGCATATGGTACACCTCAGTAGAATAGTGTATCAGAAAAGAGAAATAGAACCTTGTTAGACATGGTTCGTTCTATGATGAGCTATCCTCCATTGCCTAACCCGTTTTAGGGGTATGCAGTAGAGGCTACAATTCACATCTTGAATAATGTTCCCTCGAAAATTGTTTCTGAAAGTTCTTTTGAGTTATGATGGGGGCATAAACTGAATTTACATTACTTCAGAATTTGGGATTATCCTGTACATGTACTGATGACAAATCCTAAGAAGTTTGAATCTCGTTAAAGGTTATGCCAATTTGTTGGTTACCCTAAGGAAACGAAAGGTGGTCTATTCTGTGATTCTCAAGAAAAAAAAGTGTTTGTATCGACAAATGCTACATTCTTGGAAGAAGACCACATGAGAGATCTTAAACCACGGAGCAAATTAGTATTAAATGAAGCTACTGAAGAATCAACAAGGGTTGTTGATGCAGTTGGTCTTTCATCAAGAGTTAATGAAGAAGCCAACACTTCAGGACAGTCTTGTCCTTCTTAATCGTTGAGAGTGCCTCAATGAATTGAGAGGGTTATATCACAAACTTGTTGTTACTTGGGTTTAACTAAAACTTAGGTTGTCATACTAGATGATGTCGTTGAGGATCCATTGTCCTATAAACAAGTAATTAAAGATGTAGACAAGGACCAATGGGCCAAAGCCATGGACCTTGAAATGGAGTCTATGAACTATAATTTAGTATGGGAACTTGTAAGTGTAAATGGATATATAAAAGAAAGAGAGATGTTGCTGAGAAGGTATAGACCTTCAAAACTAGACTTGTAGCAAAGGGTTAAACCTAGAGGGAAAGGGTCGACTATGAAGAAACCTTTTCTCCTGTTGCTATGCTCAATTCTATAAGAATTCTCTTATCCATAGCCACATATTATGACTATGAGATATGAAAAATGGATGTCAAGACTACCTTTCAGAATGACATTCTTGAAGAGAATATCTTTATATCTTAGCCCGAGGGGTTCGTAGTCCAAGTTCAAGAGCAAAACATTTGCAAGCTGAATCGATCCATTTATCGGTTGAAGCAAGTGTCTAGATCTTGGAACATTAGATTTGATACTACGATCAAATCTTTTGGTTTTGATCAAAACGTTGATGAACATTGTGTCTACAAGAAAATCATCAACAGTAAAGTAACTTTCTTAGTACTTTATGTGGATGATATCCTACTCATTAGGAATGATATGGGGTGCCTTACTGATATTAAGAATTAGCTGGTAGCCTAATTCCAAGTGAAAGATATGGGAGAGGTACAGTATGTACTTGGGATCCAAATTATAGGGATCGCAAGAACAGAACGCTGGCTTTGTCTCAAATAACTTTTATCAATAAAATGTTGACTCAATATTCAATGTAGAAGTTGTCTAAGCAACAGTGTCCTAAAGACACCTCAAGAAGTTGAGGATATAAGACGTATTTCTTATGCCTTAGCTGTGGATAGCTTAATGTATGTTATGCTTTGCCTTAGGCCAAATATTTTTTATTTAGTGGGAATAGTCAGTAAATACCAGTTCAATCTAGGGTTAGACCATTGGACGACATTTAAGAATATTCTCAAGTATATTAGGAGAACAAGGGACTACAAGCTTGTGTATAATTTTAAGAATTTGATCCTTACGGGATACACGGACTCTGATTTCCAAACTGATAAGGATTCTAGGAAATGCACGTCAGGATTAGTGTTTATCTTGCACAGAGGAGCTGTACTATGGCATAACATCAAGCAAAGATGCATTACAAACTCCACTATAAAGGTTGAATATGTAGCTGCTATTGAAGTAGCAAAGGAAGTTCCTAAATGATTTGGACGTGGTTCAAAACATGGACTTACCTATCAATTATATTGTGACAACAGTGGGGAAGTAGCCAATTCTAAAGATCCTCGCAATCACAAACGAGGAAAACATGTTGAGAGGAAGTATCATCTGATACAGGAGATGTGCAACGAGGAGATGTGATCGTCACAAAGATCACTTCGTAGCACAACATTGTTTATCCATTTATGACGGCTCTTTCGGCTAGAGCGTTCGAGAGTCATCTAGCGAGTCTAGGCCTGTGAGACATGCACATTGTGTAATCTAGGGCAAGTAGGAGATGTATAATGGGTATAAGGATGCTCTAGTTTATTATATTTATTTACCATCCCCGTTGTTTTGGATAGTGATATTATATACATCCCACTAACTAGATTTTTAGTTCAAGTGGGAGTTTGTTGGGTTTTATGCCCTAAAACTCATAGATAGTAAATGTAATTAATTGACCATCATCAATAAAGAGTTATCAATATTACATCATCAATAAAATATCATCGATGTTAATTTCAATAAATGTTATTGATTGTGTTGTATTCTATTTTGTCTTAATAACCATAAATCAAATAAACTAACATCCAAGGTTGTCTTATGAGTCTTAAATAGTATGTGGAGACATATAGGAATTAATGTTCAAGACATACAGTATAGGGATAAGGTTGGATACCTTATCCTGGTGACACTATGGATACAGTCCACGTTGTACTTGATACAAACGCAATGATCCAACATGTTTTTATAGGTGACATGTGAGTGGAGGTATCCTATGCAATGAGTTTGCATAAGACTGGACTGCAAAATAGTAACCATTAGATGTAACATCATTGACTAATTAGGTTTCTATTTCAATATGATGAACTAGGCAACCTGGTCTTAATCCTAAGTGTATTATGAATTCTTGTTCACGAGGGATTGTCCCTTGATTTGTATGGATGAGAATGGCCAGTTCGCCGACTCAATTAGCCTACCATTTTGGGGACAAAATCGAGTGTGAAGTTGAGAATATAATAATATAAGATGGAATTCATTCCTTTCTGACTTTAGGGTAAGTAGATGAGTGTTCCCTTAAGTGGTATCTTTGGGACTTGAACAAAAAGCCCTAGTCTCTCATTTGCTCGAGAGAGATTTCTATTTAATGTTGAACCATAAACAAGTTGTTCATTATAGGAGCACTGGTACTTAAGGATATAGAGGTAATCTAAGGGTAAAATGACAATTTGACCCAATTGGTGTTACGAACACTCGTGAATGACTAGCTTGCTGTTATTGGTCTATATCCTTGGACAAATAAATATATCTGCAGTGAGAGTGTAGTTATGGGTCTTTAGTGGCCACAGTTAACGAATATTGATTAATATGGTTAATGAGTTTAGCCAATTAATCTCATATCGTTGGAACTTCTGATCTGTAGGTCCATAAGGTCCCATCGTTAGCTCACTAAAGAATATTAATGAGGAATGATTTGAATTGTTTTAATTGAGAAAATTGTATATTGATGTGATTAATATATAATTAATTATAGATGTGATCTATAATTAAAAATTATGTAAGAGAGATATATTTGAATGAGATTCAAATATTAGATTTATATAGATTCCTAAAGAGATGTGTATAAATATGTGATATTTATATGTTAATTAACCCTATATTAAATATGATTTAATATAGTTACTTAACTGATTAATTAATGGTTAATTAATTGATTAAGAAATGATAGATATATATATATTACATATATATGTATAAACATCATATGTTTATTCTTCCACCTCTCTATATATGTATATATACTGTCTCTTATACACATCTAGATGTGTATAAGAGACAGATGGATACCTATAAATATATGATATTTATATGTGGATTAATTAATTATATATTAAATAAGATTTAATGTATGGTTATTTAATGAATGTTGCAATTAATATTAGCCCATTTAGAGTAAAACCCTTCTCCATATAAATTCATCCTATTAGCCCATTTAGAGCAAGCTTTCTTTTGGGCAAAAAGAATTGTTTTGGGTGAAAAACATACCCTAGCCACCAAATTAATTCCTCTCTACACTTTCTCTACAATCTCTCTACCTTTTCCTCTTCTAAGGGTTGGAGATCACTCACCAAACTCTCAAAATCCTAGAGAATTGGGTTATTCTTGTGGTAGTGTTGGTAATCATTGAGAAGAAGTTCGTGTGAAGAAGAAGAGAAATTTCAAGAAGCTTAGAAGTCTACAAAGGTAAGAACCGTTCATACCTTTGTTTCTCCTTTTATTGTGCTAAGTATTATGTTTATCTTAGTACATTCTATTTGAGCTTGTTGTTTTTGTTTCTTATGAAATGGAAAAACCAAATGCAAGGTAATCCTAACACTTCTGCTTAGGATTTGATCCTTTCATTACTTACCTTGGCTACTCATGGTGTGCTAAGATGATACCAAGGATGAGAAATAAAACAAAATAATGCTTGAATGAGAAAATACATAGGAATCGAGCTACAAGTGCTGAAATCGAAGTTAAAATGACCTAATTCGGAAAAATAACTTTATATATGGCAGGTTGGCTATTAGGTCTTTAAAATACATATATTTTCTATGTCAATTTCCCCAAAATCATGTTAACTATTTGCTTGTAATGCTCATTTTGTAGGTAAAACAGTCCCGGAGGCGAAGGAGTCATTCCGAGAAATTGGGCCAAAAAGGATAAAAAAAAATGACCAAGAAAGTGAACAAAGTTGAAGAGAATAAAAAATTACCAAAATGCCATCAAGTTCCAGCGTCACGACCTTAGGAGAAGCGTCGAGCAACCTAGAAGACAGAAAGCTCACTTTTGCTGCAAAACAGGGTAGCGTTGCAATGCTCCCTACAGTGTTGCAACGCTCCGGATTTTGACACAACTCTCCTCGTGTGCGCGCCTCGCGCAACACATCGTCAAGGCCAACATCATGTCTCAAGCACAATGCTTCTTGGATTTTTGCAATTTAGCATTGCAACGCTAACATCAGCATCGGACGCTACCCTACGAGTATAAATAGTTTTTCTTTCATTTTTGAAAATGAGAAAACACGATTTCGATGGAGGCTAAAATTTCTCTCTGTATCAATTAGTCTCTATGGTAATTTTGTTTCCTACTTAGGTTAGATTTTGATTTATTTTTGGATTGTAATAAAAAAAAAATTTAATTCTTCATGAATTTATCTATGGATTTGTGAAGTAATCAATCTTGTTTCTATTTCAAGAGTTCTTGCAATTCTTTTAAGTTTTCTACTTTTCTTTATAATTTGCAATCTTATTTGAGCATTCTTGAATCTGTTTTTAATTCTTGAAGCATGTTGAATGATCTATATCTTGAACATGTTTAGCCTAGATGCTTGATTTTGTCACACTCATGATTGAATGCATTGCTTTTAATGTGTTTGATAAAATCTCTAGCTAAGATCTACAAGAGACAATAGTAATCGTGTGTTTAATGGCTAACCTAAGATGCACTAATTACTAGATTTGAAGAAAATTCGGTTAATTGAGTAAACTATCTTGACAATTAATCAACACAATTGAATCTTAGAATTTAATGCACGTGTTTTCTCTTCTATATGGCTGCTGTCAAACCCAATAGAGGTAGAAGCATGTAGATTGATTAGGGTTAGGGCTATCCTACCTTAATTAATGATTAGGACGCTCTCTTGACTAGGTTATTGCTAGTTGTCTGCCTTTGTACAGACTAGTTTAATCTAGTTAAGTAGGTAGTTACAAGCTTAATCCGATTGTGAATTAAATTTGTAGAATTCAATGATAGAAATTGCATCGAACGTCTAACTTGGATTAGAAGCAAGATTGTTCTAAATTTGTTTACAATTATCCTTTGTCTTTTGATTTTTAATATGTTTCTTGTCTTAATAAAAAAAAACCCCCATTTTATGGCTTTCATAGTTAAACTTGGTTAAGGAAAAGATTAAATAACATTTCCTTGTGGATCGACCTCTTACTTTAACTTTAACTACGAGTTAGTTTAGGTTGTTATTCGAGCTTTACAAATATTGTTTGCTTTGGGTTAGGTAGAACTAACGATACCTACTTAGCTCCGAACAAAATGGCGTTGTTACCTGGGAAATGGCTAACCATTTAATCTTTTTCTTAGCTAAACTTGACTAGCAAACTCTAAAACACCAAAAATATTTTCTTTTTTTGTGTCTACTTGTTTTAATATGGTGGATATGAACATCTACTACTTGCTTCAAACGAAGTATGCGGCCCATCGGAGAGCACATGAGGTAAGCGAATTTGATGAGCTTAAAAGTGAAATAAATGAACTAACCTCTCTTGTTCGAGTTGTGCTTACTGAACAGATAAAAGTTCCACATGGTCTTGAATGCGAATACTACCCAACTTGGGAGAAGCCTGATCGAACTCCATCATCGATGTCATCTTCTTCTACCAATATAGGTAATTCCTCAGAAAATTTAGTTAATGAACTTTCTATCTGCCCTGTGAGTTTATGCAAGAACATTCTTATCTTTCTCAAGAACCATCCAGTTTCCAACAGAATAGGTTTTATTCCGAACATGAAGTTAGAGCTGACATTCAGAATTTGTGTGACCTCGTTGCCCAGATTACTGATTCGATTAAGAGAGTCGATGAGTCTTGGGAAGATACATTTTCTGAGAATACTGAGTTAAGCGATGAAGGAATTCACATCGATAATCTAGTAGAGTCACCGGTTCTTCGAAATTCCTATCAATGTAAGACATTGGATTTAGTAATGTGTGAACTTGCTACTGGTTTTTTTTTTTTTTTTTTTTATTGTGAGCAGGATTCAATTGAGTTTCACATGGAGACTTAAGCCCTTGTGCCAGTTGAGGTCCATCAAACACCTAAGCTTGCACACTCCATGCTGACATTAGAGAACTATTCAGAGCCTATGTCATCTGTGGCACTAAAGCCAATCTAATTGAGGAGTTTTCCTGGATCGACAATGAAGATAATGTTTATCCCACACCATGTTCAGAACAAGTAAGTAAGGATAAGTATGAGCCCGCACCACACCTTAAGGAATCTCAGATAAAATAGTTAGAGGCTTTCAAGCCTAGAACTGTACTTTGTCTTGTAAGAAGTATTTCTTGCATCTTTGATTATTGCTCATATTTTCCTTATGAGCCAGAGTCTATTGTTGAGTCTTTTCTTTATTTTGAATCCTTTGGGTCATTTGAGTCTTTTGATTCTTTCTTTTTCTTTTTTTTGCCAAATATTAGAAATCCCAAATTCAACCTGCCTGGTTCTCTTAAAAAGGTGAGTTATCTTATAGCCCTTCCAAGCTATATAGATTCATCTAAGAGAGGACTGAAGAAATATGAAAATTTTTACATAACTTGAAAAGCATAAAAGATGGCTCACGTTGAGCAATCGACATTAACAATTGCCCTTTCTGGAGGTAGCCAGACGTAAAAAATAAAACAACTTTATTCACTTTCCTTTATTTGCTTTTTAGGAATATATTTTTTGTAGACTAACTTTCCTCTTTTCTTGTAGCTTTTCTTTTCCTTTCATTGTCTGTTCTTTTCTCTTTTTTGTAGGAACAACAAAATGAAAGAAAAAGAAAAATTTGATACAGGAAAACAACAACAAAAAACAAAATAAGGAAAATTTCCTACTACCACCCATTGCGTGAAATCAGGGGAATTTTCTGTTCCCCTTTCTTTTTTCTTTTTCCTTCTCGCTCATATCTTAGTTTTATAAACATTAGGGACAATGTTTAATTTTTAAGTTGGGGGTATGGTACATTGCATGTTCTTTACATTTTTTTTTATTAGGGTTGTAAAAATGAGCCAAATGAGCCTTATGTTGGGTTGTATGTCCTGAAACTCACAGTTTGCATAGTTAAACATTTTCTATTATCAATAAAGATGTTATTCAAAATTTCTTCAACAAAGTTATTATTGAATCTTTAAATTGCATTCATAAAGTCTAAATCCAATAAACTAAGATCCATGGCTATTACATGAATACTTGAATTTTATGTAGAGACATAAAGATGGATCAAGTTCGAGTAAATAGCCAAAATGGTCTATAGTATACGAATAAGGTTGGGTGCCTTATTCTGGTAACACTATTGGATGCAGCCTACTCTGTAGTAGTTACAAGTTATTGTAAAGGTGCTAAAAACGAAGTGATCCTGATTCGTTCATGTATTGACATGAGGAGTGGGGGCGTAGTATGCAATGAGTTTGCATTAGATCGAACCAAGAAATAAGTCACTCTTACTTTATAACGTTGTTTACTGTTTAAGACTAACTATTTTGCTTAGATGACCTAGGTAACTCGATTTTAATCCTGAGCTAACTATGAACTCCTGTTTATTCATGATTACCCTTAGATTTGCAATGGTGAGGGTTGGTTCAACAGTGCCGGCTCAATAAGCCTCCCATTTTAGGGGTAAGATCGGGTAGATAGCTGAGGACATAGGGTGAAAGATGGAATTCATGCCTACTCAATTTAGGGATAGAAGAAAGGTTTTTCTCTTAAGTACTGAATCCAAGTCTTGAAAAAGGGGCCCCACTCTCTCACTGGCTTGAGAGGGATCCAATTTAGTGATTGGATCATAAATCAATTGTTCATTAGAGGATAAGTAGAAACTTAAGGAACAAGACGCAATATCGGGGGTAAAACAGTATATTGACCCAGTCGTTATTACGAACAACCTGTGAAGGATCGACTTATTGGTTATGGTTAAATCGTGTGGACACAAATATATCTACAGTGAGAAGAATGCAACTATCGAGCTATAGTGATGTGACTTGATAGTTAACGAATACTGATTAGTTTGGTCTAAAGAGTTGTAGCCAATTAATCTTAAATCGTTGGAGCTCATGATCTGTGGATCCATAAGGTCCCTCTACTAACTCATAAAACATGTACACTTTGAATTATTAAATTGAGTGAATTTGGAATAATATCAATTTGAAATATTCAAATTAAAATTAGGGTTTTTATTATTATATTCGACATGATAAACGTTTAATTTGTTGAAATTAAATGTAATTGAAGTGTTAATTGTATTTAAATATTAATTTCATGAATAGGATTCATGTTTAAAATTAGGTGTGTGATTAATTTAATATTTGATATTAAATTAGATTAATTAATTAAATATGTTTAAGTAATTAAAAATCAAATTAATTTCCAATTTTAGTCCAATTTAAGAAATTTGATTTTGTTTTTTAAAATTTGATTAATTATGAATTAATCAAATCAGATTTTAGTTAATTAAAGAATTAATTGAAATTTGAATTTAAAATTTGAAAATTGGAAAATTAAAGCCTAAGTGGGGTTTTCCTACAAAACACCCAAGCATGAGGTGTTCTTCATGCAATCACACACAATTCCACTTCCATCTTCAAGCAGCTACTGGCAATGTTGTTGTTGGTGAGTGCCCGCATGATGAAGAGTGATAAAACACACAGAATTGAAGAAAAAGGATGTTTTTTTAAGCTGGAAAAGTTGTTTCTGCATTGTCTTCTTCTCCCTCTCAAACCCAGAAAAATAACCTCACAAATTCACTCAAATTCGAGTTCCACCACTCAAATTCAAGGATGAGAATAGTAGAGAAGATCTCTTGGTAGTTCACTGTCGATTTGGAGCTGAATTCGAGTGAAGAGAAGCTTGGATTTGGAACAATTCATCAAAGGTATGTTTATTTAAAACCCATTTGTGATTTTATGTAAAAGCATGCTTTAGAACTCAAATTAAATGTAATTAGAGTATTTATTGATTCTGTTTGCTTCCGTTGCATGGTAGTATATCCTATCAATTAGTATCAGAGCGTGATTTAAGCACTCAATTAATATTAATTTGAGTTTTGGTGGGTGAATTTCTGAAATTGCATGTTTATGGACTAATATGGATGTTTTTCAGCTTTGGCATTAGATTTCTCCTTGATTTCCAAGTTAAATTTGTAATTAGCTCTTGATTGATGAGCTTATATGTGTGCTCTAGAGTCTGTAATTTATTTGGAGTCATTAGAGTCCAAATTAGATTGAAATTTGGAGATTGAAGCAAGCAAGGTTGTGGAGTAGCTGCTGGAGGACTACCTTCTGCCCAGGCAGCGTTGCAACGCTGCACTTGATGAAGCCCGCAGCATTGCAACACTGGGATGAGTGTTGCGATGCTGTTCATACCAGCCAAGCAATGCGCAGTTCGAGCCGATTCGCGTGAGAGAGTTCTAGTTCGGCTGATTCAGCCCCATTTCGGTTCGATTCAACCATCTTTGGACCGATTCAACGAATTTTGATGCCTTGGAGGTCCGATTTGAGCGGTTCGGGTCGGTTCTAGCGGTTCTACACCAACTCGAAGCTGTTTTTTTGACCTATTTTTGTAATAAACCAGTTATTTCTGCTTGCTTAGAATGCCAAAGTTGAACCATATCAGTATTATTTAAATAATTATGTATGTGATGTATGTTGTATTTAAATTTAAACATGTTTGTGCATATAGTATGCCATTTAGATTTAAAATCCCACCATGGGAAGCATGTTACATGCATTATATATATGTTATAAATTGTTATAGTGTATAAAATGCATGTTTAGGGTTTCTGTTATTTAATATAACTGTTATATTAAATTTGAATGCCTTTGATGTATATTGTGGATGTAAAAGCATGTTTATTTTTTATAAGTTGCTATAAAATTGAATTAGACATTAAAATCCATAACAAAGATAAGTTGCATGTTCACTTAGGCTAAACACTTGTTTTAATAGTTAAAATAGGTCGCTATCTTATAAATCATGGTTACAAACTCAACCGGTGTATAATCCTGTCTAAGTCTAAGGGGTTTTAAGTTGACAGTCTACAAAACACCTCCTACATGGGGATTATGGCTAAATGGTTGAGTGTTGTTAAGCGGTTTTATAAGCATATGTGAGCGGTGTGAGGTAATAAAAACGGTTTATCACCTAGACATCGTAGGTTAAAATCTATTTATAAGCATTATACTTGGATAAACCACATAGACTCAGGGTTGTTTAAATTAGCCGAAATAAACCTAAGTATAAATTTACCCAATTCAGTAGTAGAACTGAAGGAAATCGAACATGAGGATTTTCATGAGCACTGGAATGATCTTTTCAAATTTCAATCGTATATGAACATTATATTTACATTCACAAACAGAAACACACGGTTATACGAAATACAGAAATTACAGCATGCTATACAAAAGATCAAGGCAAGAATCAACACACTTTTGCAGACTCATCTTCTAGTTCCTTGATCACGAACGCTTGATCACAGCAACATAGCAACACATTAATGTTCGTCCAACACGACTGCTACACTGTACGAACATCGCGCACTCGAACTAAGCGATCGCCAAGGTCATGAACACCCTAAACACTGCGAACGGCCTCCATAGAACCTCGACAGTGTCGAGTTGAGTATGACACCACCAAGAAGGTTACCTTGGTATTCTCGATGTGAGAATCCGAAGGGTGGGCTCTACGAGGACTTGGTTTGAGGCAGAAAACTGGAGGAACCACAATCATGTAAGCGATTGAGCAAGTGGGAGATGGAACAACCTATCGTATAGGTCGATGCCCAATCGTTTTGGAAAAGCTATGTGATCGTCTTGCAAAAGTTATGCGATTGTTTAGCTCATCGTTTAGTTGATTGCCTATCGTGTACTAACACTCCACGATCGTTTAGCTAACTCCAAGCTGTCGCTTAGTAAATCTAATTTACTTGACAACTTCTCCACGAGTAATTTCTGATATTGGAATCTCAAATCAACCTTTAATCTTTTCTTACTAAAATTAGGAAAATATTTTTCCTTTTATCTCACGATTACCATGAAAAACCAATAATCCCCCACTCAATTAGTTATTAGAGAAAAAGAGATAATTATCCAATAATTAATATTATTATAAATATAAATAATAACTAACTTACATTAATATATTTCTAACCTATAGTTTTAATATTTCATCTCATGAAACATTTAAACCATAACTCTTTTTCTATTCTAGGGCACTTAATGTAAATCTCATTTACATTCACCCTCCATTTGATGTATCTCATACACCATACCGATCATATCATATATAATCAAATTACCTCTTGTCAATTTGAACATTTCAAATCAACACCAAGAACTGATCCTCAACTTGAATCCATTGAGCTACCAAGGGGACCATATGAACCTGTAGCTCGATGCTCCAACGGTACGAGAATAACTAATTAAACTCTTTAGCCATGGGATCCACCATTTGTTAACTACCAGAAACTCCACTAAAGACCGATAGCTGAACTCTCCTTACTACAGATATATTATTTGTCCATCTTAACTAATCAATAGTACGACACCCCTTCACAGATCGCTCGTAAGTACAACTCGGCTAATAACCGTTATGTCCCTGTAGTTACATCTAACTCCTTAAGCACCACTGATCCCTTTAATGAACATAAGTCATAGTCCTACTATGACTGAGTCCTCTCTTCCAAAGAGAAGTTGTGGCCACTATGTTCAAGACCCGGAATCAGCCCTTAAGGGAGCAATCTATCTACTTACCCCTGCTTCAGGGAAGGAGTGAATTCCATCTTGTGTATTGAGTTCCCAGCTCCCAAATCAGACAAGTCCCCAAAATGGTAGGCATGTTGAGTTGGCAATCTGGCCATTCTCATCCATACTAATCAAAGGACCGCCCTCAAAGGCAGGAGTTCCCAAAACACTCAGGATTGAGGTCGTGTCACCTATGATCGTTTAGGTGAGATGTAAGTCTCCAGTATCAACGGCGTTATATACAGAGTCTAGTCATCTCGTGGATCGGTCTTATACAAACTCTTTGTATGGGACACCCACACTCGCATATCTCCACATGAATGGTTAAGATCTACCATCTGTAGTAGTTTACAATACTTGCAAACCTCTACAAAGCGGGTCACATCCGTAGTGTCACCAGGATCAGGTATCCTACCTTAATCCTTATACTACAGACCTATTTGGGTTATCACTTAAGGCATGATCCACTTGTATATCACATATACATGCTTAAGTTTACATAAGATAACCATGGAGCTTTGTTTATTGGATATGAGTAAATGTTAGAATGAAACAACAATTATTTTATTCATAAAACAGTGTATAATTACAAACAATGAGAGTCCGGGAGAATTAGGACACCAATTCCAACAAGAATACTTCAATGGGAGTTCAATAACTTATATGATAAAGTTATTAGTACACTTCAGTGGGAGATTAAAAACATATTTGATATGTTATTCTTAGCTCTCACATCCCTAAGAGTTTACAATCGAGATTTACGCAGTACTTCGTGTCACCCTAGAAGTGACCTCCATTCGGAAAGTATTTGCATAAATCAAGATTCTGATGAATAAGGGAAAGTCGTTAAAATAAAAATCAAATATATGATATATTGATTTCAACTTTTACATCCCCACAAAGTTCACACCATGAGATTCATATGACGCTTCGTGTCACCCTTGGAATGACCTCCATTCGGAAAGTGTTTGTATGAGTCAATAACAAGGTGAATAGGGGAAGTAGTTCATAGTAAATGGGTGAAGGATATGTGTCAACGTATCCTACGGTCTCTTCCATTAGTTTGAACCATGAGATTCCTATGTTACGCCTGCTAGTTTGCTTTAGGCGGCCCTTGCTAGTCATTTAATAATGGCTATCCCCTTGGAGGGTTGTAACATAGGATTCGAAACAACTCAAACTCTAGAAATGGATAGGATTTCTTAGGTCCATTCCCAACCTTGACTCTCCAATTCAGTAGCATCGTTGGGGCCGACTTCTAAAGTCTGAAAACGGAGGGCTACACTTACAGAATTACTAAAGTGTTAGTAATTTCTGACCAAAAAAAGGTAACTAAACGACTATAGCTCTTATTCTAGAGCTAGTGTTTAGTCAAGATTGTCTTGCTTTAGTGAAGGAGTATTTGACTGCCCCTCGGTAGCACTTATCCGGACTCACTATATTATTGTTGCAAATAAATAATGGTTATGGGTACATTATTACTTGTTTTGCTAAAACTTGATTTTGGATTTAGATGAAATTTTACTAAATTAGAATTCATTTAGTTATCGGTAAAATCGAATCAACGTACAAATTACTAGCGGTTGATGGTTCTAAAAGAGTTTTAACAGAGAATTGTCTTCTATCTCCCATCTCATCAAATTTTTTTAACGATATAGATCAGAATGTGAAATTCGAACAACAAGATAAATGTGATTTACTTATTATCGAAACATATTTAGTGAAAAACGATAAAACCTTAATAATAGATCCAGGCGTCGCTAATCATATCTGTACTTTCTCACAAGAAACAAGTTCCTGGAGACAGTTGAAAGAAGGCGAAACAATCTTTAAGGTAGGGACCAGGGAGATTGTTTAAGCTGAAACAATGGGAGATATGAAGTTATTTAGAATAGATAAATACATTTATCTAAAAAATGTTTATTACATTCCTTTTATGAAAAGGAATCTAATATCTATCTCTTGTTTTGTAGAAAAAAATTATAAAGTTTGTTTTGAAAATGATGAAGTGTTCATTACTTCAAAGAATATCAAAATTTGTTCCACAAAATTAGAAAATAACTTGTATTTGTTAAAATCAACCGAGGTAAGAGCCGATTTTAACATAGAGATGTTTAAAATAGTCGGAACTCATAAGAAAAGGAAAGTTTCTCGAAATGCCTATTTTTGGCACTTGAGACTGGGTCATATAAATCTCAACAGGATTGAGAGATTGGTTAAGAACGATCATCTAAATCAGTTAGAAGACAGTTCATTACTACCATGTGAATCTTGTCTTGAGGGTAAAATGACTAAAAGATCTTTTTCTGGAAAAGGTCTTAGAGCCAAAGAACCCTTAGAGATCGTACATTCATACCTTTGTGGTCTTATGAATGTTAGAGCTAGAGGAGGGTATGAATATTTCACCAGCTTTGTTGATGAATATTCAAGGTAGAGGCATATTTACTTAATTCATCAAAAGGCTGAAACATTTGAAAAGTTTAAAGAATATAAGGCTAAGGTTGAGAACCAATTAGGTAAAAAGCTTAAAACACTTCGATCAGATCGAGGTGGTGAGTATATGAACTTGGAATTTCAAAATTATCTAATAGAACATGGAATCCAGTCTCAACTCACAGCCCCTGGTACACCTCAGTAAAACGGTGTGGCAGAAAGGAGAAACATAACCTTATTAGACATGGTTCGTTCCATGATAAGTTATGCTTAGCTACCAAATTCTTTTTGGGGACACGTTCTTGAAACTACAGTGTATATTTTGAACATGGTACCCTCAAAAAGTGTTTCTAAAACACCTTACGAGCTCTGGAGAGGACGTAAAGGAAGTTTACATCACTTCAGAATTTGGGGTTGCCCAACACATATGTTGGTGCAAAATCCTAAAAAGTTGGAACGTTGTTAAAAAGTATGCCTATTTTTAGGCTACTCAAAAGAAACAAAAGGTGGTTACTTTTACAATCCTTAGGAAGATAAGATATTTGTATCGATAAATGTAACTCTCCTAGAGGAGGACCACATGAAGATTCATCAACCTCGCAGTAAGCTAGTAATAGAAGACATGTCCAAAGAAACGATAAATGCATATACAAGAGTTGTCGACAGAGCAGGTCAACAAGAGTAGTTGATGAAACTAGTACTTCACATCCTTCTCAAGAGTCGAGATGCCTCATCGTAGTGGGAGGGTTGTGCAACAGCCTGACCTGTACATGGGTTTAAAAGAAACTCAAGTCATCATACCAGGTGATGGTTTAGAGGATCCATTGACTTTCAAACAAGCAATGAATGATGTGGACAAAGACTAATGGATTAAAGTCATGGACCTTGAAATGGAATCTATTTATTTCAATTCTGTTTGGAATCTTATAGATCAACTTGAAAGGGTAAAACCCATCGGTTGGAAGTGGATCTATAAGAGAAAATGAAACCAAGCTGGTAAGGTACAGACCTACAAAGCTAGACTTGTGGCAAAAGGATTTACCCAAAGAAAGGTGTAGACTATGAAGAAACCTTCTCTCTGGTTGCCATGATAAAGTCAATCAGAATACTCTTGTCCATAGCTGCATTTTATGATTATGAAATATAGCAAATGGATGTCAAGAAAGCCTTTCTGAATGGCTATCTTGAAGAAAGTATCTATATGGCTCAACCAGATGAGTTTATTGAACAGGGTCAAAAGCAAAAAGTTTGCAAGCTTAATCAATCCATTTATGGGTTGAAACAAGCATCTAGATCTTGGAATATGAAATTTGACCCTGCGATCAAATCTTATGGCTTTGAACAAAATGTTGACAAACCTTGTGTTTACAAGAAAGTCATTAATAAAACTGTCGCTTTTCTAATGTTATATATTGATGACATTCTACTCATTGAAAATAAAGTAGAATTTCTAGCTGACGTTAAGAGATGGTTGGCCACACAATTCCAAATGAAAGATTTGGGAGAAGCACAGTATGTTCTTGGGATCCAAATAGTTCGAAACCGCAAAACGGAACTTTAGCACTATCTTAAGCATCTTATATAGACAAGATGTTGTCTAGATATAAATTGCAAAATTCCAAGAAAGGAACGTTGCCTTTCAAACATGGAATTCATCTGTTAAAGGAACAAAGTCCTATGACACCTCAAGAGGTTGAGGATATGAAAAAAATTCCATACGCATCGAAAATAGGGAGGTTAATGTATGTCATGTTGTGTACTCGTCCCGATATATGCTATGCAGTTGGAATAGTCAGTAGATTTCAGTCCAATCTTGGATATGATCATCGTCCTAAACCTTTAAAGCGTCATTGCAAAACTAGATGTCACATGGGGCTCATATTAGTTTTGCTAAAACCTTATTGGATGTTGTTTGTTTTACATTGGGTATTTGCTTAAAACCTAACGTAGGTCAATGTGTTTTTCTTTTTAGCAACTCGTTAGTATTTTCGTTTAGTGCTTTTAATATGACCGATTACATACAGTGGAAAGAATCATGTAAGACGCATTTCGTGGCAAACGACCTCGAATTTTTCATGGTTGAGGAATGTCCTCAAGTCTCGACCCTTGATGCACCGCGAAGTGTTCACAATATTGGATTTTATGTCCTAAAACTCATAGTTTGTAATATCATATTCTTATTCCATAAAGCTGTTATTGAAAATCTTTAGTAAATTTAAATTCTATATTCATGAATCCAATAAACTAAGGTTCCGAGGCTAAGTTTAAATTTGAACTTTATGTAGTGACATAAATGTGTATCAAGTTCAAATATATATAGCCAAAATGGTCTATAGTATATGAATAAGGTTGGGCGCCTTATTCTGGGGACACTATGGATGCGGCCCATTTTGTAGTTAGTACAAACGATATGATCCTAAACCGTTCATGTGGAGACATGAAAATGGGGGCATCCTATGTAAAGAGTTTACATAAGACTGAACCATGAAATAGTCACTTTTTATGTTATAAATACCGTTTAATGTATAAAACTGACTATTTCATTAATTGATGACCTAGGTAACTTAATCTTAATCCTGAGCTAACTATGAACTCCTGTTCACTTAGAATTATCCTTAGATATGCATAGGTGAGGGTAGCTCATTATCGCTGGCCCAATAAGCCTCCCATTTCAGGGGTAAGATCAGGTGGATAGCTGGGAACATAGGATGCAAGACGGAATTCACTTCTACCTGTTATAAGGATAGTAGATAGGTTGTTCCCTTTAGTACTGAATCCAGGTCTTGAACAAGGGGCCCCACCTTCATTGGCCTGAGAGGGGTTCGATTTTATAGGTTGGACCTTAAACCAATTGTTCATTAGAGGATCAGTGGAACTTAAGGAATAAGACGTAGTCTCGGAGGTAAATGATTTTTTTGGCCCAGCCGAGATTACGACATCCTGTGAAGGATTAGCTTACTAATCATGGTTATATCATATGGACACAAATATATCTATAGTGAGGGGAGTGCAACTACGGGACTATAGTGGAGTGACACGTGAGTTAACGAATGTTGATTAGCTCCATCTAAGAGTTTAGCCAGCTAATCTCAGATCGTTGGAGCCCATGATCTATAGGTTCATTAGGTTCCCCTACTAGTTCATATGGAATAAACTTTGACAATTTGAAAAAATTATTTTTTAAAAAATTTGGCTAAAAAAAACCAAAACCCAACCCAAAATTCCATTCTTCTATTTCCATCTCTTTCTCTTTCTCGGGGTTCTTCATCCATCGGGTCCACAACCCGGTTCTGAGTCCAAAGGATAGTAGGTCAACTCTAGTCGTTATCTGTTCGTGTTCGAGTAGAGATAGGAGAGTTTCGGGAGCTTCAAAAGTTAATGTTTCTAAAAAACCCTAAGTAATTGATTTAGGATTGTATGTTTAATTTATGCAATTAGAGTAAATTGTTCCTCATTTCCACTGCGCATGCCTATTTTTTCATCATGTGGTATCAGAGCATGTTTTAATTTTACTCAATTGCATGTAGTGGGTATCAATTTATTATAAAATTGAGATTGGAAACTAAAACGGTTTTTAGGTTTTTGGCAACTAAATTAAGTTTTTTTTTTTGTAGTTTTAATTTGTCATTGCTCACAGGTTTATGAGCATTAATGTGTGAAAAGGGGTCTGAAAATTTGCTAGATCATTAGGGTTGAAATTAGAATGTAATTGCTCCGTTCCGAGAAAGAGGACAGCTTCAATTTTGGAGAAAAAAAGGCTCACAGACCCAAAATTGCTCCAGACCCGAGAGAAGCCACCAGACCCGCCCAGTTCGCGCCCCCGCTCCGTTTTGCGCAACCCACGTGCTTGCATGCCCGCCCGCTCCACTTCGTGCAACCCATGCACCCGCCTGCTCCAACCGACCCGTACTCTAGCATCCATTGACTGCGCCAACACAAGCGTGACCAGCTGGTCTAGATGGTCTGGACCGATCTAGTTGAGCCGGTTTGACCGGTTCAACCTGGTTTTTGGAGTTTTTAGGTCGGTTCGAGAGTTCTTTGGCCAGTTCAAGTTGATTCAAAGTGCTTGAAGCTGGTTCAAGAGGATTTTTTGTACTACACCAAATTATTATTGTAATAATTTAGTTGTTAGCTTAATTTAAGAGGCCAAAACCAATCCATTTAGGGTGTTTAATTAATTATGCATGTTGATGTATGTTTTAATTAACTTTGAATCTTGTTGTGCATATAGTATGCCATATAGATTTTAAAATCCCAACCATAGGTTAACATGTACATGCATTTGATATATGTTATAATTGTTATATGTATAGAGTATGCATGTTAAGTTTTTTTTAATATTAAAGTGTTATATTAAAGCATGATCATTAAGTATGAATGTATATTATAGATGTATGATTCTAGGATTATAATGGTTATAATTTTTTTTTTATAATTGTTATAAAATAACCTAGACTTTAAAATCTATAACAAAGGTAAAAGTTGCATGCTCACCTAGGATTAAATTGGTGCAATTTCAATCGGCTTTTCTAAAGAGTTAGAATAGGTCGATTACTTGTTAAACAAATAGTTATTTACTTACCCGGGGAGATCTTGTCTAAGGTTGGAGGTTCTTAAGATGACGGTTTACAGAACACCTCCTACCTAGAGATCAAATTGGCGTCTAAGTCAAATAACCCTAGTTTTAATGAGCATGCGTGAGAGATGTAAGGTAATAAACTTTGTTTATCACCTAGACATCATAGGTTAAAATCCAGTATTAGAGTTATACATGGATCTATCACCTAGACTTAGGATATGTTTAATTTAGTCGAAATATATCTCTAAGTATTTTTAATATATACTCTAAACTGTTATAGAACACTTCAGCTAGAGAGAAGTAGCGTACTTTTAGCTCTAGCGTCCCTGAGAGTTCACATCGTGAGGTCCATGCAGGGCTTTGGGCTGTGCTTAGGAGCGAACTCTCTTCGGAGAGTGTTTGCATGGATCAATATCAAGGTAAATAGGGGAAGTAGTTCATAGTAAGTGGGTGAGGCATATGTAACAACATATCACATGGTCTCTTCCATTAGGTCGCACCCTGAGATTCCTATAATGCGACTGCATGTCTGCCCTGGAGTGACCTTTCCCTTCGGAGGGTTGTATTATAGGATTCGGAACACTGTGAACTCCAAATCTGGATAGGCTCTCTTAGATCAGTTTTCATATTGACTTTCCACTTTTGAGAGCATGTTGATTCTGGTTTATGAAATCCAAAAATGGAAGGTTACACTTACAAGAATTACTAAGATGTTAGTATATTCTCGACCAAAGTAGCGATAACTAAAGTGCTATAAGAATAAAGAGTTATTCTAGGGTTAGCATCTAGTCAATATTGTCTTGGTTCAAAAGAGGAATAATCGACTGCCCTTCGATGGAGGTTACTCTAAACTTTTGAAATATCGTTGCAAAATATAATAATGAAGGGTACATTATTAGTTTTTGCTAAATTAAATTGGTTTCTTTGTGATTATAGTTTTTCAAAAAGAATATGTTTATCTTTTTTAGCATGAATAGCTCAATAATTCAACTCTTAGCTTTTGAGAAACTAAACGGCGATAATTATTCGGCATAGAAATAAAATCTAAACTCAATACTGGTAGTTGGCGATCTATGATTTGTCTTAACTAAGTAATGTTCTCAAGCCCCAGCCTCAAATGCTAACTGAACTGTTCGGGATACGATCGATGGGTCAAAGCCAATGAAAAGGCCCGTGTTTACATTCTTGCCAGCATGTCTGATGTTTTGGCAAAGAAACATGAATCCTTAGTTTCGGCTAAAGAAATAATAGATTCATTAAGAGAAATGTTTGGGCAACCATCATGGTCCCTTAGACCCGAGGCAATTAAGCACATTTACACGAAGCGGATGAATGAGGGGACCTCTGTTAGAGAACATGTCCTGGACATGATGATGTACATCAATATCGCTAAAGTAAACGGCAGACCCATTGATGAGGCTAATTAGGTTAGCTTTATCTTACAATCTCTTCCAAAGAGTTTTATACCTTTTGAGACAAATGCGTCTTTAAATAAGATAGAATTTAACCTCATTACCCTTCTTAACGAGCTCCAGCGATTCCAAAACCTTACTTTAGGTAAGGGGAAGGAAGTGGAAGCAAATGTTGCTACCACTAAGAAATTTTTTTTAAGAGGATCGTCCTCTAAAAATAAAGCTGAACCCTTTAAAGCTCAAATGAAAAGGAAGGGAAAAGGACAGGCTCCCAAGATAAGAAAGGGAAAGAAGGATACAGATAAAGGAAAATGTTTCCACTGTAACCAAAATGGGTATTGGAAGAGAAATTGCCCGAAGTACCTTGTAAAGAAGAAAGCTGAGAAAACAGCATAAGGTAAATATTATTTACTGGTCGTTGAAACATGCTTAGTAGAATATGATACTTCAACTTGGATACTAGATTTAGAAGCCACTAATCATATTTGTTTCTCGTTTTAGGAAACTAGTTCTTGGAAAAAGCTTGAAGAAGATAAGATAACCCTCAAAGTTGGAACAGGAGAGGTTCTCTCAGTTGAAGCAGTGGGAGATCTGAAGTTGTTTTTTGAAGATAGATATCTAGTACTTAAAAATGTTTTGTATGCACCTCTTATGAAGAGGAATTTGATATATATCGCTTGTATTATAGAACAATTATATAAATATCTTTTAATATAAATGAAGCGTTCATTTTTTGTAAAGGTATTCAAATTTGTTCTGCAACACTTGAAGACAACTTATATAAGTTAAGACCAACCAAAGCAAATTTTGTTTTAAATACTGAAATTTTTAGAACATTAGAACTCAGAATAAAAAACAAAAGGTTTCTTCCAACGCCTATCTATGGCACCTAAGACTTGTTCACATAAATTTCAATAGGATTGGGAGATTGGTCAAGAATGGACTTTTAAGTCAGTTAGAAGATAACTCTTTACCTCCATGTGAATCCTATCTTGAAGGAAAGATGACCAAGAGATCTTTTACTGGAGAAGGTCTCAGAGCCAAAGTACCCTTAGAGCTCATACATTCGGACCTTTGTGGACCAATGAATGTCAAGGCTCGAGGTGGGTATGCATATTTCATCAGTTTTATTGATGATTATTCAAGGTATGGTCATGTTTACCTGCTTCATCATAAGTCTGATTCTCTTAAAAAGTTCAAAGAATATAAGGCTGAAGTTGAGAATGAATTAGGTAAAACAATAAAGACACTTCGATCAGATTGAGGTGGAGAGTATATGGACATATGATTCCAAGACTATTTGATAGAAAACAGGATCCAGTCACAACTCTCTGCACCTAGTACGCCTCAGAAGAATAGTGTATCAGAAAGAAGAAATCGAACCTTATTAGATATGGTTCGCTCTATGATGAGCTATGCTCAATTGCCTAATTCCTTTTGGGCATATGCACTTGAATCTGCTGTCCATATTTTGAACAACGTTCCCTCTAAAAGTGTTTCAGAAACACCTTATGAGTTATGGAAAGAGCGTAAAAGTAGTTTACGTCACTTTAGAATTTGGGGTTGCCCAGCACATGTGTTGGTACAAAATCCCAAGAAATTGGTACATCGTTCAAAATTATGCCTATTTGTAGGTTATCCAAAGGAAACAAGGAGTGGTCTGTTTTATCATCCTCAAGAAAACAAGGTATTTGTATCAACAAATGCCACATTCCTAGAGGAAGACCACATTAGAAATCATCAACCACGCAGTAAAATGGTGTTGAAAGAAATTTCAAAAGACGTTACAGATAGAGCTAGTTCATCTACTAAAGTAGTAGATAAAACAAGTACATCTGATCAGTCACATCCTTCTCAATAGTTGAGAATGCCTCGATGTAGTGGGAAGGTTGCTCATCATCCTGGCCGTTACTTGGGTTTAACAGAAATACAAGTCGTCAACCTGATGACGGCATAGAGGATCCATCGACCTATAAACAGGCGATGAAAGATGTGGACCGTGATCAGTTGGTCAAAGCCATGGACCTCGAAATGGAATCTATGCACTTCAATTCTATCTAGAAACTTGTAGATCAACCAAGTGATGTGAAACCAATTGGTTGTAAGTGGATCTACAAGAGAAAACGAGACCAAGCCAGTAAAGTACAGACTTTTAAGGCTCGACTTATGGCAAAGGGTTATACCCAGAGAGAAGAAGCGGGCTATGAAAAAACTTTCTCTCCCGTTGCCATGTTAAAGTCGATAAGAATACTCTCATCCATTGCCACCTTTTATGACTATGAAATTTGGCAAATGGATGTCAAGACAGCCTTTCTAAATGGCGATCTTGAAGAGAGTATCTATATGGCTCAACTAGAGGGGTTTATTGCACAGGGTCAAGAACAAAAGGTTTGTAAGCTTCAAAAATCCATTTATGGGTTGAAACAAGCTTCTAGATCCTGGAATATAAGGTTTGATACTCCGATCAAATCTTATGGCTTTGAACTGAATGTTGACGAGCCTTGTATTTACAAGAAGATCGTCAATTCTACTATAGCGTTCTTAGTTTTATATGTCGATGATATTCTACTCATTGGGAATGATGTAGGATATTTTACTGACGTCAATCAATGGCTAGATACACAATTCCCAATGAAAGATTTAGAAAATGTGCAGTATATTCTTGGGATCCAAATTGTTCAAAATCGCAAGAATAGGACACTAGCCATGTCTCAAGCATCTTATATAGACAAAATGTTGTCGAGATATAAAATGCAGAATTCCAAAAAGGTTTTGTTGCCTTTCAGACATGGAATTCATCTGTCAAAAGAACAATGTCCTAAGACACCTCAAGAAGTTGAGGATATGAGAAATATTCCCTATGCCTCCGCAGTTGGAAGCCTGATGTATGCAATGTTATGTACTAGACCTGACATATGCTACTCAGTAGGGATCGTCAGTAGATACCAGTCTAATCCTAGACGTGATCATTGGACTACCATTAAGAACATATTAAAGTATCTCAAGAGAACTAAGGACTACATGCTCGTGTATAGTGCTAAGGATTTGATCCTTACTGGATACCCTGACTCTGATTTCCAAACTGATAAAGATTCTAGAAAGTCTACATCTGGATCAATGTTCACTCTTAACGGAGGAGTAGTAGTGTGGAGAAGCGTAAAACAAACCTGTATAGTTGACTCCACAATGGAAGCTGAATATGTAGTTGCTTGCGAAGTTGCAAAAGAAGCAGTATGGATGAGGAAATTCTTGACAGATTTGGAAGTTCTTCCAAATATGCATTTACCCATCACCTTGTATTGTGACAACAGCGGTGCAGTTGAAAATTCAAAAGAACCTCGAAGCCATAAACGGGGAAAGCACATCGAACGCAAGTACCACCTTATTCGGGAAATTGTACACCGTGGTGACGTTCTAGTGACCCGATACCTTCTGAGCAAAATATTGTTGATCCTTTTACAAAAACCCTCACGGCTAAATTTTTTAGGTCACCTATAGAGTTTAGGTCTATGGTGTTTCTAAACTAGGACAAGTGGGAAATTATGTTGTGCGTGAATGCCCTAGTTTATTGTATTCATATGTTTATTGTACTCATATGTAATATTAATTTCTCACAGTTAAATTCAGCATCATTTGATCCTACTAGGAGTTTTAGTCCAAGTGGGAGTTTGTTGGATTTTATGTCTTAAAACTCGTAGTTTGTAATATCATATTCTTGTTCAATAAAGTTGTTATTGAAAATCTTTAGTAAATTTAAATTCTATATTCATGAATCCAATAAACTAAGGTTTCGAGGCTATTAAGTTTAAATTTGAACTTTATGTAGTGACATAAATGTGGATCAAGTTCAAATATATATAGCCAAAATGGTCTATAGTATATGAATAAAGTTGGACGCCTTATTCTAGGGACGCTATGGATGCGGCCCATTTTGTAGTTAATACAAACGATGTGATCCTAAACCGTTCATGTGGAGACATGAAAATGGGGGCATCCTATGTAAAGAGTTTACATAAGACTGAACCATGAAATAGTCACTTTTACGTTCTAAATTTCGTTTAATGTATAAAACTGACTAATTCGTTAATTGATGACCTAGGTAACTTAATCTTAATCCTGGGCTAATTATGAATTCCTGTTCACTCAGAATTATCCTTAGATCTGCATAGGTGAGAGCAGCTTATTATTGCTGTCCCAATAAGCCTCCCATTTCAGGGGTAAGATCAGGTGGAAAGCTGGGAACATAGAGTGCAAGACGAAATTCACTCCTACCCGTTATAGGGATAGTAGATAGGTTGTTCCCTTTAGTACTGAATCCAGGTCTTGAACAAGAGGCCCCACCCTCTCATTGGCTCGAGGGAGGTTCAGTTTATAGGTTAGACCTTAAACCAATTGTTCATTAGAGGATCAATGGAACATAAGGAATAAGATGTAGTCTCGGGGGTAAAATGGTTTTTATGATCCAGCCAAGATTACGAACAACCTATGAAGGATTAGCTTACTAATCATAGTTATATCATATGGACACAAATATATCTATAGTGATGGGAGTGCAACTACGGGACTAGAGTGGAATGACCTGTGAGTTAACGAATGTTGATTAGCTCCATCTAAAGAGTTTAGCCAGGAAATCTCGGTTCGTTGGAGCCCATGATCTATAGGTCCATTAGGTTCCCCTACTACCTCATATGGAATAAACTTAGAACAGTATGATAGAATAATTCGAATTGTTTGAATTAGGTGAAGAGAGAGAAACCGACAAGTATATGTGATATAGTGGTTGGTTTTTCAATTTAGAGATACAACTTTAATGTTTAAATGTGATTTAAATATCAAAAATATAAATACGTTCATATTCGGAAGCTCGGAAATAATGGAAATGGTCAAAGTTGTAAAAAGTAAAAAAGTTGACTTTTGACTTTGAAAAGTCAAAATTTGACCGACCTTATATTCAAATGTGATTTGAATTTCAAGAAAATGAATGCGGATTCATGCTCGGGAGGTCAAAATTAGTCAACATGGGAAAAATCATAAAAAGTCAAAATGTGGACTTTTCGGTCAAAGTTTGACTTTGACAAAATGACTATTTTTCCCTTTGACTAAAGTTAGTGGAAAAATCCAAACTTTTGTTGGATAACTCCACTAACAAAATAATGGGCTAGGTGTTGGCTTATAGTGGAGACATTAAGCCCATTTAGATAGTGTATTCTAGGTGTTGGGTTTTTATGAATTAGTTTCATGCAAATTTTGCCTGGCCCTTTTCTATAAATATGGGTTTTTCAATTTGGATTTAAAACTTTCTGACATTTTGAAAAAATTAGTTTTTAAAAATTGGGCTGAAAAATCCCAAAACCTAACCCAAAATTCATTCTTGTATTTCCATCTCTTTCTCTCTCTCTAATTCTTCATCCATCGGTCCCACAACCCGGTTCTAAGTCCAGAGGATAATAGGTCAGCTCTAGTGGTTGTCCGGTTCGTGTTCGAGCGAAGATATGAGAGTTTTGGGAGCTTCAAAAGTAATGTTTCTAAAAAACCCTAATTAATTGTTTTAGGGTTGTATGTTTAATTTATGCAATTAAAGTAAAATTGTTCCTCATTTCCGCTGCGCATGTCTATTTTTCCATCACGCAATGCATATGAGTTGTGGATGAAGGCTAATTCGTTGGCCCGACTTCACATTTTGGCTAATATACCTGATGTTTTGGCCAAAAGGGTTGAGAACATGGTCATTGCACGCGAGATCATGGACTCGTTGCAAGATTTGTTTGAATGCCAGTTATTACTTTTCGAGCACAAAGGGATGGATGACAAAACCAGTAGTGTCAGTTTTTCTGACACTGATCCCACTACTCTCTAAAAGTGGAGGAAAGACAATAAATCTGATTTATTGGTCTTCGAGACGTGTTTGGTAGAGAATGATAATTCTGCCTGGATCCTTGATTCGGGTGTTACCAATCATGTCAGTTCCTCTTACCAAGGATTTAGTTATTGGAAAACATTGCCACAGGGAGAGATGATTCTTAGGGTTGGAACTGGTGAGGTTGTTTTAGTTGTTGCTATAGGCAGGTTGAAGTTATTTGTTGATAATAAACGTTATCTGTTATTGGATAATGTTTTGGTAGTTCCTCATATGAAGAGGAACTTAATCTCGGTTTCTTGTCTCATTGAACAAGGTTATACCATCTCATTTTCTGAGAATAAAGTGTTTATTTTCAAGATAGGAATAGAGATTGGTTTTGGTTCAATGGAAAGTAACTTATATGTACTAAGACCATTAGTCATAAAAGCCTTGTTTAATACTGAAATGTTTAGTACGGCCACAACAGCTAAAAGACCAAAGGTTTCTCCGAAGGAAAACACCCATCTTTGACATCTAAGGTTAGGTCACATCAACCTCAATAGGATTGAGAAGTTGGTGAAAAGTGGACTTCTAAAGAGTTTAGAAGAAAACTCCTTGTCGGTATGTGAATCATGCCTCGAAGGCAAGATGACCAAATGACCTTTTACTGGAAAAGGTTACAGAGCCAAGGAAGCCTTAGAGCTTGTACATTCTGACATTTGGGGTCCGATGAATGTTAGGGCACGAGGTGGGTATGAATATTTCATCTCTTTCATAGATGATTATTCAAGGTACAGGTATCTCTACCTAATGTAATGTAAGTCTGAAGCCCTTGACAGTTCAAGGAGTATAAGGCTGAAGTTGAAAACTTGTTAGGTAATAAGATAAAAACACTACGATCTGATCATGGTGGAGAGTATATGGACCTCCAATTCCAGAACTATATGATACAACATAGGATTGCGTCCCAACTTTCGGTCCTAAGTACACCTCAGTAGAATGGTGTATCAGAAAGGAGAAACAAAACCTTGTTGGACATGATTCGGTCTATGATGAGTTATGCTCATCTTCCAGACTCGTTTTGGGGTTTTACAGTGGAGACTGCATGCTACATCCTAAACAACGTTCCCTCAAAAAGTGTTTTCGAAACACCTTTTGAGTTATGGAGAGGTCGTAAAGGTAGTTTACGCCACTTTTGGATTTGGGGCTATCCGGCACATGTGCTAGTGACTAACCCGAAGAAGTTTGAACCGCGTTCAAAGGTTTGCCTCTTTGTAGGCTACCCCAAGGAGACGAGAGGTTGATACTTCTATGATCCGAGTGAGAACAAAGTGTTTGTTTCTATAAATACTATCTTCTTGGAAGAAGACCACATCCAGGATCATAAGCCACGAAGTAAGCTCGTTTTACGTGAGATTTCCAGTGAGACTGAGACTACTGAGGATTCAACAAGAGTTGTTGAATAGGCCGTCAGATCAATAAGAGTTGTTAAGGTCGGTGCATCTAGCCAACCAGCTCAATGGTTGAGACTGCCTCGACGTAGTGGGAGGGTTATGAACCCACTGGATCGCTACATGGAAGCCTAGAACGTCATTTCTAATGATGGGGTCGAGGATCCGTTGTCTTTTAAGAAAGCAATAGAGGATGTTGACAAGGATGAATGGATTAAAGCCATGAACTAGGAAATGGAGTCTATGTACTTCAGCAACATCTGGGAGCTTGTCGATCCGCCTGCTGAGGTAAGACCTATTAGGTGTAAGTGGATCTTTAAGCGAAAGAGAGATGTAGATGGTAAGGTGCAAACCTTTAAGGCTCGACTCGTGGCAAAGGGTTATACTAAGGTCGATGGAGGTTACTATGAGGAAACTTTCTCACCTGATGTTCAAGTCTATCAAGATACTCATGTCCATAGCCACATTTTATGATTATGAAATATGGCAAATGGACGTCAAGACTGCCTTTCTTAACTGTAATCTTGAGAAGACCATCTATATGACTCAACCAGAGGGGTTCATAGTTTTAGATCAAGAGAAAAAAGTTTGCAAGCTTAATAGGTCCATTTATGGGCTGAAACAAGCATCTAGATCATGGAACATTAGATTTGACACTGCGGTCAAGTCATTTGGCTTTGATTAGAATGTTGATGAGCCTTGTGTTTACAAGAAAATCATCAACAACTCAGTAGGTTTTCTAGTACTGTATGTGGATGATAGCCTACTCATTGGGAATGATGTAGGATATTTGATTGACATTAAATGGCTAGCTGCCCAATTCCAAATGAAAGATTTGAGTGAGGCACAATATGTTCTAGGGATCCAGATCATTTGGGATCGTAAGAACAAAAGGTTAGCCTTGTCTCAGGCATCGTACATTGATCAAATGTTGATCAGGTATGGAATGTAGGATTCCAAGAGGGTTTGTTACCCTTCAGGCATGGAATCATCATGTCTAAAGATCAATGTCCTAAGACACCTCAAGAAGTTGAGAAGATGAGACGGATTCCCTATGCTTCAGCTGTAGGAAGCTTAATGTATGCAATGTTGTGTACCAGACCCGACATTTTCTATGCAGTAAGGATTGTCAGTCGGTATCAGTCCAATCCGGGATTTGATCACTGGACGGCGGTTAAGACAATCTTCAAATATCTTTGGAGAATGAGGGACTACATGCTCGTGTATGGAGATAAGGATCTAATCCTTATAGGATACACGGACTCTGACTTTCAGACCTATAGAGATTCTCGCAAATCGACATCAGGGTCAGTGTTCACTCTGAATGAAGGGGCTATAGTGTGGCGAAGCATCATGCAAGGATGCATCGCGGACTCCACTATGGAAGCCGAATACGTAGCAGCTTGTGAAGCAGCTAAAGAGGCTGTTTGGCTAAGGAAATTCCTTTCAAATTTGGAAGTTGGTCCAAATATGGATTTGCCTATCACTCTTTATTGTGATAACAGTGGGGCTATGGCAAATTCAAAGAAGCCTTGGAGTCATCGTCGGGGTAAGCATATAGAGTGGAAATACCACTTGATCAGGAAGATTGTGCATGTCATGAAGATCGCGTTAGAGCACAACGTTGTTGATCCCTTTACAAAGGCTCTCATGGCTAAAGTGTTCGTGGGTCACCTGGAGAGTCTGGGTCGTGGGACATGCGGCATCTTGACTAAGGCAAGTGGGAGATGATACTGAGGTATGCCCTAGTTTATTGTATATTGTACATGTATCTTTCCTTGTATTATACATTAGTTTCCTGAGGCATTAGGACAAGTGGAAGATTGTTGGGATTAGTGTCCTAATTCTCCCAGAGTCTCAATGTTTGTAATTATACACATTATTTATTAATAAAATAATTGTTATTTTATTCTGGCATTTATTTATATCCAATAAACAAAGCTCCATAGTTATCTTATGTAAATTTAAGCATGTATATGTGATATACAAGTGGATCATGCCTTAAGTTATAATCTAAATAGTTCTGTAGTATAAGGATTAAGGTGGGATAGTTGATCCTGGTGACACTACGGATGTGGCCCGCTTTGTAGTGGTTTCCAAGGGTTGTAAACTACTACAGATGGTAGATCCTAACCATTCATGTGGAGACATGCGAGCGGGGGTATCCTATACAAAGAGTTTGTATATGACCGAACCACGAGATGACTAGACTCTGCATATAACGTCGTTCATACTGGGACTTACATCTCACCTAAACGACCATAGGTGACACAACCTCAATCCTAAGTGTTTTAAGAACTCCTGCTTTTGAGGGCGGTCTTTTGATTAGTATGGGTGAGAGTGGCAGATTGCCAACTTAACATGCCTACCTTTTTGGGAACTTATCTGATTTGGGAGCTGGGAACTCAGTTACTGATGACATGCAGAAATGCATGCCATCTTAGGCCTTTTACTTAGAATTATGAAGGTTGTTAGGTAGAATATGTGTCGATCATGATAGGAATTCACGAGAATATAAGTTTGCGTCGATCAGCATGTCGAATCTCAACTAACCCATTATTTTGCATTAATTATGCGTTCAATGTTCTATTTTTGTAGCTAATCCAGGAAATGAACACAAATGCAGAAATCGGACCACCGAATAGACGACCGCATGCGGAGAAACACTCAATCGCAAAGGCAAACGCATCAATCAACGAATGGATGTTGTGGTAATCACCCGTATCCATCCATCGCATGGAAGTTGCGCTCGTCAGGCGATTGTGGTTATCATGTAGATTTACAGTATTAAGAGAATGCGGCCATTGAATGATTGCAGCTATGCGAGAACGCAAACTAATGGGATCAACGCAAGGTAGGTGGAATGAACGCATCTACCTCAAGAAAATCCAAAAGATGATGTTGACATTTCACCTACCACGCCGTTGGTGGCAGAGGTTCAGAAAAGGACTAACACACCAAACGTTTGACTCTGAGCAGTCCAACTAATGTTGTCGATGATCCAAGCTCTATAAATAGAAGCCGATGAGCAGAAATTTAAGTTATCCAAGGTTTTCGCCTGAGGTTTGCCTAGGGCGGATCCTTGCGATCCAGACAAACGCGTGAGAAGATGGCTGAGAGTTCTTCACCTCCTTCATCCACTCTGAGTGACGACCAGAGCCTTCGACCCGAGCTAGATCACGAGAGAGTCAGCTCCTCCACCCATCCATGGCACCACCGGCAGCCTTGACGCACACCAGCTGGGAGAAAATCTTTGCTTCCAGCTGGTCATTTCCTTTTCCTTTCTTTTTTCATATTGTATTGTATGACATTTTGGAATTAAGGAATTAATACAATTTGTTTTCAA
This sequence comes from Benincasa hispida, assembly GCF_009727055.1. Lineage (NCBI taxonomy): Eukaryota > Viridiplantae > Streptophyta > Magnoliopsida > Cucurbitales > Cucurbitaceae > Benincasa > Benincasa hispida. Next base: position 33,174,166 of record NC_052350.1, read on the forward strand.
TGCATTTCTTTGTTCTTTCGACTCCATCTCCAGCTTCTTTGCTTAGCATCTTTACTTTCATTGCAACACTTAGTGGGATTGCTTAGGTATCACATACTTAGTCATGTGGATTAGGGATGTGAAGCATGTAGCAACCCACCGAGAGGTGTGCGTTGTACGAGTGTGTGAGTAATCTTATTTGCTTAGTGTGAAGCTGCTGCAACACTTGTCTATAGGCTAATGCATTGCTTGTCTATGAGTAAAGTCAGCAACAAACAACTGCCCGAGAGGATAAGTGGTTAGACGCATTAAGCAATGCATGCATTGTTCACTAGAGATAGGAATAATCTTACGTCAACCAAGTCCATGCATTTGTCTTGTTTTATGTTGTGCCCAACACCCCTTTAGAGCTAATCGAGAGAGAGTCTAAAGAAAGAACCTAATGACTCAAGAGAGCTAGGTTAGAATCTAGACTCGAGAGAGCAAGATAGATCGGCATAAGCAAGAGATAGGGACTTAGAGATAAGCTCTGTTTGTCAACACTGCATCACATGCACCCTAGGAATAGGTATGATATTATGTGGTCACCTTATTTGTGTGTGTCACTCTGTCATCGCATAAATGAGAATAGAGGCTTATGTGTAGGTCTTATAGACTTACCGCATATATCGCATGCATTCTAGCAATAGAAGCCATAGCATTCCTACCGAGAGGTGGTTTACTATTGTATGTGTGTTGCATGATCGCATTGGCTTGCGTTGACTAAGGTTGCCCTTGCTGTCACTCTTAAGGGTTGCAATGAAATCATCTCCGCATTTTATCTATTTTCCCATACATTTATTTCAAGTCAAGGTTTGTCGCATCTCTGCCTTTCACGCATATTCTCATTGCGTTGTCTGTTAGATAGGAGTAGGAGTATGCTTAACTTAGCAACATCCCCTCCATTCTTTTATTTAAACCGCCGCATGCACATCACCACAACATATAGCTACAAGTCCCTGTGTTCGACCTCGGATTACCGAGAAACTTGCGTTGGAATTATACTTGGTTCCAGCGCAAGAAAACTTGTGGCAGGACGCATGGTCATCGCATATATTCATTAACGCATTTTCATTCCAACGCATGACCATCGACGCATGACTATCAACGCATATCTTAGGAAAATCGTTGCATACCCGCGTCCACGGGATTTTGGTTGTCGAGTAAAATTGACTTCTAATTTCCCACCATCAGTAACACAAGATGGAATTCACTCCTTCTCCGAAGTAGGGGTAAGTAGATATTGCTCCTTTAAGAGCTGATTTCGGTGCTTGAACATAGTGGCCAAAGCTTCTCTTTGGAGAGAGGACTCAGTCATAGTAGGACTATGACTTATGTTCATTAGAGAAACCAGTGGTACTTAAGGAGTTAGATGTAACTATAGGGGCATAACGGTTATTGGCCAAGCTGTACTTACAAGCGATCTATGAAGGGTTGTCGTACTGTTGATTGGTTAAGATGGACAAATAATATATTTGTTAGTAAAGAGAGTTCAATTGTCGGTCTTTAGTGGAGTGCCTAACAGTTAACGAATGGTGGATCCCGTGGCTAAAGAGTTTAGTCAGTTATTCACATATAGTTGGAGCTTCGAGCTACAGGTCCATAAGGTCCCCTTGGTAGCTCAATGGATTCAAGTTGAGGATCAATTCTTGGTGTTGATTTGAAATGTTCAAATTGACAAGAGGTAATTCGATTATATATGATACAATCGGTATGGTCTGTGAGATACATCAAGTGGAGGATTAATGTAAATGAGATTTATATTAAGTGCCATAGAATAGACAAAGAGCTATGGTTTATATGTTTCATGAGATGAAATATTAAAACTATAGGTTATAAATATAAATGATAACTAATATTAATTATTGGATAATTATCTCTTTTTCTCTAATAACCAATTGAGTGGGAGGTTATTGGTTTTTCATGGTAACCGTGAGTTAAAAGGAAAAATGTTTTCCTAATTTTAGTAAGAAAAAATGTTGTTTTTTGAGATTTCCAATCTCAGATAAATTACTCTTGGAGAAGTTGTCAAGTAAATTAGATTTACTAAGCGACAGCTTGGAGTTAGCTAAAAGATCATGGAGTGTTAGTACATGATAGGCACTCAGCTAAACAATGAGCTAAACGATCGCATAGTTTTTTGCTAGACGATTGCATAACTTTTCCTAAACGATTGAGCATCGACCTATACGATATGTTGTTCCATCTCCCACTTGCTCAATCATTTATACGATTGTGGTTCCTCTGATTTTCTACCTCAAACCATGTCCACACAGAGCCCACCCTCTAAATTCTCACACCGAGAATACCAAGGTAACCTTCTTGGTGGTGTCATACTCAACTCGACACTGTCGACGTTTTGTGGAGGCCGTTTGCGGTGTTCGTGACCTTGGCGATCGCTTAGTTCGAGTGCGCGGTGTTCGTGCAGTGTAGCGGTCGTGTTGGACGAACGTTCATGTGTTGCTGCTCGCTGTGATTGAGCATTCGTGATCAAGGAACTTGCAGATGAGTCTGCAAAGGTTTGTTATTTCTTATCCTTGATCTATAGTAGAGCATGCTGAAATTTCTGTATTTCGCATAACCGTATCTTTTTGTTTGTGATTGTAATTCTAATGTTCATATACGATTGAAATTTGGAAAGATCATACCACTGCTCATGGAAATCCTCAATTTCCTTTAGTATGTCCTAAAACTTGCAGTTTGTATAGTTAAACATTTTCTATTATCAATAAAGATTATTCAACATTTCTTCAATAAAGTTGTTATTGAATATTTAAATTGCATTCATAAAGTCTAAATCCAATAAACTAAGATCCATGGCTATTACATGAATACTTGAGCTTTATGTAGAGACATAAATATGGATCAAGTTCGAGTAAATAGCCAAAATGGTCTATAGTATAAAAATAAGGTTGGGTGCCTTATTCTGGTAAAACTATTAGATGCGGCCTACTCTGTAGCAATTACAAGTTGTTGTAAAGGTGCTACAAACGAAGTGATTCGGATTTGTTCATGTATCATGAGGAGTAGGGTCATTCTATGCAATGAGTTTGCATTAGATCGGACCAAGAAATAAGTCACTCTTACTTTATAACATTGTTTACTGTTTAAGACTGACTATTTTTCTTAGATGACCTAGGTAACTCGATCTTAATCCTGAGCTAACTATGAACTCTTGTTTATTCGTGATTATCCTTAGATTTGCATGGATGAGGGTTGGCTCAACAGCGCTGGCTCAATAAGCCTCTCATTTCAGGGGTAAGACCGGGTAGATATCTTGGGATATAGGATGCAAGCTGGAATTCACGCCTACTCAATTTAAGGATAGGAGAAAGGTTGTTCTCTTAAGTACTGAATCCAAGTCTTGAACAAGGGGCTCCACCCTCTCACTGGCCCGAAAGGGATCCAGTTTAGTGATTGGATCATAACCCAATTGTTCATTAGAGGATCAGTAGAAACTCAAGGAACAAGACGTAATATCGGAGGTAAAATAGCATATTTACCCAATTGTTATTACGAACAACATGTGAAGGGTCGATTTACTGGTTATGATTAAATCATGTGGACACAAATATATCTACAGTGTGAAGAGTGCAACTATCGAGCTATAGTGGTGTGACTTGATACTTAACGAGTACTGATTAGTTTGGTCTAAAGACTTTTAGTTAATTAATCTTAAATCGTTGGAGCTCATGATCTGTAGGTCCATAAGGTCCCTCTACTAGCTCGTAAAACATGAACACCTTGAATTATTAAATTGAGTGAATTTTGAATAATATCAATTTGAATCATTCAAATTCAAACTAGGGTTTATATAATTATATTCGATATGATAAACGTTTAATTTTTTGAAATTAAATGTAATTGAAGTATTAATTATATTTAAATGTTAATTACATGAATAAAATTCATGTTTAAAATTAGGTGTGTGATTAATTTAAAATTTGATATTAAATTAGATTAATTAATTAAAAATCAAATTAATTTCCAATTTTAATCCAATTTAAGAAATTGGATTTTGTTTTTTAAAATTTGATTAATTATGAATTAATCACATCAGATTTTAGTTAATTAAAGAATTAATTGAAATTTGAATTTAAAATTTTAAAAAATGAAAATTAAATCCTAAATGGGTTTTTCCCACAAAACACCCAAGCATGAGGTGTTCTTCATGCAATCATACACAATTCCACTTCCATCTTCAAGTAGTTATCGAAAATGTTGTTGTTGTGAATGCCTGAATGATGAAGAGTGATAAAACACACAGGATTGAAGAAGGGTGTTTTTTTGAAGTTGGAAAAGTTGTTTTCTACATCGTCTTCTTCTCCCTCTCAAACCTAGAAAAATAACCTCACAAATTCACTCAAATTCGAGTTCCACCACTCAAATTCAAGGCTGAGAATAGTAGAGAAGATCTCTTAGTAATTCATTGTTGATTTGGAGCTAAATTCGAGTGAAGAGTAGCTTGGATTTGGAAGAATTCATCAAATGTATGTATTTATGCAAAAGCATGCTTTAGAATTCAAATTAAATGTAATTAGAGTACTTATTGATTCTGTTTGCTTCCGTTGCATGCTAGTATATCCTATCATCATACAAAAAATTTTGCCCTATGATCTTTGCATGTCTGGAACTCTTGAGCACTGAGCTCGGGTTATGTGGATTTTATGATCTTGATTAAATATATCTTGATTAGGCTCTATTACATTTCTATGACATATTTTTTATTCTCTAAAGAAACACAATATCATGATCTTGGTATTTTTCTTTTCAAATGACTCATTTTTTCTTTAACGCATGATTCATTCCTAAGCATATTCATTCATTCAAGAATCACATTCATTTTGTTTGTTATGGATCATTTATTTTTCTCAATCTTTTGATTCTTATCAATGAACTTTGATGAAAAATTCTCTCAAGCAATGATACAAATCAAATTTTAGATTTCTTAAATCTTTTCTAACAAAATTTTGAAACTCATCTTTCAAAAGAAACTTTCTTTTCCTTTTAACTTCATAAAAAATCGAATACTTAATCTTTAGATTTATTTAGAATCTCAAAATTCTTAAAAACGTCATATCCACTTAATTTTCTTTGTCACCCCGATAGGACAAATTTTGGTCTAAGATAAACTATCTTGTTTTAGAGATAAGTCTAGACAAAGAGGAAAAAAAAAAGAGCCTAGTATTTTTAAATAAATAAAAATAATAATAAAAAAATTGCTACCACAAAAAAAAAAAAAAGAAGGAGCAAGCCTGCTTATTTATCTTAATCTTCACTAATGTGTGTGTGTGCATGGATAGAGGTGAAAAGAGATATCCCTATCATGTTAGTTAGGGCCTGCAAGAAAAGAGCAATAGGTTTCCTATGGTGTGAGTGTGAAAGCCATCCCTCCAGGTAAAAGAAATGCCAATTACATTGTGTGTGTGTGAGTTAAAGGCACCCTTGTCCTAGAATTGTCTCTCTTTTTTGTAAGATAGGTATACTTTAGACCGATAACCGAGCTAATACAGGGCAAAGAGGAATTGAGAGTTAGATATAGCCTTTCTACTAGTTTTAGCCTTTAAATAAACTAAATTGACTAGTCTCTTATTTTATGGCTTTACAAGAAAAAGGCGTTTTCTTTTCAAAAATAGGTTTCAATCTTTGTTAGAAAAATTTTAAAGGTTTAAATTCCAATTTATATCATTCGCTTGCTTGATTGTTGAAAAGAGATATGAATCAAATTTTTGTGTATACAACATGAACATACTAATATTTTTGAATGACTTCTCTGAATGAATGCACAATTAATATTCATGTTTTTTATTGAATATATGCATATTTCTAGTTTAGACTTGCTCGGGACGACCAAGAGTTAAGTTGAAGGTGTTTTGTTAGGTCTTTAAAAGACATATTTTCTATGTTAATTCCCCCAAAATCGTGTTGATTATTTACTTTTAATGCTCATTTTGTAGGTAAAACGGTCTCGGAGGCGATTAGAAGTCATTCCGAGAAATTGGACCAAAAAGGATAAAAAAAATGACTAAGAAAGTCAACAAAGTTGAAAAGAATAAAAAATTACCAAAATGCCATCAAGCTCCAGCATCGCGACCCTAGGAGAAGCGTCGAGCAATCTTGAAGACAGAAAGCTCACTTTTGCTGCAAAACAGGGTAGCGTTCCAACGCTCTAGATTTTGACACAACTCTCCTCGTGTGCACGCCTCGTGCAACACAGCGTCAAGGCCAGCGTCATGTCTCAAGCACAATGCTTCTTGGCTTTTTGCAAATTAGCATTGCAATGCTAACATCAGCGTCGTGATACTACCCTACGAGTAAATAGTTTTTCTTTCATTTTTGCAAAAGAGGAAGCACGATTTCGATGGAGGCTGAAATTTCTCTCTGTATCAATTAGTCTCTATGGTAATTTTGTTTTCTACTTAGGTTAGATTTTGATTTCTTTTTAGATTGTAATAAAAAATTTGTAATTCTTCATGAATTTGTCTATGGATTTGTGAAGTAATCAATATTGTTTCTATTTTAAGAGTTTTTGCAATTCTTTTGAGTTTTCTACTTGTCTTTATCATTTGCAATCTGATTTGAGCATTCTTGAATTTGTTTTTAATTCTTGAAGCATATTGATAAAGGATCTCTTACCGAAGAGTTCCATGAGCGCATTCAGATCGCTCTAATTTCATAGTGACTAAAATATAACAATATACATTCAAACGTATAGTTATGCAAATACACAGTAATTATTGGCATGCTATGAACAAGATATAATAAGGGAGAGAGTTTCATACCAGTTGATTCGGGCTCTAGTCATTCATTCATCTCTACAACATTTGCACAACATGCTCAATTAACATCAAAGCCCTTAGGCTACATTCTATCTGTAGCTACTCCTACCAGAGTATCTATGTTGGCCCACTCAGTAGTAGAAAATTGTGAATTGTCAGTATCAGGACATAAACTAGGGGTGACCCTTATCATCCTAGACATAAGTGATTTTGACATAATACTAGGTATGGTTAGTAGCAAACTAGGCAAGCATAGATTGCCATAATAAAGAGGTCATATTCACCTTTCCAACATGAACCAAGTTTAAGTTTAAGAGTTCTAATATACCATCAGCCCCAAGAATAATTTCAGCCTTAAAAATTAAACATTTGCTCAACCATGGGGCTTGGGCATATTTAACAAGTGTAGTGGATTTACGAAACCAAAAGGATGAAATTAAGGCCATTCCTATAATAAGAGAATTTGAAGATGTATTCCCGGAAGAGCTACCAGGTTTACCATCGAGTCGAGAAATAGAATTTTGTATAGATCTAATTCCCGGAGCTGAACCAATATCTAAAGCACCATATAGAATGGCACCTGCGGAATTAAAAGAACTCAAAATACAATTACAAGAATTGTTAGATAGGGATTTATACGCCCTAGCGTGTCTCAGCACTTGTCTTATTTGTTAAGAAAAAGGATGGATCAATGCGTTTATGTATAGATTATTAGGAGTTGAATAAGTTGACAATAAAAAATAAGTACCCACTCCCACGCATTGATGACCTATTTGACCAATTACAAGGAGCCTCAGTATTCTCCAAAATAGACTTACGATCTGGATATCATCAACTACGAATCAACGAGCCTGATATACCCAAGATACTTTTTGAACAAGATATAGGCATTATGAATTCATTGTGATGCCCTTTGGATTAACGAATGCCCCAACAACCTTCATGGGCTTGATGAATAGAATTTTTAAGAACTATCTTGATAACTTCGTGATCGTATTTATAGATGATATATTGGTCTATTCCAAGTCTGAGGCAGAACATGAAAAACATCTTAGGGACATCCTTTCCATATTAAGAAATGAAAAGTTGTATGCCAAATTCTCCAAGCGTGAGTTTTGGACGCGACAAGTTGCCTACCTAGGGCATATTGTAAAGCAAGAAGGAATTTCAGTGGATCCTGCTAAGATTGAAACAGTTAGCAAGTGGCCTCGCCCAACAACAGTCAACGAAGTGCGAAGCTTCCTTGGATTAGCAGGATATTATAGACGATTTATGAAGAATTTCTCAAGTATAGCATTACCCTTAACTAACCTTACCAAGAAGAATAATCCTTTTGTCTAGAACCAAGCATGTGAGCAAAGCTTCTGGGAACTAAAAGAAAGGTTGACCACAGCCCCTATTCTCACTATACCTGACGAATCAAGGGGTTTAACTGTGTACCGTGACGCATCGAAGAAAGGGCTTGGTTGTGTATTGATGCAACACGGAAAGATAATAGCATATGCTTCAAGACAACTAAAACCTTACGAACAAAAATATCCCGTTCATGACTTGGAGTTAGCTACCGTAGTTTTTGCCTTAAAGATATGGAGACATTGCTTATATGGGGAAAAGATCCAAATTTATACAGATCATAAAAGCCTTAAGTACTTCTTTACCCAGAAAGAGTTAAATATGAGGCAACGAAGATGGTTAGAATTAGTCAAAGATTATGACTGGGAGATCCTCTATCATCCAGGAAAAGCTAACATTGTTACTTATGCTCTTAGCAGAAAGTCAGCTCATACAGCAGCCCTAAGTACCATCTCCAAACACATAATGGATGACCTTGAAAGAGTTGAGATCTCATTAATACCAGAAACCTTCACAACTCAAATAGCACAGTTAATTGTAAAACCTGCATTAAGACAAAGGATAATCGATGCACAACAAATAAATAAATATCTAAACAAACAACTACAATCAAAGAATGGAGAAACCAGTCAATTCTCTACAGCCTCAGACTCTGCACTTCTCTACCATGGACGTCTATGTGTACCAGATGATGAAGAAATCAAAAAATAACTACTAAAGAAAGCTCATGAATCATGCTTTTCAATACATCCTGGGAGTACCAAAATGTATCGAGACTTGAAAGCACATTACTGGTGGTGTAACATGAAAAAGGATATATGTCCGAATATTGTAAGTAAATGTGTTTGGGTATTTTGTATCAAACAGTGATAGAAAAGTCTATGGCAAAGACATCAAGGACTCCTCCATAACCTGCTAAATGTTGGCCAAAATGGAAATGGGAGAGCTATTTTCTATGGCTTCACATCTCAGGACTCATCCGAGAACTGTTAAGGCCACACATGATTTGGGTGATTGTAGTATACGGACTTCACGCAAATCAGGCTCCCACTCCGTACAATGCAAGGATCACTCACACTATGGAAGCACTAGCTCAAAATGTACTTTAAAGAGGTCATTCAGATTACATGGAATCAGTATCAATTGTTTCAGTCTGAGAACCCTCGTTTCGTCTCCAAGTTCTGGAAAAGTTTGTAGAAAGCAATGGGCACATAGCTAAATTTCAGCACAGCCTTCCATCCACAAACTGATGGCCAAACAGAACGAGTTAATCAAATCCTAGAAGACATGTTGAGGGCATGTGCTTTGGATTTTACTGGAGCATGGGTTTCACAGATACATCTTATAGAATTTGCTTATAATTATAGTTATCAGGCGACAATTGGTATGGCTCCCTTTGAAGCCTTATACGGAAAGAAATGCAGATCCCTTGTATACTAGGATGAAGTCGGGGAGTGAACACTACTAGGGCCTGAATTGGTGCAGCAAACATCAGAGTCAATTAAGCTAATTCGGGAAAGAATGCGAACAGCTCAAAGCAGACAGAAGAATTATGCTGATAACCGTCGAAAAGAGTTGGAATTCAAAGTAGAAGATCACGTATTTCTAAAGGTAGCACCAATGTAAGGCATTATGCGTTTCGGATGAAAAGGCAAACTTAGCCCCCACTTTATTGGACCCTTTGAAATATTAGAACGTATTGGCCAAGTAGCCTATCGATTACCATTACCACCCACCCTTTCTACAATACATAATGTCTTTCATGTATCGATGCTTCGAAAATACGTGTTTGACCCATCACATGTAGTAAATTATGAAACTCTACAAATAAGTGAAAACTTGGAATATGAAGAGACTCTAGTTTATATCCTAGCAAGAGAGAAGAAGTCACTTCATAATCGGAAAATAAGTTTAGTGAAGGTTCTCTAGAGAAATCAGCAAGTAGAAGAAGCTACATGGGAACGAGAAGAAGAGATGAAAGTCAAATACCCTTATCTATTTAAGAACCAAGAAACTTTCAAGGACGAAAGTTCTTAAGAGGGGAAAAATGTAACAACCCAAATTTGTACGCAAACACTACAGGAAATTAAATGTCAAATGTTAAGCAGGACGAAATTTTATTTAAAGAGGTGGTAAATGTAATACCCTAATCCTAAATTAGAAAGCAGGAAAACAAATAAAATATATAATTAAGAATGAAAAATATATAAACTTAATAGGAAAATCGGGTGGAAATTTAGAATTGGAAAAAAAAAAAAAAAATTTATTAATTATCCAAAAATAATGAATAAGGGGGCAGAATCAGGAAGGTTGCAAAAATTAGGCATGTCTTACTTAAGAAAATTTCTTAAACCTAAGATTATTTTAAAGAAGCCATGTGTAGGATGAGTTGTCACACAAAGAAGAGCTGGAAACGGCTATAAAATAAAGGCTTTAGGTTGGAAGTTAAACGAATTCTCAAACAAAACTCAGTAGTAAAAAATCGTGTGAAAAGGGTGAAGTATATTCTGTTAGTTAGAAGGGGAAACGCAAGAAAGTGTTGTCCAAATTTCCTTCTAATTTAAGAGGAAAGCTTATACTGATTAAACCATAAGAAATTAATAAAGGAATAAACTAGTATCGCAGTTAAGGTAAGTAGTTATCTCACCCTCTCTTTAAGTGTTTCATGGTAGTGTACCTTTAATATGTTGCATTATTATGTTATTGATTATGTTGCATTACATGTTTAAAATATGTTTATCGATAAGGGACCTCATGCATTAGATTGTTCATAAATTAAATTTTAATTAGATAAGGTTTGCTTCTAGGGCTAGCACGGCATGTTATGGTTGCACACCATCTAGACCCAATTCTATTTTAGCAGTTTATGCTAGGGACTACAAGGTATGTATGGTTGCACCCTCTAGTGCCATCTTCACGTTATGGTTAATGGTTGATGTTAATGCA
>NC_052350.1:33185286-33250489 GCF_009727055.1 Benincasa hispida
ATTAAATTAGAAGTTGGACGCTAGCTATTCAAGGAGACAATGGGCAGTTAGATACTTTTTTGTTTGAGTTATCTGTCTCATTGGAAGAATTGGAGGTAATTAATTGCCCCATATATCTTAAAATTTGAAGAGACTTAACAAAGGGAAGTAGAATCCACAAGTCAGTGAAGGCAACACACGCGTGAAACTAGTCGAGATTGGAGAGAAATTGGATGGGTAGAGAGGAGTGGAGAGAAGAGCGAGGATTTCTCAGCGAGAAGGGGGAGAGAAGCGATGAGCCCACGAGAGCCAAACCAGCGAGAGCGAAGTCACAAGAGCGCAACCAAGCGGAGAAAGCTGGAAGAGTGAGATACTGGAACAGAAAGAGCGAGATTTGGACAGAAGCGTGGATTATATGCGCGTCTGAATTGGCACATTCTATAGATTTAACTTGAATGAACCTACTGTTAAAACAAGGTACAATACCAAAGGTGAGTTTGACTATATGGCACGTTAGCTCAAAAATTGGTGTCTTATTAAGAATAATTCTTAAACTAAGTATTATTAAAGAAGCCATGTGTAGGATGAGTTGTCACACAAAGAAGAGCTGGAAACGGCTATAAATAGAAGGGCTTTAGGTTGGAAGTTAACACGAATTCTCAAACAAAACTCAGTTAGTAAAATCGTGTGAAAAGGAGTGAAGTAATTCTGTTAGTTAGAAGGAGGGAAACGCAAGGAAAGTGTTGTCCACAATTTCCTTCATAATTTAAGAGGGAAAGCTTTACTGATTAAACCATAAGAAATTAATAAAGGAATAAACTAGTATCGCAGTTAAGGTAAGTAGTTTATCTCACCCTCTCTTTAAGTGTTTCATGGTAGTGTACTCTTAATATGTTGCATAATTATGTTATTGTTATGTTGCATTACATGTTTAAATATGTTTATCGATAAAGGGACCCTCATGCATTATGTTTGTTCATAAGATTAAATTTTTATTAGATAAAGGTTTGCTTCTAGGGCTAGCACGGCATGTATGACTCTAGCCCTACTGACTACATGACCCGCTAATCATCAGATGGGTTAGTTTTCGCCTAGGTTCTCATCTTCCTATCAGGGAGGAGAAATTTACGTTAGAAGCATAACCGACCACCACATGTTATTATATGTCTTCGGTCCCAATCATACGTTTTCAGGACATGTTGCATGTGATTGTGCATTTGGTCACTAGCCTATGTGAGAACTACTTACTGGGTATATTATATACTCATCCTATTTTACAGACTTTGTAGGTAAGGACACAGTATAGGTGGCAGAACTGGATGTCACTCAAATGGCCAACCATCAAGCTCACTATTATAGGTATATGCATTTTTGTATCACTACGCTAATGTTTTATGGATCCTGGTGTTTTGTAAAATAAACTTTTTGTATAGTTTTCTACCTAAATTAATAAAATCTTAGATATGTTCTTTTGAGATTTTTCCAAAACTCATCTCATGATAGAAATGTCTAAGTATGCATGTCGTAGCGGTCAGACCATAATATGTAAGGATCCAGTCGTTACATCGTACCTGTAACTCCTCGACTCCTTGGAGTTCACCATTGCCCCACTATTATCACAATAGAGGGTAATGGGCCTAGACATATTTGGAACAACTTCCAGTTCTGTCAAGAACTTCCTATGCCAGACGACCTCCTTAGCAGCTTCGCAAGCCGCTACGTACTCCACCTCTATAGTGTAGTCAGCGATGCACCCCTGCTTAGTGCTTCGCCACACTACAGTTCCTCTGTAAAAAGTAAAGACTGACCCTGATGTGGACTTGCAAGAGTCCTTATCAGTCTGAAAGACAGAATCCGTGTATCCGATAAGGATCAAATCCCTAGAACCATACACGAGCATGTAGTCCCTCGTTTTTCGAAGATACTTGAGGATGTTCTTCACTGCGGTCCAGTGACCCTGGCCTGGGTTAGACTGATACCTACTGACTATGCCCACAGTGTAGCAGATGCCTGGACGAGTACAGAGCATCATGTACATCAAGTTGCCAACGGCAGACGCATATGAGGCCCATCTCATCTCTTCAACCTCTTGAAGCATCATAGGACACATGTTCTTAGACAAAGTGACTCCATGCCTGAACGGCAGTAGGCCCCTCTTGGAGTCCAGCATCGAGTACTTGAGCAACATCTTCTCAATGTACGATGCCTGAGACAGTGCTAGCACTTTGTTCTTACAATCCCAAAAGATATGTATACTTAGAACAAGCTGAGCCTCTCCCAAATCTTTCATTTGGAATTGGGTCGCTAGCCAGTTCTTAACTGCAGTTAGTAGACCTACATCATTCCCAATGAGTAGGATATCTTTTACGTACAACACTAAGAAGACTACTGAAGCGTTAATGATCTTCTTGTAGACACAAGGCTCATTAACATTTTGGTCAAAGCCATACGACTTGATCGCAGTATCAAACCGTATGTTCCAAGATCGAGACACCTGTTTCAGTCCATAAATAGACTGATTCAATTTGCAAACTTTTTGTCTTGACCGTGGGCTATGAATCCCTCGGGTTGCAGCATGTAAATGGTCTGCTCAATATTTCCATTCAGAAAGGATGTCTTGACGTCCATTTTCCAGATCTCATAATTATAATAAGCTGCAATGGATAGGAGGATGCGGATCGACTTTAACAGGCAAACAGGCATAGAAAGTCTCCTCATAGTCGACTCCCTCTACCTGGGTATAACCCTTTGCCACAAGTCAAGCCTTGAAGGTCTGTACCTTTCCATCAGCACCCCGTTTGCGTTTGTAGATCCATTTACAACCTATAGGTCTTACCCCATCAGGCTTATCTACAAGATCCCATACTGAGTTGAAGTACATCGACTCCATCTCGAGATCCATGGCCTTGACCCATTCATCCCGGCCAACATCCTTTTCTTATAAGACAACAGATCCTTAACGTCGCCATCTGCTACCATAGCAAGGATTTTCATGAAACCCAGATAGCGAATGGGCGAGTTTGCAACCCTCCCACTACGTCGAGGTTCCCTCAACTCTTGAGGTGGAATTGACCTACTGGATGAACTCCCATCAACAACTCTTGCTGATGTAGCATGCTCTTCAATAACTCTTGTTGAAGTTTCAGTAGTTTCATTGGAAAGCTCACGCAACACGACTTTGCTTCATGGATTGTGCTCCCTTATATGATCCTCCTCCAGGAAAGTAGCATTTGTTGAAACAAACACCCTATTTTCTGCCAGATCATAAAATTAACCCCCTCGTGTACCTTTAGGGTAGCCTACAAAAAGGCATAACCTCGATCGTGATTCCAACTTCTTGGGATTAGCCTCAAGCACATGTGCAGGGCAACCCCAAATGCGGAAGTGACGTAAACTAGCTTTACGCCCGTTCCATAACTCCAGAGGTGTTTTTGCAACACTCTTGGAGGGAACACGATTGAGTATGTATATTGTAATTTCCACTGCAAAACCCCAAAACGAGTTATGTAAAGAAGCGCAACTCATCATCGAGTGAACCATGTCTAACAAGGTCCTATTTCTCCTCTCCGCTACACCATTCTGCTGAGGTGTACCCGACGATGAGAGTTGGAAAACGATTCCATGTTCTATCAAATAGTCCTGGAATGTCGAGTCTAAAAAATCTCCACCTCGATCCGATCGAAGTGTTTTAATCCATCTATCTAATGCGTTTTCAACTTCAACCTTGAACTCTTTGAACTTTTCAAAGGATTCAGACTTCCGTTGCATAAGATAAACATACCCGTACCTGGAGTATCATTAGTAAAACTGATAAAACACTCATAGCCACCTCGGGCCCACATATTCATAGGACCACAAAGGTCATAATGTACTAACTCAAGAGGCTCCTTAGCTCTATAACCTTTTCCAGTAAAAGGTCGTTTAGTCATCTTACCCTCGAGGCAAGATTTGCACACTGGTAAAGAATTTTCTTCTAGCTCACTTAGAAGTCCATTCTTTACCAATCTCTCAATCCTATTGAGATTGATGTGCCCTAAACGAAGATGCCAAAGTTGGGCATTTTCTTTTGGAGAAATTCGTCGATGTTTTGATTGAGTTCCGACAGTTCTGAACATTTCAGTATTATGGAGGGAATTAATGGCTAACGGCTTTAGCACATATAAATTCAATTCTTAATTTGCTGTGCAAATAAAAACACCATCTTTATGAATAAACGCTTTATCCACATTTAAAAGAGACAGTATATTTATATTGCAATAAATACTTTACAGAAATGAGGTTCCTCTTTAGTTCGGGAACAATATATACATCATTTAAAATAAGAAACCTATTTTGTAAAGCTAACTGGAGTCCTCCCACTACCACAGTTGAGACGATGTGCCCGATGCCTACTCGCATCGTCATCTCACCGGCCTCCAGCTATCTCCAAGATCTAATCCACTAAAAAGAAGAACAAACATGGTTAGTGGGCTCGAATCAATTATCTAGGCAGAATCATCATTCTCCACTAAACAAGTTTCAAGAACAAGTAAATCACATTTACCTTTATCAGCCTTGGCTGCTTTCTTCTCTTTCAGATACCGAGGACAGTTCCTCTTCCAGTGACCATCTTGGTTGCAGTGGAAACACTTTCCCTTAGCAACCTGTGGACGCCTCTGTAACGATAAAAATTAATTCCTTATATCTTTATCTCTAACTTTAAGCATGTGGACAAATATGAATATGAAGTGCTATATACGCTCAAATGCTTGCAATAAAGACATTTCTATGCGATACTACGTCTAAATGTATGTGTTGTTAATGATATGCTCGTAGTATGCGATGGAGTAGTGCGTGTCACAAGTTTCCTTGCACTGAAACCAAGTATAATTGCAACGCAAGTTTCTCAGAATGACCGAAGGTCAAACACAGGGATTATTTTCGATAATGCGTTACTTATGTGATACATGCGACCAGTTTTTAATAATGAATAAAGAATTTTGATTTATACAGAAATGTAAATTGCGGTGAAAGTAAAAATGCGTTAATAAAATAAATCCTAAACTAATGTGATACATGATACAAGATACATGATACATGATACTGAGGTCGAGAACTGACTGTGAAGTTGTACAAAGAATCGATGTATGTGATGGCAAGTCTTTATGAATGAAGCAGAAAGAGAAAGAGTAAGAGTAAAAACATCGCAAGTTTGTCGATCATGTTAAGGACGTAACTAAGGTTCCGTTTTCCCTTGGCATGATCGGCCGCGTTCCCATATCTCTATGGTGAAACAGGGATGAACGTGATGAATGCAAGGTTGTTTCCATCTTTAGAAGTACTTCTCACTTTAATTAACGCATTCTTCCAACCTTCTCTCGATAGGTGGAATAATATCTTCACTTCTGCTCTCACAGGTGAAGATGCCATCGAGCATGCTTTAGCTAAACTTAATTATTTCCTTAGCACAAATTAACTAACTCACTTAATTCTTGCTATTTACTCAGGGGATTAAGAACACATCCTGGAGAAAATGGGTTATGGATGTACGGAAAGAGACAGAGAGATGATAATGGTGACTATCATAACATTTAATTCTAAAATTAAGCGTTTGATACATGTTGTGAATGAAAGATTAGAGAAGATGAATACAGATAATGAAATAAAGATTAGAAACAAATACAGAAAAAGTGTCAACATCTTAACACAGATCCCGAACGGAGATTATGCTTGTCGGCATGTAGAAGTGGTGGAGAGGAAAACTTCCCTCTCAGGCTTGCTTTCCCAGTAGAATTGACCTTTGCACAGAGCTTCAACTACGGGAATTGGAAGGATTCTCTACTCGGAGACTCATCTCTCGGCCTTGTCTCATGGTTCTCCCGGATCTACTCTGTAAGTCGCTTCAGACCAGCCTCTCTCTCATAATCGGTATATGCACGTCTCTATGTATATATATATGTACCAGTATCTGTATCTGTATATGTATCAGCGAATTTGAAGAAGCTATTTATAGGTGAGACCTTGGCTCTTTGAATTTGTGGTCCCCACTGTATAGTTATGGTATTTTCTGAAATGGCAGAATGGAAAATTCCTTCTGTTACGCAATCAACCCGTCAGAAATGCACAACTAAAAGCTGTACATTTTGTCAAAATCTTCCGCAATTGCGTTGCTCTTCACATCTTTGATCTATCGCCGCATGCAGTGTTGTTTTTTATTACCGCATACGGTTGAAATTGCGTTGATCGCTAGAGCTCTTGATCGATTGTCACATGCGCCTTCATTGCATTGGTCATCTCTTTGTTCTCGATTGATGGGCGCAATGCGACGTAGATGCGTTGTTTATTTTGCTTTTGAGCCATGAACGCATGCGGTGACTGATTTCTTGCAAAACAGAAACTAAAACATTCTATTCTACCATGCATATTGATTGCCTTTTGTTTAACATTCTGATTTTGGTATCAAACATAAGGTTAGTAGCATGAATGTAGTTCCTGGTGCATTAAATAGAAAGGTTAATCTGTTAATTACACTTAAAAGCAACATTGTGGCATTTGATTCTCTTCCCACATTATATGAAATGATCCTGACTTTTGGTGATATATGGAGTAGTTGCAACTCTCGTATTAATTGTAAAGACTTTTCACTTAGTTAATGGTTTACTTTTTAAGAATGACTTGTTATGTATCCCTCGAACATCCCTTCGAGAATTATTAATTAAGGAATTGTATAGTAGTGGTTTGGCTAGTCATTTTGGAATAGACAAGACTTTCTGGCTTTTAAATGATAAATATGGCCACACAATTATGTAAGGATGTTTCATTAAACACTGTTTTCTCTGTCAAAGTGAAAGGGCATCAACAAATATACAGGATTGTACTCTCCTCTGCGTATACCTATAGAGCATTTGGGAAGACTTATCAATAGATTTCATCTTGGGACTTCCAAAAACATAAAGGGGGTATGACTCAATCCTTATAGTATTATTTGATAGATTTAGTAAAATGTCTCATTTCCTTCCTAGTCGTAAAACTTCAGATGCCATATATGTTACTAACTCTTTTTTTTAAAGGAAATTGTGGGTTTACATGGTGTTCCTAAGTCTATTGTTTCATATCAAGATGTTAAATTCTTGAGCTACTTTCGGAAGACTTTATGGAAGAAGTTCAACACAAATTTGAAGTTTAGCACAACAAGTCACCCCCAGACCGATGGACAAATAGAGGTCACAAATTGAGTCCTTGGAAATCTTATACGCTGCCTTGAAACGGAGAAACCAAAACAATGAGACCTTTTCTTAGCTCAACCTGAGTTTGCCTATAATCACATGAAGAATCGATCAACAAGGAAGACCCCATTTGGGATTGTATATACTAAGCTACCTAAGTTAACAGTTGATCTTGCTAAGTTATCTTCTTTAGTTGATCTTAGCTTGGAGGTAGAAATAATGGTTGAAATAGTAGCTGAACTAAACAAGAAAGTTACTGAACATTTGGAGAAGATGACTGATACGTAAAAATTGGATGTTGATACATAAGAGGTTCAAGAATTCAAATAAGGATATTTGGTGCTGCTACTGATGGGTTTTATACCCTAAAACTTGTAGATAGTAAATGTTATTATTGATGGTCATCAATAAAGAGTTATGGATGTTAATTCATAAATGTTATTGCTTGTATTGTTGTCTATTTTGTCTTAATAACCTAAATCAAATAAACTAACATCCAAGGATGTCTTATGAGCCTTGAATTGTATGTGGAGACATATAGGGATCAATGTTCAAGATACAACCTAAAGGGTCTATAGTATATGGATAAGGTTGGGTATCTTATCTTGGTAACACTATGAATACGACCCACTTTGTATTTGATACAAATGTAATGATCCAATGCATTCGTGTAGGTGACACATGAGTGGGGGTATCTTATGCAATAAGTTTGCATAAGACTGGACCGTGAAATAGAAACCACTAGATGTAACACCGTTGACTAGTTAGGTTTCTATTTCAATAGGATGACCTAGATAACTTAGTCTTAATCTTGAGTATTTTATGAACTCCTATTCAAGAGGAATTATCCTTTGATTTGTATAGGTGGGGGTGTCTAAATCGCCAACCCAATATGCTTACCATTTTGAGGACAAAATTGAACGGGGAGCTGGGAACATAATAATACAAGATGGAGTTCACTTCTTCCAGCCTTGAGGGTAAATAGATGAGTGTTCCCTTAACTGGTGTCTCAGAGACTTGAACAAAGGACCCTACCCTCTTATTGGCCTGAGAGGGGTTTCTGTTTATTGGTTAGACCATGAACAAGTTGTTAATTAGAGGAGCACTAGTACTTAAGAAGTCAGAGGTAATCCAAGGGTAAAACGGTAGTTTGACCCAGTTGGAGTTACAAACACTCGTGAAGGACTAATTTGTTAGTATTGATCTATATCCGTGGACACATAAATACATCTGTAGTGAGAAGAGTGCAGCTGTAGATCTTTAATGGAGTGTACCCACAGTGAACGAATATTGATTAACTTGGTTAATGAGTTTAACCAATTAATCTCATATCATTTGAGCTTCTGATCTAAAGATCCACCAGGTCCCCTTGTTACTCACTAGAGGATATTTAAGAGGAATATTTTGAATTTTTCAAATTAATTTGAGGAAACTATATATTAATGTGATTAATATATAATTAATTATGGATATGATCTATAATTAAAATGGAAAACAATATTTGAATAAGATTCAGATTAATTAATTCAAGTAAATTAAATTCACAAATAACTTTTTAATGGAGAGGTTACACATATATATAAGATGTATATGATAATTAAATATATACATTAAATTGAGTTTATTGTATAAAAAGTTATTTAATTATTGTGCAAATCAAAACTAAATAAGTGTTATTTAATTGGGTTAAGTAATTAAATAGGTGTTATTTAATTAAATGAGCAAATTAAATAAGTATTATTTAATAATTATAGAAAAGAAAAATATTAGGAAAAGAACTTAGTTCTTCTCTATATAAAGACCTCCCATGGCCTTTTGGCAATACACAAGACACAATACACAACACTAAGTGTTATTGTATAGAATTTTCTCTAAGCCATAAAGAAAATCCTCACTACTCTCCAAAACTCTTTTCTCCTCTCCCAATAGTTGAATACCACCAATCCCTCTATTGGAATCCTAGAGAATAACGAGGTTACTCTCATGGTAGTGTTTGAGATTGTTCAAGAAATTGTTTGTGATCAAGATCGTTGGAGATCCGTTTGTTGGAACTAGGATAGGATTGTTCGTGGCACTTGGGAATCTACAAATGTAAGAATCGTTCTAATTTTTTTTCCTAATACATGCTAATTTACATGTTTATATATTATGCTTAGTATGATGATTTTGTTTAATGTAAAATCGATTTGTAGGATGTAAGACGATCTCACACAAGAATGCTTTCGCTGCAACGAGATTCGATCCCAATTCCCTTCAGATACATCTTTACAAAACTCAATTTTCAGTTGGATCTTACAACAAGCTTCAACCATGAAAACTTGGCCCTTTTAGGGTTTTGAAGAAGTATGGTGACAATGCTTATAAAAGTGGATCATTGATCTAAATATCAGTCAAGTCTTCAACATTGCCATTTTGACAGAGTATTTCCCATCAGACTAATTTTCTCTTTCAACTTAAACTTGAGGACGAGTTTTCTTTTATTTGCATGGAGGGAATTTGATGTATTAATTCTTAATATATTTTATCTTTTGTTATTAGTTTAGGTTTCTAACCGGTTCTTTAGGTTTTAGTGTTATATTGACAGATTCTTGTAAATCTTGATTTTGTAATCTTTAGTTTCTTTCTTTAGTTACCGTTGGTAACCATCAGCCTTTGAGTTGTTATGAAGTTTAGTATTTAAACTAAACTTTTCAAAGTTTTAATGCATCTATGAGGTATTTTCAGAATTTTAGCATTCTCTCTCAACTTGACATATCACAACTATAAGGATGCAATTGATAATTTACTCTATTTAATTAAAGGTTTTGAGTTTGTTTCCAAAATTCTATATTGATTTCTAATATCACATATTAAATTATTAGTTATTCCTTACTTATTAATTTGAGCATAATTTAATGGAGATGAAATAACAATGATGATCCGGATTAAACTAAAAAATATTTAATTCTCATAATATTCAAACATTAAACGATTATATTTTTCTTTTATTTATAATGAGCATCTAAACAATCAAAATTTAATTGAAGTAATTTCAAATTACTTTTGTTCCAAATGCAAATAAAAATTTAAATCATTTTCATCTTTTAAAATCTTAAAATTATTTTTCTCAAATTCATACCTTAAAAAGCATAAGTGCTAAAAAGATAATATAGGAAAATAAATCAAACTATTTACAAATATAGCAAAATTTAATCATGTAATAGATCGTGATAGACCGCGATAGATTAATGTCAACATACAGTGATATATTGTTATTATTTGTAAATATTTTCAGTTGATTTATTATTTAAAATATTTTTTTATAATTTATTTTTACTCATAAACCTTTTCGATCATTTACAATGAAAAAATCGAACCTTTAATCTCGAGATCATTAGACGATTACTAAAGAAATTGATCCAAATACGATCTAAAATCAAACCTTTTCGATTGTTTAATTTTGAAATTAGCAACTAATTTGTCATAAATTCTAAACCTCGGCGAGAATATTTAACCCAAAAAAAAAAACTATTATTTTATTTATTTCCGAAGTACATACAATATTCGATTACTCAGTCGAAGGTCACTCTGATCGTTCTTCGGAAGTTCAGCCATGGAATTCCGCTGTGGCTTCATCTTCTGCCTCTTGATTTGTTCATCTGTGGCTTTTCAATCCGACGAGCTTCTCGTTGATGATGACGAATTTGAAGGGACTCATCAGATTCAGTATACCGATGCCGCTCATACCCGATCCACACCTCCTCCAAGCCGTCCGACATCGACTAGGAGGCGATTTTCTGATCCTGATTCGGATTCTAAGGTCCAATTTCAGCTAGAGCACTCATTTGGGGATTCTGATTTCGCTTCTGCTGGCTTATTTACTGCACGTCTGAAGACTTCGAGCCATGGTGGTCAGGTGGCTCTATGTCTATGATCTTCGTTTACTTCTTTTGTTGTGCTGTTTATACTTTGAGAAACTTGGATGGTAATTCGAAATGTTAGTTTGTGTAGATTTTGGAAGAATTATCACATGCCTTCGTTGGTTCACTGTTGTTCCTTCTAGTTAAATTTACTGTTTCAAAGATTTGCAATGAATATCTTTGGTATTAAATGATCCACTTGATGCCGTAAAATAGTGTCTCTCACACCTCATCTAGATTCTCCTTGCATCCTCAAAGAATTAGTAAAAAATCGAGGCCACTATCATGTTCGTCTCCTTCATGGTGATTCTTGGGTGTTAAGTCATATAGAATGGTAAAAAAATTAAACACTTCGTTTTTTCGAAGTTGGTTGAGGATTAGGGGAACTTCGGGTAAGCGAGGTGCTTTTGAAAGATTTCTTTCTGTTTTCAATCGTATTATTTTCCCTCGGATGTAGTTCAAAATGAGGAAGTCAACATGTTTTAGTGTTGTGTACTTGCATCTTTAACGGGGAGGGAGAGGGTATTGGAAGCCAAATTTAAAGGGAAGGCACAGTTACGGGCTATATTAAAGCTGCTAACTTCCTTCTGGGCAGCAAATTTGATGATTTTCCACCGAAATATATTTCTTTGATGTTAGCTCATGGAAAGATGTAGTATATATGAATCGTATATGTTCTGTTATCAAAAGTATCTTTTTTTGAAAAGAAAATTAATTTTTATTTATAATGAACTACACAAAAAAACTAGGCCCATGGAAAAGGAATTCCTACTAAAGAGAGGGAGTAGGATCAAGCAAAATAAGACTCAATGGTGTTTTCTTTCTAAGCATTTTGCAGCGTACTCCCTTCAAGACTTATGTTTAAATTGAAAAGCCTTCATCCTCCCGGATTGATTATGTTTTAAAGAGAAGGGGCACTACTCTCCAACCTTGAAGATTAAGTAGTTTAGACTTATTTTCTTGTTTTTCCTTTTGTTTTGTATTATATTTCTCAAAAGAGGACAGTTTTTCTTTGTATTCAATCCTCTTGTAAGTTCTCTCTTTTATGTTTTGTTTGAGTTATATGGATGTGATGAGGACGTTAAGGCGGTGTCAACCTAGTTGAGATGCCCGGATGCGTCTCTTGATCCCGAGTCTTGTATCGTTTCCTTTTAAGTACACATCTCTTGTACTTTCTTTTTATGCATTAATAAAAAGTATGGTTTCCTTTTCAAAAGAAAAAAAAAAAAATTACAAAGAGAAAATTGGTACTGACGGCCATTGAGAAACACAAAACCTAGCAACCTTACATTTTCAAGTTTTATCCTTTCTAACATTTTGCTTTGTTGTTTATGCTTTTAATGATATGCAAATTCAATACACTTTCTTCTTCTGGATATCCATGGAAGTAATTAAATTTAATTGTCCTTTAGTTTCTCTCTTTTTATGTTATTTCAGCAATTCACTACTCTTTTTATATTTTAAAATTTATGTACAATAATTCAGTAATTGCAGACTTTGCAGTTTTTCTTATTCTAAGCATCCTAAATTTGTAGCTATTACACATGCTTATTGCAACTGACATGCTCTTTTACCTTTGATAGTCACTTACAAAGATGCGGTTTTCAAGAAATGCTTTTACCGAAGAGGATAAGAAGAAGTTCACGGTAACAACTCTCTACCTTGGTTATTTCTTTTTGTATATTGCTCGTACAATTCTCAAAATCTAGATTGAAGTTCCTTTTAATTTTTTATGTATTTATTATTATCAATATTATTTTCTTTAGAATTTGTTATGTCGGTTCTTGTTCTCCTCTTCCTCCCTTCATTCGTAGTCTTCATCCATCTTAGTCTTCATTCATTTTAGACTCCCAGAGTTCAAGTTTATCAATCAAATTTTAAGTTTGGCTTATTGCTCCTTCAGAATATGAGGCTTAACAGTTGTTGTCTGGGGAAGAAATTCTACTTCATTAATTCTTTAGGTTTTCATTTTGTCAAGATTGAAGGAAAAGATGGTTCTCGCCTCGTCTTCATTGTTATTCATCACAAGCAACTTCTTTGGTTCGAAGAAGCTCTAGTTGAGGAGGCTCTCTCCTCTCTCCTATCTCCTCTTTCCCTACCCTGACCATATCCTCGGTGACCATTTCTCCTTTCTCCTCTTCACCTCTCCCGTCTATAGTTCCGACGAACCTCTCTCTCCTCCATCCCACTTTCCTTCCCCGAACATTGCTCCGGTGATAATCTCTCATCTCCGATCAGCACTCACCCACCTGCCATTTTCATCATCTTTTCACCCATACATTCGTAACTACAAAGTCATGGAAACACCTTTGGAAATCAAAAGCTGCAACATAATCAACAGACACTTCTGCATGTGGTCTGTTCATTCAAGCTTTTTGATTGAAGACTTGGAAAGAGGTCAAATAGTAACGATATCTTCCTAGACAGTGGAATGGCTTGTGGAAAGCTTAAATATGATGCTCAAAGAACCGTTGAGAGATTTTTATTCAGAAAAAATCAAAACTGGTTGTAGTATTCTCGTCTTGCTAAATTCCGAGCTAAAGAAGACTGGTTTGTTGAATATGCCTTATGGCCTTCCTCGGGTGATAGAAGAAACATCCATATTCTAGCCGGGAGAAACAAACAAGCTGGTACTCCTTTTCAACACCCAAGGAAACTATGATGCTTAATACTCTAAATCCTCAACTTAACAAAGAAGACCTTCATGAGATTCCAAGAAACAGAGTTTTTACAAGTTCATTTGCAAATGCAGTACGATCAGATAAACCAATAAAGTTGAAGGAAATCAAGATACATTCCGATTCCTCATCCATTTGGTTCAAAAAGGAGAAAGAAATGTTGAACATGGATATTCCCTGCTTGTGGTAACAAAATTAATGGAATTTTACTCATGGAGGAAAGTTAAATCCACCCTTGAAGATTATTTTCAGACATCTATTTCAATTAATCCCTATCTAGCAGACACTGGTCCAAAATGGATCACAGCCTGCCAGAAGGGGATGGATTTACATCAAGAACTTACCCTTGCCGTTTTGGAAAAAATCAGTCTTTGAAGCCATTGGTCATCACTTGGGTGGTTTAATGGAAATTTCTTCACAAACATTAAATTTCTTGGACTGCACCTCAGCTCTAATTAAAGTTCAAAACAATTTATGTGGTTTCATCCCATCAACTCTATCTATTGAAGATTCAAACTTGGGAAAATTCTTTTTTTTTTGGACTGCACCTCAACTCTAATTAAAGTTCAAAACAATTTATGTGGTTTCATCCCAGCAACTCTATCTATTGAAGATTCAAACCTGGGGAAATTCTTAGTCCATTTTGAAGGCAAGGATTCTTTGGTCGATCAGAGCAAATTTCTTCCCAATACAAGTAGCATTTTGGCAAGTGACTTTTCAAATACCCTAGATATTTTTCGAATTAAAGCCACTATGGTAGATGAAGGATTCTCCGTGGAAATGTTTGACAGCAAAGCAGCAGTTGCAAGTGAAGCTGAAGAGTTGCATACAACCATAAACAAGTCTTTTTCTAACGAAATTACATTGGAAAAAGGAACTTTCGCGCTTAAAAAAAAACAGTACATACCTGGATATTGGAAGGATTGCTATAATTACAGCTGAAGCATTTACTCCCCTATTCACCCTCTCTCTCTCCTGAGTTTATGAGGAAAGAAGGACAGACATCATTAGACAAAGGAAAAGGTTCGGTTCACTCACCCTCTTCTTCTACCAAGGAATGCAATTTTCAAGAAGGGGAAGTTCAAGGGACATACTAGTTCAGCAAACAATTGATGCAGACTCAGAAATTGAACAGCCACATCCTCTTTCAAGTCCGGTTCAAGCTCCTTCCTCAAAATCACAAGTACCAAGCTTTCATTTGGAAGAGGAAGAACCAGACATCATTTATTCACCCTTAAAACCGGGCTATCAGAACAATAAATCCTCAGTTGATTAATTGCTAAATCACTCAACAAATCTGGATTTTTTTGGAAGATATTTGTGTTCAATCTTTGGTTCCTCTAAGCAAAAGCCCCCCAAGAAAAAGACATTCTTCAGCAGTAATCACTAGCTCAAATTTCAACATTCCAGGTTCAAAAGTCTCCTTTGTCCAAGGAACATTCTCCCAAGATTACAAGAAGCAAATAACCCATGTTTCAGTCTAAGATTCAGATGATGAATCAATCGATGAGACAAACATCAGTGTAAGTAGTGAAGAGCTCGATCAAGAACCCTTAAAACACAACAGTTGAAGAAGAAGTCTCACATGATCATTTGGGGGAAGCTTATAGAGCTCTCTTCCTTCAACATCATTCCCCAGTAAGAGTTACACAAGTTTTTCCTTCTCGAATTCCCTCTTAGTTTTCCTCTTTAGTCGTTGCTTGTGGCTTTCATGTGCAGGAAATTGCGCCCCAAAGGGAGGTGCCTCAAGCATGAAAATTATATCTTGGAACACCAGGGGTCTCGCCTTGAAGCACTTCATTCGAAATCAACATCTTGACTTAGTAATGATTCAGGAAACCAAATGTCCGGAGATTGATCAACGGTTAATAAAAGCGATTTGGAGCTGAAATGGAATAGGATGGACCTCGGTGGAAGCTTTTGGTAAATCTGGTGGGTTGCTACTCATGTGGGATGAAAGTAAAATCACTCCTTTGGAATTCCTCAAAGGAGGCTATTCGCTTTCAAATAAATTCACAACTAGTTGCAAGAATATCTGTTGGGCGACCAATGTATATGGAGCTGCAGGTTATAGAGAACGAAGATTCCTTTGACCAAAACTCACTTCCTTATCTTACTACTGCATTGAACCATGGTGTTTAGGGGGAGACTTCAATATCACTAGATGGGTTCATGAAAGGTTTCCTATTGGAAGAGTTACAAGAGGAATGAAGAAATTTAACAAGTTTATAGAAGAGACAGGGCTGCTAGAAATTCCCTTTTCCAATGGCAAATTCACTTGGTCACAAGGTGGAAACTCCAACTCCCGTTCTCTTATTGAAAAATTCTTAATTAATAAGGAATGGGATGAACTATTTGATAATTCGGGAGTTAGCAAGAAAGAAAGAATCTTCTCAGAAAATTTTCCTCTAATGCTAGAAGCCGGAACTTTCAATTGGGGGTCCCTCTCCCTTTCGTTTTTGCAACAGCTGGTTGTCCATTGTAGATTGTTCAAAGGCCATTACACATTCCCTAGAAGCTGATCAATCTAGTGGCTGGGCTAGATTCAAAATAAGTTTAAAGTTGCGAAATTTGAAAGAGGTACTTAAGGCTTGCTTTGCTAATTTTGAAAAGGAAACGAAGCATATGGAGAAAGATTTGCTTTCAGAGGTAGATTTTTTTGACTCAAATGCTGAAAGAGAAGCTCTTGCACCATTTGAGCTAGATATACGTCTCGCTATCAAATGGGATCTGATGAATCTGTATTTTATTGAAGAAAGAAACCTAATTCAAAAAAGTAAATTGAATTGGCTGAAGCTGAGAGATGAGAATACCAACATTTTCCACAGATTTCTGTCAGCAAAGAGAAAGAGCCTGATTACAGAAATATTATCAAACAGCAGGGAAGTCATACATTCCTTTCGTGATATAGAATCAGAAATTTTGAGTTTTTTCTCTTCCTTATACACTAGAATGCCTAGCCGGAGATTTTTTCCTTCAGAAATCAGATTGAAGCATGTTTCAACAGCCCATAATGCAGTTTTAATTGCTCCTTTTAACGATGAAGAACTTAAACATGCCTTAACAGTCTTGAAAAAAACAAAGCCCCTGGTCCTAATGGATATACAGTTGAATTTTTCTTTAAATATTGGTCTAGTTTCAAAAATGACTTCCGAAAAATGTTCGAGGAATTTCACAAGAATGGGAAGATAAATGCTTGCACCAAGGAAAATTTTATTTGCCTCATCCCAAAGAATGAAGAATCACTTTATGTTAAAGATTTTAGGCCAATAAGCCTAACCACATCCTCTTACAAAATTCTAACCAAAGTCTTAGCTGAGAGAATGAAAAAGGTCATGCCCAGGATCATTTCAAACACACAGAGTGCTTTCATTGGGGTAAGGCAAATACCAGACCCGGTCCTCATTGCCAATGAAGCCTTAAAGGACTATCGAGCAAAGAAGAAGAAAGGTTGGATCCTAAAGCTAGATTTAGAAAAGGCATTTGATCGTGTGGATTGGTCGTTTCTTGAAAAAATCCTTGCTGTAATGGGATTTCATGCAAAATGGGTTGAATGGATTATGGGTTGCATAAATAATCCAAAGTTCTCAATCTTTATTAATGGAAGACTAAGAGGCCGCATTCTTGCCACAAGGGGAATTCGCCAAGGGGACCCCTTATCACCCTTCTTATTCATCATAGTAAGTGAAGTTCTTAATGCTCTTATTGATAGAACACATGATAGTGGTTTGTTTGAAGGCTTTTTGGTAGGAAAAGACAAGGTTCATTTGTCAATTTTGCAATTTGCGGATGACACACTATTATTTTGCAAATATGATGAAAACATGTTGGACAAACTTATTCAAACAATTGGTTTCTTTGAATGGTGTTCGGGGCAAAAGGTAAACTGGGATAAATCCGCTTTGTATGGAGTCAACATTGATGAAGATACACTGATTTCAACCTCCACAAGACTCAATTGCAAAGTTGGAAATCTACCTTTTACTTAGGATTACCCCTTGGTGGATATCCGAAACAGAAGTTTTTTTGGCAGCCAATTGTGGACAGGATCCATCTGAAGCTTGATCGTTGGAAGAGGTACAACCTATCTAGAGGGGAAGATTAACCTTATGTAATGCTGTCTTGGCAAATCTTGGCAAACCTTATGTAATCGAGAAATGGTCAAAGGAAAAAACACTCTCAAGTCTCACCTGGATTTGATTGAAGGTTATAAGGGGTTGGATTGCAATCAATAACTTATCTCTTTTATGTTGGGAGAGTAGCATTTTGGAGGCAATTGGGAATTATTTTGGAGAATTCAACATTAATTATGTCTTGGGATGTTGGAATTATTGATCAAGATTTTCATGAGAAGGAATTCAACAGCCCGGTTTCCGAGAAGTCATTACCCTTAAATGCCCCTCTTGAGGATGATGTAGTGGTCTAACATTTTCCTCTGTGTTGTTTGAAGCTGCTGCCGAGACTTCAATAGCCAAAGAAGTTCAAGAGTCATTTATGATTTTTGTCTCTTCATTACTTTTAAGTGTAAAAGGTATTAAAGATAAATTTATTGTGCCTTTTTTGAAGTTCTATACAAGGAAAAAGGACATAGTTTGCATGTGCTTCCTTCCCAACCACGTTGCAGCGCATTTAAGAAGCTTCAAGTTTCCAAGGCATCTGTTCTTCCCAAGAATTTAATGAGAAATTTAATTCTTCATTAATTGCAAACAATCAGTTGGAAGGTGAGATTTTGATAAAGAGATCATTTGAGCAGGCTCCTATTGAGATTTTTGAGCCTCCATTAGAAACCCCTCTTATAGATTTGAAATTTCAAGCCCCAAGAGGAAGAATGGTTTTATTCCAACATATCCGCTGTTTAATTCTCATAAAAAAGGAGTTTTCTTCATTCCATCCATATTTTGAGGAAAGTTCTGTTGAATTTAGATTCAGTTGAAGAAAGTTGTACAAAACTTTCAGCACCTAATCAGAATATCAGCTTTCCACCACCAATCTTACCCCAAAACAACCATATTGTCTTCACTCCTATGGATATAGATATAGGTTTAACAAGATGCGTTGTTCACTCAGAAAAGGACCCTACACCTTGTGGTCAGTGTTTTAAGAAACCCTCTCGGCCCTTGGACGCGCATCTAGGTGCTAGGCGTAAGTCTGGGGCTAGGCTCACAAAATAAGAAGCGCATTAGGCTCGCTCTTTTTGTGGAGCCCCAAGGCTCAAAGCCACGGCATTCTGATTATTTTTTAAAAATAGTAATAATTAAGATTTTTTCTTCTTTATTAACCTAAAAAAATCAAATTTACTAAGCCTAAATACAAATTCTTTATGTTTGGAGGTCTTTTTTCTTCATATTTCCAATTTAACTATGCTTTCTCTTCTTTATGTAGTATTTTTATATATAGTAGACCTCACAAAGAAAAAAAGCTTGCGGTTAAGCCCTAGAAAACTGTTGTGCTTTATTGCGCCTTGAGCTTTAGAAAACATTGCTTGTGATGATGTTTATGACATTGACTCTGGTTAAGTTTGAGTAGTGTGGAATCAGTCATTCAGCCAGTAGTTCTCAGTATGGATGCCAATGTTCTTGAAGATTCTTTTGCTGAAGCTTTTGAACTGCTATTTCAAGATTGTGACCAGAAGACTCCTATTCCTTCATCCATACAGGCCAAATTTGGTCCATTGATAGAAGCCTGTGGTCTTGAATATCGTGAAATCCCTCCTTTGGCTTAAGAAGGAAGTTGTGTCATGGTTTAGCTTTGCAAAGTTTTGTTGTCTTCTCTGAGGTAGTTGGATCGACTTGCATGAAGTGACCCTTTTACTTCTTTGCTGATGATGGTTCTTTCAAAGATTCTTTTAATGGGATAGTTCTTGAAAAATTGAAGAATTTTTCGAAGAGAGGTGTGCAGATTTGGCATGAGGTTTGGGAATTAATTTATTTGCGACAGGTTGCCTTGTGTTTGGTTTTAAGAAGTATTTTTTTTGGTTTATTGTTGATTGGTTCTTGTCTTTTTTCCTGTTGGGGAAAATTGGAAGTAGCTATTGGTTGGTTTTGTGTTTAGCGGAGGCCTTATTCATAGCTTCATCATTTATTTGCAAGGTCTCTAAGTCTTGCAGACGAAGATATTAGAAAAGTTCTTAGTTCCTTGAGTGTGTATTTATTTTCTCGGTTATCCTTATCTCTTTAAGGTGGCTTTTTTTTGTACTTTTTCTTTTCATTCATTTGGAGAGTTTGTATCCCTTGAACATTTATCCCTTTGCATTATATCAATGAGAAGTTATTTTTTTTAAAAAAAAAATATAATTAATTTTGCTTTCTTTGGTTATGTTTCCTTTTTTATCTAAGTGTTATACTTTGAGCAATAGTCTCATTTCATTATATCAATGATGAAGCTAGTTTCTGTTTCAATATTATATATATATGTATGTATATATATTTATTTTTATTTTTGTAGACCTTGTTGCAAGAAGATGGTTTCTACAGAGTAAGATTGGCAACAAATGTTTTGAAGTCATCGGGAGAGAGCTATGTTTACTCATCAGTGAAAGCAGTAAGTTAATTGCAGATCTGTTTCTTTTCATTTTATCCATGAAAAATTGTATTTCCTTTAAAAAAAAATTGCAGATCATTAATTATAGCTTATCATGGTGCCTATCCTAGGGCTGAGTATGGTGGTAAAGATTAATCACAATCCAAGAGGTCATAGGTTATAAACCCCGGGACTACTTATTTGGGTCATATGAGTTTTCTGAAAACAATTTTATAGTGTTACATCGTGGTATCTACCTGTTAATCTAGCTGTTTGGAATGGGGATTAAGAAAATGATGTGGGTATATTTGGGTACGTTGCTGCTTGTTGCATTTGTATCTAATTTTCTAATGCTTTATAGCTCGTTCACTTATCTGTAGTTTTGTTCACATTATTTTCCCGTGCACTATTCTTCAGAAACATATTGCACAGTAAATTCCACCACAGTCCAATGGGCCCTCATGAGTCCTGAGATAAATTGAAAAGAGTTGTTATTCTTTTTTCCTTATGTATAAATAATAGGAAAAGTGGTAAGCAAAGTGATATTTTTGGATTGTTCTGATTAATCGTTGGAGGAACAAAGTTTGTGAATTTCTTGGTATCAATTATTGATGATTGTTCTTCGGGAAGAGGTAGAAAGGGGAGAGGGCTCAATCCTAGCTAACCTGTGGGTCATAGGAGATTTGGAGGAAAATATAAGAAAAATATTGAGAGAGAAATGAGAGAGGGAATCTAGAGGAGAAAGGGCAGGAGAGACCATGGGGATTTGGTTTGGCGGGGCTGATATTTTAAGAAATAGAATATGAAGAGGTTTCTTGAGTCTAATGTTGTAGTTTATTTAGATTAGGAGGTTTGTTGTTTTTAATTTTTAATTTATCATTATCTTTTTTGGGTTAATACTGGTGTTATTTTGTTGTTTTCAATTTTCTGCACTTTTCTTTGATAGGATGAAAAGACACTAATGCTCAACTTACAATGATATATAAAGGAACAACAATGAAAACTTGAACTAGAAGAATACAAGCAACGGCAATCCGAATAGATAGAACAAGTAAAACTATTCAGAGAAGATATAAGCCCTCTAATTCATATAAATAACTTGAACTATAAAACTTGAAACAGCCTTGAAAGAGAAAACCAAGTGGATGTTATGATATTTTAAGAAATAGAATATGAAGAGGTTTCTTGAGTCTAATGTTGTAGTTTGTTTCGTTTAGGAGGTTTTTTGTTTTTAATTTTTTATTTATCATTATACTTTTTTGGTTAATATTGGTATATTTTGTTTTATTTCAATTTTGTGTGTCTAATCTTTTTAATTATGAATTTATTATAATTAATAAATTTGAACTCAGTTGATTACTTTGCCGCATTTTCCACATTAGCTTAAAAATATTATAAAAACAATAAAAATATGTCATGTTTGTTTTCTGTCACTTTGGCTGATGAATACTGATGCTTTTGAATATACTTTAAACCTTTAAGGCTAAATGTCACTATTTGGTATGTAGACATAATTTTTCTAATTTCTACTAAAGGAATATTAACCTTATATCTTATCCATTGCATGTACAAGACTTCTTGATTTCCGTAACTCGTAGGCTACATGCGGTGTGGTCTTCATCTTCTGATTTCATGTGCCTATTTGTAGATGAAGGTTCTTATTTAA
Source organism: Benincasa hispida (assembly GCF_009727055.1). Classification (NCBI taxonomy): domain Eukaryota; kingdom Viridiplantae; phylum Streptophyta; class Magnoliopsida; order Cucurbitales; family Cucurbitaceae; genus Benincasa; species Benincasa hispida. Next base: position 33,207,233 of record NC_052350.1, read on the forward strand.
CCCAAACTTTTCGTTTTATAATTTCAGAGATGTCTTCCACGAGGAGAGTTGGATGAGCATTTTGTCATACACATGGTAATCTCAACCTTTTGTTTTCATCAAACATTATTGTTATCACTTCTCATTGACCTTTTCATGAAATTAACTTTAATGTCTTGACATTGTATGGCCGTGCTTGCTTTCCAAACCGATTATAGTGAATCTACATAATTTTTTATAGCTTTTCTTAAATGACTTGTCAAATATCTTACCAGTTTCTCAATGTCAAATATTGTCATGTTTGACAATTACTCTATGAAATCAGTTGAGAAGTGTGCTAATTGGCTTGGACTCGTGTTTATAAAAGAAAAAATAGAATGTAGGGTGAATTGGTTTAATGACAATATAGAAAACTTTTCCTATTCCTTTGAAGTATATGGCGCTGTTGGGTTTGAATCCATATAGCTTAGTTTCTTGCAATACTCATATTGGGTGGGGTGTGGCTCAAAAAGTTCGTGGGCCCTACAACTTCATAACTATATGTAGAACCATATATATTATTTTAATGGGATAAAGAGTATAGATAAAAATGGTTAAATGAATTGGAGCAAGGAGAATAACTTTAATACTGCTGAACAGATTTCAAGTAAAGATATTCACTTGTGTGTCTGAATACACTTGTAAATGCATCGTATCTGAAAGGTTCCGGTACTTAATCTCATTGTCCTAAAGCACATATTCTGCTGTTTTGCTTCCAGGATGGTGTTAATATTTTGGCCGTTAATTATGGCACCCCTGGTGCATGCCCGTTTCCCAGACAATTGAAACTTGTAAGTATCCCTCTGACTTATAATTGGTTTTGTTCCTAGCGATAACTACAAGCATCTTACCATATGGAGAGTCAAAGTGATGTTGAATTAATCAAATAATAGTTGCTGGACTAGACAGAGTTATCAAATTGGTCTGTGACCTTCTAAATAAAACCTGTTGCTTGGTTTTCTCTCCCCTCTCTCCTCTCGATAAATCCTAACCTAGTATCCCATCCCTGAAGTAGTTATTCCCATCCAGTGTTTTCGCTGTTGCCGTTAGTTGTAATTCTCATTCTTGTCACCGTTGTGGGTTTTCATGTCATTTTTTGTTTCACCATTAGGCTTCCAGAGGATCAGTTTCGTTCGGTTGCTTGATTGTATAGCCCTCTTAGGCATAGGGAGAGGCATTTTGGGAGGAGTCTTTTTGCAGTGGGCTTTGTTGGCTTTTCTCAAAGGATGCTCTTGTTCCTAGGTTCATTTGGAAAATGCATGTAAGAGCTGACTATGGACTTAATTTATACATAGTATTGCAGATCATTGCTTGGTTATCATCTGCTGACATGACACTACTTTGAGAAAAACTTGAAGTGCCACTAAACGGATAACTAACTAGACTACCCTGGGCTACCTTTCACTTACTTGCCCAATATGCAACAGAAAAGAGAAAACTTACAGGCAATTTATTGCAAACCCCGTTAGAAAAATGGAAGAAGAAAGAGGTGAGTGATCCGAATTTAGAACCTCGATTCTAATGGGATCCCATACCCAACAGGAAGAATAGCGGCGGAACAACTGTCATGATATTTTAACTCTAAGTGCGATTGCTATAATATATACTTTAGCCATTCTGTTGATTCTTCTCCAAACAGGAACCACCGATTTAGACTAGATTAGAGTTTTACGCCCTTACGGGCTCAACCCTTTTCCTTTCAATCAGCTAGGCCAACCTATACAAGGGGCCTTGGCCTAGCTTACTATAAAGTCAGAACAGAACCCCTTTCAAGATCCAAATCTTGTCCAAGCCCTGAAGGAGTTCTTTCAGGTGGGCAAAAGTATCTGGTCTTTATACACAATAAGGTTGATAACCACCATGGATTGGCCTAATGGTAAAAAAGGAGACATAGTCTCAATAAATGGTTAAGAGGTCAAGGATTCAATTCATGGTGACCACCTATGTAGGAATTAATTTCCTACGAGTTTCCTTGACACTCAAATGTTGTAGGGTCAGGCGAGTTGTCCCATGAGATTACACGAGGTGCGTGTATGCTGGCTCGAACACTCATGGATATAAAAAGAAAAAAAAAAGACAATAAGGTAGATGATTAACTGTAATGATATATAATTAAAGTTCTTGAACTGTTTTTCTTTTATTTGGTTTATTTTATTACTTCTGGTCACTAACATTCACACGGATGGTCTTTCCTTCAGCCTTCAAAATGGTCTTTTAACTCTTTCACATTTTTGAAGAGCGGCGAGCAGGCTCCTAGGTAAGTGCATTTTTACATATTTACCCTTTCATTTCACATGTCAAACCTAATTTGTTAGCATGCCCCGCTGCATTGATGATGCTGTAATATGAGTGTTTTGAAAAGTGAAGAAGAGATCAAAGAACATAGTTGACTATCCAATCCCGATGAATTGATGAAAAAGCTACATCTTCAAATTTGCCAACGACCTCCCAAATATCAAGGGTCTGCGTTGAAAGCCGATACCTTTTCTAGCCACCAGCCTTCCAAATATTAAGACCACCAAAACAAAACAAAACAAAACAGAACTTCCACAACTACTGGTTCTTTAAGGCTTTCTTATACTTCAACGAGCTCTTCTTTTCTGCATTATCCTTACCATTTCAGGTTCGAACCAAAATTATTCTGGATTTTTTCAGAAAATCAGCACCTTCATCCCCTAACTTCTCTTTTACATACAAAACATCATCCAAACCTACAAATCTTTGAGAAGAAACAACGAAATAAGCTCTTCCTTTACATCATCTATATGGATTAGTGCTATAGGTTGAGACGATAGTTTGTGTTGGTTTTGCTGTCAAATGCAGTCTGAAGTTCAAAATTCTCTATACCATTGATGTGGGTGAGATAGGCTGTTTGATAACCTTTTGGTTTTTGGTATTTGAGAAATGTGCATGTTTTCTCACAATTTCCCAATGGTTTTCATCGTTATAAGAAAACAAAAACTTTTTTTTTTTTAATAAAGAGAAGTAGATAACAAAAACGAAAAACTCTATAGTGGGAGAAGTGTTTATAACATTAATTCTGAAAAACCAACCGGTCATCAATTGAGCCTTGACAATTTTTAGACAGACCGCTAATCCAATGTCATCTAGAACTAGAGATGCCGTAACTATTATATTCTTATTACATCCTATGTTCAAGTTTAGATTCAATGGTTTTCACAGAACTCCTGTATTTGCTGATGACATACTTGTTGGTGAGCCTGGAGAAGGGGAAGGTGTAAAGCCACCTGAAAAGTCATTTTGGGCTAAATATGTGAGTTTCAAAGAAAATAATAATTATTCCATAGCCTTAGATTTTGATATATTCTTACTGGATTTGTGTCCCTATTATGCCAGTGGATGTACCTGATACCACTTGGATTGATTGTTATGAATGCCATAACACAAGCTATGAACATGGCTGAAGAACAAGTTAGTGGTCAAGCAGCAGGACAAGGACAGCCACAGCAGTCAGCCACCGCAATACAGCGCGGACCAGGTTCTTCTGCGGTAAGACGGCGATAGAAACTTTAGTTGCGTTAGAAAAACCGACAGGAAAGCACCCACGTGAATTGGTTTGTTTTCCTTGTAGTTTTCAACATGATGATTGAACTTAGATAATTTTTTGGGGATGCATTCATTTCTAACTTCACTAGCAACAGAAACTTTGTTCAAGAGCAGAATACTGTAAATCCTATTTATTTGTTTGACTGATGTTCAACTTCCATTTGAGACTCCCAGTTAAATTTTCTCTGTGAAACATTTATGATTTATTTTGGAATGAGAATAATACTGATGATAACCAATCACATAGGGTAACATTTCCCCTCAATTGTGAAGGGTGTGTTTGGTATGTGATAAAAGTAGAGAGTTGAGTTGGTAATTATTATCTGGAGAGTTAAATTATCTGGATAGTTAAATTGTCTGTGTTTGTTTGCAGGGTTGAGTTGAGTTGGTAATTATTGTCTGTATTTGTTGTGCAGAATTAGGTTGAGTTGATAATTATTGCCTGGGTTTGTTGTGCCGTGTTGAGTTGAGTTGGAGATCTGATGCAGTTTTTTGTGAATGAGATTAGTTTTATTTTTTTCTGTTTATTTTTTATTTCATTCTTTTATTTTTTAGTTTTATGTTTTGCTATTGTTGATTAATTTTCAAATATACACGTAGTTTTTCAAATCATTTATGACATAAACTGGACAATCTCAATTTTTTTCTCAATTTGTAGAATATAATAGATTATTTTTCATATATTCTTTTCAAAAATTGTAATAATTCTAATTCTCTTCAATCGGTAAAATATACTAACAAAATATATTTCATATTGCTGCTCAATTAATTGGTATATTGTATATTGTATGTATATATATATTGAAGGTAATTATTCTAATTACTAATTGATATATTGTATGTATATATATTGAATCTTGCTAACTTAATTTTATTATTTCACATATCATACAATTTATTTTTATATAATATGGATAATATATTTGGAATTGAAATTGTACATAGAATAATTACTTTTCATTTGATTATGATGGTGAGAATGTGATGTAGTACAATAACATTTTTTATAAGATCACAAAAATAATCTAAACTGATCGAACATGTGGTCGTTTCCAAAAAAAATTCACAAAATTTATATTCTTTTCGATACTTATAATATCTGTGTCATAATACAAACACAAAAATTATATGTTATGATGTATGCAAAAGTTATCATTCTTTTCGACATGACAGTCTATTATCCATTTGCTATTATCCAAAAGAACTATAAACAAAATATAAAGGTGTGGTCAGTCTACATGTTTCTTCCTGTAGATCCTCATTGTTTTTCACCCATTGAAATGAATGTATTATTTGTATTATTAGATTAAAAAAAATTACATAACAGTACTATTTCACCCATAATTCATACAAAATTTGAGAAGTATCAGATTAAAAAATATATTGTCGCCAACCATTAATAAAAAAATTTGTGAACTAGTATTTTAAAAAAAAATGTGACCAAGAATTAACAAATAACATATTTTCATTAAAAAAAAATAAGTCCTAAAAAAAGGTAGATACTCCGAACCTCAAAATAACAAACCTCCTCAAACTAATTAGGAATGATTTGTGCAATTAGTTTGGACCCTACAAGAAACACAAAATAATGATAGTTAGATTAGAAATAAAATAAAATAAATTGAACTAAGGAATAACCAACAAAAAAAAATAAATTGAACTAAAGAGTAACCAACAAAATCATACCTTTTTTAAGGTTTAATACCCACAGTGGAGAAATGCAGTGGAACTATAAAAAGTATGAGTGAGAAGTCATCTATAAATAGAAGAGGGAGAAATAAGTAGTTGTTGGAGAGAGTTGGGTGCATTGGAGAAAGAAGTGGTTGTTGGAGAGAGTTGGGTGCATTTATTATTAAAGAGTGAAATTAATTTAACCTCATTAATTAAAGAGTGGAATTAATTTGAATGTTAGTTGAAAGTAAGTAACAACCACGTTGGTAGTAAAGTCAAGTAAATACAAATAGTAAAGTCAAGTAAATAGAAATACTAAAAAAACAATGAGGGTCTCGCTCATAAGGATCTTCATGAGCGAGATCCTCATGAGCAAGATCAAGCATTTCTTTCCTAGCGATGCTCACCTTACCAGCAAGATTCAGCTCACATTTCTAGCGAGATTTCCTTCTAGAGCGAGATGCTCATCACAAAATTAGCGAGATTTCACTTGTCGAGGGTTGAAGTTTCGACTTATGTATGTCGAAACTTCAACCTCCGACAACCCTTTATGCATATTGTTTCCAAGTTTTTCTTTGTTTGTCGAGTTCTCAACGTTCGATTAATGTTCGACCTATGTATGTCGAAACTTCAACCTTCGACAACCCTAATATACATATTATTTCTAAGTTTTTCTTTGTTTGTCGAGTTCTCAACGTTCGACCTCTACATTAATCGAATCCACAACCCTCGATTTCTAGCCTCGATCTCCCAAAACAACAATATTTCTCTAGTGAGTTTCAAAACAACCTTATGTCCCTAATAAGTTTTGAAAACAACCATATTAATATAAAATGTTCTAGTTTTGAGGGGATAAAAAAGGAGAGTTTTGAGTGGGTAAAAAAGGGGGTTTTAATAATCCTTAGGTTTTCTTTATGAGCTTAACAAACATGGGTAATAAATACCCACCCAACTCAATAACTCATACCCATTTATTAAACACCTCCTTAGAAATATGTAAAGTAGAAATCAATACTAATTTGAATAGAAAATGACATTACAGAGGTTCATACCAAGACCTTTTACCCATATATCATGTTAAATCATTAATTAATCCAAAAATTTAAGTTAATTGGTTAGGGTAAATTTAATTATTTTAATGTTTTAACATTTTTATGTTGTGGAGTAAGGTTATTATTTTAGATCTTTCCAAGATTGCAAGATTGAGAAGAGACTTGGTGGTTTCTTTATCCTTATCTTCGAGGTAGAAATATGCATCTATATTTTTTTTAAGGAAAAACAAGACACGAAACATTTTTGTTTCGAAATAATGAAAGACTAATTCATATATGATGTGAAAATCACTTGAGTTATAAGAGGATTTAAGAAAGATATTTTAAATAAGACGGTTGAGTGTGGAGTGCATGCATTGGTGAGAGGGATTCGATTTGTTCCCTCCAAGTGCTGATTCTGGGTCATGAACAAGAGATCTCACCCTCTTGTTGGCCTGAGAGAGATTCGATTTATTGATTGGATCACAAATCAATTATTTATTAGGGGATCAGTAAGACTATTAGTGGAACTTAAGGAATAAGAGTTAATTTCGGGGGTAAAACAGAAATTCGACCCAGCCTTTATTATGAACAACCTGTAAAGGTTAACTTACTAATCATGGTTATATCGAGTGGATATAATATATCTACAGGGGAGTTCAACTATGGGCTTTAGTGGAAGCACCCTTTAGTTAACGAATGCGGGTTAGATCGATCTAATGAGTTTAACCGATTAATCTCGGATCATTGGAGCCCATGATCTGTAGCTTCGCGAGGTCTCCCTACTAGCCCGTAAATGGATTAGCTCTAGAGTAGCGTGATAAGTAATTTGAAGTGTTCAAATTAGAATTAAATGAAATTGGAGAAACAATATTTATGATTTAAATATTGAAGATGAAATTGTGTAAAAATTAATTTAATATTTGATATTGAATTAATTAGAATTATTTAAATTGTTTGAATAATTATTTATTTATTAATTTTATTAAGATAACTAATTTATGAAATTAATTTTGTAAAATTTATAATATTTTTAATTTTATTAAAAGAATTGATTTATGAAATCAATTTTGATAAAATTGAAAAAAGAAGAAAAATCACAAAATGGATTATTTTCCATTGTCTTCATGTAGTAGCTCACTAATAACCCACTTCTTCAACCTTCATTAACTCCAAGCATGAGCTGCATCTCATGCAGTAAATTTCATTGCATGAATGTCTGCAATATATTGAAGAGGTTAGAGTATTTTGAAAGAAGGCAACTAATCAAATTTTTCTAAAAAATTCGGGTGAAGAAGGGTGTTCAACGTTGGGGTTACTGTTGTGAGTTAGTCTCCAAATTTCCTTAATTCAGACTTATTTTGAGTCCCACTACTCAATCTAGAGTACCAAGAGGATAGTAGGGAAGATCTTGGGGTGGTCTACAACAAGATTCAGAGGAGATTTGCAGCTGGATTCAAGCTTAGAGGAAGTTCTTCAAAGGTATGTCATGAAACCCATTTATTTCTGCTGAGGCATGTTTCATTTATGCCAAAATTAATGAATTAGAGTGCTTATGGATCCTGATTTCTTCCGTTGCGTTATGGTACGCTCCAACAATTGGTATTAGAGCATCATATAAGCATTCAATTCGGTTTAATTTTGGTCTGATGGGTGTTTTATATGAGTAATATGAAACTGTTATACTGATATGGTTCTTTGAGTTTTGGCTTTTAATTTCTCTTTGATTTCTCATTTAAATTTGTAATTAGCTCTTGCTTGATAAGCTTATATGTGTTCCCAAGAGTATAATTTATTTGGAGTCAGTAGAGTTGAAATTAAGTTGTAAATCGAAGAAACAAGCGAAAAGGCCGAGTTACAGATTCCAGAAAACCAGCCTCTGTTCATGTCATCTTTGAGTTTCAGTAGCTAAACGATCGTTTAGCTTCATGCATTAGACGATGTGAAGAAAAGCTAAACGATCGTGTAGCTTCGGGCATTGATCGTTGAGGTGTTGTGCATTAGACGATTGTGTACCTGCGGGAGCTAAGCGATGCGTTGTATTGCTATACGATAGCACTACATGATCATGTAGCTTCGGGTGGGAGCTAAGCAATGCGGTGAAGAGTTATACAATAACGTTGCACGAACGCTTACCATAATCGTTACCTTTGATCAGGAGCTAAACGATGTGTTGAGATGCTAAGCGATAGCATTACGCGATCGTTTACCTATGTGCGGCAGCTGGGTGATGCGTTGGTTGCTATATAGCATTACGCGATCGTTTACTTATGTGCGGCAGCTGGGCGATGCGTTGGTTGCTATACGGTAGCACTAAGCGATTGTTTACCTTTATGCGGCAGCTAAGCGATGCGTTGAATTGCTAATAGATAGCATTACGCGATCGTTTACTTATGTGCGGCAGCTGGGCGATGCGTTGGTTGCTATACGGTAGCACTAAGCGATTGTTTACCTTATGCATGCGCTAAACGATCAACTTTAGGCGTTAGACGATGTCGCTAAGCGATCGTGTAGTAAATTGTCCGTGCTAAACGATGGAGCTGCGCGATAGTGTTGGACACTAAGCTATCATGTAACTTCCTTCCGCACTAGACGATGACACTATGCCATAGTACGAGGACACTACATGACCGTGTAGTTTGATCAGGAGCTATGCGATAGTTGCTAAACGATCACGCAAACACTAAACGATCAAGCAAAATGCATGATGATGGTCGTCATTGCTAAACGATGAGACTTAGCGAGATGTTGAACATTAGCGAGAGCTGCCGATTCGAACGGTTCTCTTGAGGTCCGATCTGGTTCAGCCTCAAATGGTTTTTGGCTGGTTCAGTTCAGACTTGGTTGGTCCGGTTCAGACAGTTCAGATCCGGTTCAAGCTACTAGATTTTTTTTTTTTTTGGAGCAGTTCGAGCGGTCTAGAAGCGGTTTAGAAGCTGTTTTGTAATAATTAGGTTTTGTTTGCTTTTTTATGCCAAAACTAAAGCCATATTGGTTAGTGTTTAATTATTTATGCATGTGATGTATGTTATAATTAAATAAATCTTGTATGTGCATACGATATGCCATGTAGATTTAAAATCCCACCATAGGAAACATGTTACATGCATTGAAAGTATGTTATAAAATGTTATAATATATAGTATGCATTTTAGGGTTTCTTTTATTTAATATAACAGTTATGTTAGATATTGAATGCCTTTATTGTTTGTTGTGGATGTTTAGCATGTATAAAATTTTGTAAGCTGTTATAAAATTGGGTTAGACGTTTAAAATCCATAACAAAGAACAATTGCATGCTAACTTAGGTTAATCACTTATTTTAATAGTTAAAATAGGTCGTTAAACTTGTAAAACTAGGGTTACAAACTCAACCGGTATATAATCCTGTCGAAGGTTGGGGGTACTTAAGTTGACGGTCTACGGAACACCTCCTACCTGGGGATTATAGTCGAATAATTGAGCATTGGTAACCGGTTTTATGAGTATTCGTGAGTGGTGTGAGGTAATAAAAATGGTTTATCACCTAGACATCGTAGGTTTAAAATCCATATATAAGTGTTATATTTGGATAAACCACCTAGACTTAGGGTTGTTTTTATTAGTCGAAAAAAACCTAAGTATAAATTTACCCAAACATTTAGAACACTTCAGTGGGAGAATAAAAGTTATTAGCTCTCACGTCCTCAAGAGTTCACACCGTGAGATCCATGCTCGGCTTCTTGTCGATTTTACCTCGACTGCTTCATATAGAAAGTGTTTGTATGGGTCAATAACAAGGTGAATGGAGGAAGTCATTCATAGTAAGTGAGTGAAGGAAATGTGTCAATATTGTCCTATGGTCTCCTCCATTAGTTTGAACCATGAGATTCCTATATTGTGCCTGCTCTCGTTTTTATACGGCACTAGCTAGTCGTTAACCACGACGATCCCTATGGAGGGTTATAACATAGGATTCGGAACAACCCAGGCTTCAGTAAAATGAATAGGGTCTTATAGTTCCGTCTTGGGTATTGTCTTCTATTTCGGAGGCATACTCGTTTGTAAGATCTGAAAATGGCAGGTCTACACTTACAAGACTTACTAAGTGTTAGTAACGATCTTGATCGAAAATGATAACTAAATGACTATCGGAATATGCGTTATTCTGGAGATAGTATTTGGTCAAGAACTGTCTTGCTTTTGTGAAGGAATTCTTGACTACCCCACGGTATCATATGTTCTAAATCACTTAAGTATCGTTGCAAAAATAATGATTATGGGTACATTATCACTTTACTAAAACTTGATTGGATTTAAAAGAAATTCACTTATAGAACTTGTTTAAAATTTCAGAATGACGAGTTCAATTATACAATTGTTGGCTTCGGACAAACTGATCGAGGATAACTATGTCACATGAAAATCGAATTTGAACACGATAGTTACGATAGACGATTTGAGATTTGTCTTAACAGAGGAATGTTCTCCCATTCTTAGCTCTAATTCCAACCGAACTGTTCGGGAAGCATTTGATAGATGGATCAGGGCGAATGATAAAGCCCGTGCTTATATTCTCGCCAGCTTGTCTGACATTTTGGCGAAAAAACACGAGGGTATGAGTACTTCCAAAGAGATTATGGAATCTCTAAGAGGGATGTTTGGACAACCGTCCTTCACCCTGAGGCATGATGCTATCAAATATGTTTATAACAACTGCATGAAAGAAGGGACCTCATTTCGTAAACATGTCCTGAACATGATGGTTCACTTTAATGTGGCTGAAGTAAACGACGTTGTGATGGATGAGAGAAGCCAAGTTGGTTTTATTCTAGAATCTCTTCTGAAGAGTTTTCTGCAATTCTGTACGAATGCATTGATGAATAAAATTGAATACACATTGACAACTTTATTGAATGACCTGCACACTTTTCAGACTATGTTAAGAACTAAGGGTTTGGAACCAGAAGTAAATATTGCTTCTGCTGAGAAGAAAGGAATGCCCTCCAAACCTGATGTTGCCTCCTCTTCGCAGAGTAAGAATATTCCAGCGAAGAAAGACAAAGGGAAAGGGAAGAAGAAGCCTACTGGCAAGAAAAGCAAGAAAACCGCTGCAGAGAAAGGGAAATATTTCCACTACAACAAGGAAGGGCACTGGAAGAGAAATTTCCCTAAATATCTTGCAGAGAAGAAAGTAGAGAAAGGTAAACAGGCTAACTAGTTCCTGGGGACCGTTTGCTCAGCTTATCTAGTGGGAGAAGTTGTTGCTCAAGATGTAATTACCTGCTTTTGTAATCATGTAATGAACATATTGTACATATTTTTGTTTTTGAATGAAATGTTCTCAGAGAAATATGTTTGTTCAATCTCATAGCAACTTCTGTTAAGAATCAATTTGTTAAAAGCCATTTGTAAATATTCAGATATTTAAACAGCTAAGATCTAATTATAATAAGTTTAAAGATTTCTAGATATGACTGTTAACAAGAGTTGTTAAGACAGGTCAGACGCATCTTAATCAAAGAATTGAGAGTATCTCAATGTAGTAGGAGGAAAGTGTGCTTCCTGGTCATTATTGAGAATTAGATGCATTCCCCATATAGTTTAATAAAAGCCTGTTGTACACTAATATGTTTACAATGATTCTCTCGGCTAAAATGTTTGAGAATCATCTAGTAAGATTAGGAATACCAGATAACCTAGGGCAAGTGGGAGAAATATTGGATATGGGATACCGAATGGTAAACCATGGGTATGGGATGCCCTAGTTTATTATATCTCTCTATAAAACTTAGAAACTCAGTCTTATATATCAGATATATAAGTTACCACTGGAGTTTTAGTTCAAGTGGGAGTTTGTTGGGTTTTATGTCCTAAAACTCGTGGTAGTAAACAATAGAACTTATTCTGAAAATTCAATAAAGTTGTTATTGAATATATCGTTTTTTTTTAGAAATCCAATAAACCTAAGTCCTTTGACTATTATATGAGTACTTGAACTTTATGTGGAGACATACAAGTGGATCAGGTTCGAGTAAATGGTCAAAATGATCTATAATATATGAATAAGGTTGGGTGCCTTATTTTGGTAACACTATTGGATGGGGTCTACTCTGTACTTGTTACAAAGAGTTGTAAAGTGTTACAAACGAAGTTATCCTAATTCGTTCATATTGGGACATGAGGAGTGGGGGAGTCCTATACAAATGAGTTTTGAACAAGATCGGACCACGAAACCAGTCACTCTTACTTTATAACGCTGTTTACTGCTTAAGACTAACTATTTCAAATCAATGACCTAGGTAACTTAACCTTAATCCTGAGCTAATTATGAATCCTGTTTGTTCGGAATTATTCTTTGATCTGCAAAAGGTGAGAGTAGACCAATTTCCTCTGCTCAATAAGCTTACTATTTTGGGGATAAAACTGAATGAATAGCTTGGGACATAAGGTGCAAGATGGAATTCACTCCTACCCAATTAGGATTAGTAGAGAGGTTGTTCCCTTCAAGTGCTGATTCTGGGTCTTGAACAAGAGGCCTCACTCTCTCGTTGGCCTAAGAGGGATTCGATTTTTTACATGAATATCTGCAATATATTGAAGAGATTGGAGTATTTTGAAAGAAGGCAACCGATCAAATTTTTCTAAAAAGTTCAGGTGAAGAAGGGTGTTCTTCACGTTGGGTTGCTGCTGTGAGTTAGTCTCCAAATTCCCTTGATCCAGGCTTATTTTGAGTCCCATTACTCAATCTAGAGCACCAAGAGAATAGTAGGGAAGATCTTGGGGTGGTCTACAATAAGATTCAGAGGAGATTTGCAGCTGGATTCAAGCTTAGTGGAAGTTCTTCAAAGGTATGTCATGAAACCCATTTATTTTTGCTGAAACATGCTTTCATTTCTGCCAAAATTAATGAATTAGAGTGCTTATGGATCCTAATTTCTTCCGCCGCGTTATGGTACATTCCAACATTGGATATATCAAGTGGAGGATTAATGTAAATACGATTTACATTAAATACCATAAAATAGAAAAAGAACTATGGTTTGTATGTTTTATGAGATAAAATATTAAAACTATAGGTTATAAATATAATATGGTAAGTTGGTTATCATATTTATTTATAATGATATTAATTATTTGATAATGATCTCTTTTTCTCTAATAACCAATTGGGTGGGAGGTTATTAGTGATTTTATGGTAACCGTGAGATAAAAGGAAAAATGTTTTCCTAAAATTAGTAGTTACTGTTGGGGTTGATGCCCTCGTGTCCTTTAGTTTGTAAACAGTATATATGAACACTTGTGTTGTTAATATATGATATTTACTTCACATCTTGTTGTTTTGCTCGGTTATTTGTTTTATTTGCTTTACCACAAACCAATAAACATAAAATCCCTGGTTATCTGTATGTGACTCAAGCATGAATGTGGTGACATACAAGTGGATCATGTCTTGAGAGATAAACAAAATGGTCTGTTGTATATGGATAAAGGAGGGAAACCTTATCCTAGTAACGTTACGGACGCGACCCGCTTTGTGGAATGGTCACAAGTGTTGTGACTTGTCACAGATGGTCTGGTCCTGATCATTCGTGTTGGGGACATGTGAGCGGGGGCGTCCTACACAAAGAGTTTGTATAAAACCTGACCACGAGAAGTGTTAATGTCTCGTTATATAACGCCATTCATGACAGAGACTTCACTTCACTAGGATGACCATAGGTAACATGACCTCAATCCTGAGTGAGTTGGGAGCTCTACATTGAGGGCGTTCCTTTGATTTGTATGGGGGGCGAGTGGCCAGGTCGCCGATTCAAACCTATCATTTTGGGGATTCGTCTGATTTGGGAGCTGGAAACTCAGCTACATAAGATGGAATTCACTCCTCCCCGAGGCAAGGGTAGGCTCCCTTAAGGGTTGATTCCGGGCTTGAACGATGTGGCGCCACACACCTTCTCTTGGCCCGAGAGGTGTTCACACATAATTGGACTATGTTGTATTGTTCATTAGAGGAATCAGTGGTACTTAAGGAATGAGATGTAACTACAGGGGCAAAACGGTAAATTGGCCCAGTTGTACTTATGAGCATCTATGAAGGGTCATCATACTCATGATTGGTTATTATCCAATGGACACAGAAATATATCATGTGGTAAGAAGAGTTCAACTTATTGGTCTTTAGTGCGAATCACTGACAGTTAACAGATGGTGGATCTCGTGGCTAAAGAGTTTTAGTCAGCTACGTACCGTTGGAGCTTCGAGCCACAGGCCGATTAGGTCACCTGGTAGTTGCATAAAGTCAAGAACCAGTGTTGTGGGTTAATTTGAAATGTTCAAATTGACAAGAGGAAAGTTCAATTATATATGATATAATGGGACTGAATTAATTATATATATGATATAATTGGCTAAAAGGCGGATATGAAGAGGTGACATTATTTTGGAGGAAATTAGATATAAATATGATTTATATCAAATAGAGGAGAAAATACTATAGTAGATATATGATATCAAACTATAGGATATAAATATAATATGATTATATTTATTAATGAAATTAATTGATTAATTATTTGATAATTAACGAATTTATCCATGTTTGGATGTGGGAAGTGGGGCTGCGATGGTTATGGTAATCGACGGATTAAAACAATGAAAATAGTTTTCATTTTGATAAATTCAATCGTGCATTCATATTATCGCGCACCCAAAAGAATCCGTGAAAGCGATCGTGAGAGCCTATACGATAGAAGCTCGTTCGTCTAAACGATCGTCTGCCTCACGCTTTCTCTAAACGATCACATACATTTTTCCTAAATGATCGTTCAGTTTTTCCTATACGATCATGTAGCTTTACTATACAATAAGCATTTCCGCTATACGATAGCAGAGTTTCATCTCCCACTTGCTTATCATTTACACGACGTGTTCTCCTCCGTCTCCTACCAAACTCACCAGAGCCCGCTCTTTAGGTTTTTTACGCCGAGGATATCGGATTTCTCTTGTGGTGGTGTCGTCCCCATTGCATTGTTTGTGTACGTTCGGATCGTGCTATTGTAGTCGACAAACTCGCTGGGTGCTGGTAGATTGGTGGGAGTTTTTCCGCTGCTTAAGGTTCAAACATACGAAGAGAGTCTTCATCTGGTATGAACCTTTTTCCTTGTTAATTATTGTATTCTAAGCATGCCGATAATAAGTTTTAGATGCATAACTGTATGTGTTGAATGTATGTCGTTTGTGTTTCGGTCACTGTGAAATCGGAGTGATCTAAACCCGCTCATGGAACTCTCGGTATGAGATCCTTCAGTTACTTGATTCGAAAAGTTTCTCACGAACAAGGCTATCAAATGAAAATGTTTCATTAAGCGATAGCTTATAGAGACTAAACGATCGTAGAGCATTGACTATATGATAGTCATTCAGCTGGTTGTAGCTAAACGATCGCGTGGCTTTCTCTATACGATAGGTTGCCATCTTCTACACGATCAAGCATAACATCTATACGATAGACAACATCCAATCTCCCACTTTCTTGATCGTCTACACGATTGCTGTCCTCCAATCTCTTCCTCTAACCAAGATCATACAGAGCCCACAACTCCTGGATTCTCACACCGAGAATACCAAGGTAACCATTATGGTGGTGTCCTCACTCAACTCGATTGATTTCGAGATTTTGGAGGCCATTCATTGGGTTCGTGATCATTGTGTTTGTGCTGTGCACCGATTGTTGCGTTTGAAGGTTGTGTTGCTGTTCTTGGACACATTGGATTGATCGAGGGAGTTTGAAGAATGGTTCTTTAAAGGTACGCATACTCTATCCTTTGATACTCTCTTAAAGCATGCTGTAATTTTTTGTTGTGCATGACCTGTTAGTTTTGGTTTTGTGACTATAATTGTTTGTGTTCAATTTCGAATGGAATGTAGAACGATCCTTCTGCTGCTCATGAAAATCCTCATGTCTGATTTCCTTTAACCTCATGGTTAATAACACTATCATATGTTAGTTGAGGTATGTTCGCTTTGGTTGTCAAATAAAGAGTTACATGATAGAGGATTAACATTTGTGAGTTTTTCTTTTGTTTAAAAAGAAATTGAGTTAATAGAATATATATATATCATATATATACTTTAGGCTGGTTGCAGAAATAGCAAAATGGTCCAAATTACTTACAAATATATCAAAGTGTAAAATAATTTACAAATATAACAAAATTTTGCTCAACCCATATGTTGGTGAAAATTTAGGTTTTAAAAGAAAGTTGGCTTTTGTGAATCTCACATTGGTTAAGTTGCACTCTCCTTTTTATACTCCCAAGTTGGACCTTGGGTTTGGGCCCAAAGGGTACCAACGTTTTAGAAGGAGTGAGAAGATAGACCAATGTGGGTACGGTGGGATTCCGACACGTGCGTCACCGTCGTCTGGACGTGGTGAGGTGGGCATGTGTGTGTGTGTGTTTCAACTCTCAGCTTTTTCTTAATCACATCACACATCTCTTCTCTTCAGCAACTAAATTTCTCTCAATCCCCTTCCATTTCGTTCTTTCGTTTCTTTGAGCAAATTAGTCTAAAGGTGTGAGTTCTCCGTTGGTAACGGTGCATTTGAGTTTTTCTTTAATAGGGACAAAGTGGTAGTATCATTGATCTGCTTGCACACTTGGGGAGAGCCGCGAAACGTTAAAGAGAGCGAGATCTGCGACTCAGCCTGTAACAAGTTTTTGTTTTGCAAGTTCCGTTCTTCGCTGCTATCCCGTTTTACCGTCGAGGGTTTCCGTATCCAACACCACATAAAAAGTCCAAAAAGCCCTTGCGAAAGCTCTAATTCGAAATATATGTGATCCGACAAAAAATAAGAACAACCCATAAATATCTGACTCAATCTCTTCTTCTGATCCATGATCCATGATCCACGATTCAAGATTCAAACTTTTGATTTTGTCTTTTGAAGCTAAAAGGATTGAGAATATAGATACATCAATAATACATTATGCTAAGAAGTAAATCCCTTTGATGAACAGTCAATTTCTGCTTAAGTTGCTTAGAACTGCTACGATTTTGCATGCTAGTCCATCTTGTAGGTTTGGAGAAAAAAGTAGGAAGTCAATTGGATCAAGATTTCCTTGTTGATTTACTCATATCAAACATGGATATACAGTGGAGACTCTTTATATGACAAGATTGCATTCAGAGAATTCTAGATCATTTCATCACTATATATCATACTCAACTTTTCCATACATAGTTGAGGAGGGATAAATGGTCAGGGTTTATCATTAAGTATTAGTGATAGAGGTATATCACTTTCTATATCAGCAATAGAAGTTTGTCACTTTTTACTACTAATAGATAATGATTGAAGACTATCACTGACTATCAATTTTTATTTATTACTGAGAAATTGTGTATTTACATATAGTTTGTCTTGCTTCCACTAGTTCCCATAAAAGATGAATCTAAATCAAAGATAATAAAGTATTTTATTGATTTGAAAGATATTATTGTTTCATTTGTTTGCAACTCAAGAAGATAATGAATCAAAAAATAACTGTGGCAGACTCTAATATCATTCTATTTGTTTACAATACATAAAAAAGTTTCAATTGTCATGATTACATCACTTAGTATTACTGATAAGACTATTAGTGATAGTTGGAAAAGCTTCAATTTAGAAACCGAAGAAGCTGATACCATGAAAAATGCTTAAAGTAATAGTAGCATATTGAAAAGTACCTAAACAATGCTTTTATTTGTCATTTATTTAGATAGAATTTCACTTGATTTTATTAGATTTGATGTTGTTTCTTAGTGATTTCTAGGATTTGAGTAAAAGAACAAGATTTGGATCTAAAATAAGTCAAAACGGTCTCAAGGCAAGTCAAAATTAAGCATTGAAAAGAGGGAAGAAAAGAGGCCATCCAAAAACAGAGTGGAGTTGCGACGCCGTTATAGAGAGCTAAGTTTCAAGATATGCTGCAACACTGGGGAAAGTGCTATGGCGCTAGGCGAAAGGCATCATGGCGTTGCAATTGAAGGGCAAGAGCACCCATGATGCTGCCTTTCTAAAATTGTTTCTTTTTTCAACAGTTTTGGAAAGTTTCTCCTATTGGGTTTATAGCCAACCTCCACATCAAATTTTGAAGTTTTTGAGATCTAGAGAAAAGGTTTTAAGCAAAGTACAGAGTTGCCTTGATGCAGAGTTGACGCGAGAGCGTTGAAGGATCGATTCTACCATGGACACGCGGTCGGAATGTTGAATTACTATTCTTTTCTTTCTTGTATCCTAGTTTATTTTTTGTATTGTTGTATTCTAATGTTAGTTTTGTTGGGTTTTATGTCCTAAAAACTCGTAGTTTGTAAAATAATAAACATTTTCTATAATTAATATACTTGTTATTGATTTTAAAAATTGTACGAAAGTCTAAATCCAATAAATTAAAACTCAAGATTATTGTATGAGTACTTGAATTTTATGTGGAGACATAAGAGTGAATCAGGTTCAAGTAAATAGTCAAAATGATCTATGGTACATGAATGAGGTTGGTTACCTTATTTTGGTAACACCATTGGATGCAGCCTACTCTGTAGTTGTTACACAGAGTTGTAAAGTACTACATATGATGTGATTCTAATTCGTATATGTTATGACATAAGGAGTGGAGGTGTTCTATGCAATGAGTTTGCATAAGATCAAGACCAAGAAATAAGTCACACTTACTTTATAACGATGTTTACTATTTAAGACTGACTATTTCACCTAGATGACCTAGGTAACTCGATCTTAATCCTGAGCTAACTATGAACTCCTGTTTATTCGGGATTGCCTTTAGATTTTCATAGTTGAAGGTTGGCTCAACAGCACCGGCTCAATAAGACTCCTATTTCAGGGGTAAGACCGAATAGATAGTTGGAGACATAGGGTGCAAGACGGAGTTCACGCCTACCCGATTTAGGGATAGGAGAAAGGTTGTTCTCTCAAATACTGAATCCAGGTCTTGAACAAGGGGCCCCAACCTCTCACTGAGTTGAGAGAGTTTGGTTTAGGGATTGGATCACAAACCAGTTATTCATTAAAAGATTAATAGGGACTTGAGGAATAAGACGTAATCTCGGGGGTAAAACATATATTTGACCTAGCCGTTATTACGAACAACCTGTGAAGGATTGACTTGCTGATTATGGTTAAGTCATGTGGACATAATATATCTACAATGAGGGGAGTGAAACTATGGGCTTTAGTGGAGTGACCCATTAGTTAACAAATGGAGATTAATTTGGTCTAATGAGTTTAGCAAATTAATCTTGGATCGTTGGGGCCCATGATCGATAGGTTCGTGAGGTCTCCCTACTAGCTCGTAACGGACTAGCTCTAGAATAGCTTGATAAGTTAATTTGAAACGTTCAAATTAGAATTAAGGGAATTAGTAATTATATGAGATATAATTACATGTTTAATTTAAGAATTAAATGGAATAGGAGAATTTATATATTTAAATATGATTTAAATATATAAAGATGGATATGCATTAAAATTAATTTAACATTTGATATTAAATTAATTAAGTTTTATTAAATAATTAATTTACGAAATTAATTAAAATTTTCATTCTAAAATAAAAATAGATTTTATAAAATCAAAATTTGATTTTTGAGATAAAATTTGAAAATTATAAAACAAAACACACAAATGGAAAAATTGGTTCTTCCATTATCCATCTTTCAAGTAGCTCACACATAATGCATCTTCTTGACCTTGTCTTCTGAGCTGCAACTCATGCAAGTCTCTCCTTTGCATGTTGATATGTAATATAGTGAAGAGATTGGAGTGAAAATCGGGCATGCAATCTATAGAGATTTTGAGAGAAAATTTTGTTTGAAGAAAGAGTTCTTCAATTAGTTTTCCGCAGTGTGCATTTCTCGTTCTTCCCTTTGATTCAAGTTTGTTTTGAGTCCCACAACTCAATCTAGAGTACCAAGAGAATAGTGGGGAAGATCTTGAGGTGGTCTACAACAAAATTTGGAGAAGATAGCAGCTGATGAAAGAACTTTGAAGAGTTCTACAAGAGGTATGTCTTAAAACTCATTTGTTTCTACAAAATTATGCTTTATATTTTGCCAAAATTAGTGAATTTAAGTGCTTAGATGATCCTTGTGCTTATGTTATTGCTGATACAATCCTACAGGTTTTGTATACAGAAGCCATGTTAGGTTAAACTTCTTAGTTTTAGGGCTAGATGAATTTTTTGGTTTAATTGCTAAACACTTGTTTCTTGAATGTTAATTTGCATTTACATTTTCTATCTTGCCCGTTCTTAATGCTTTTGAATGTTTGATCAATTTTGGATTGATTTTATGATTTAAATCTTGCTTTAACGAGCAGATTTTAGATTAGATCATGCATGTTATGTAGGATTGGTATGACCCCTTTAGGGGGTGAATAGGGTTTCTTTAACTTAATGAAAGCATTTTCTAATGTGGGACCAATAAAGCAAATTAACACACTTTTGCCAATAAGTAATTTAAACAAGAATTTTATGCAAATAATTTCACTTTGAATTTTTTTTTAAAAAAAGTAGCAATCACACCTCAAAGTACTCTTTTTAATTCTGATAAAAAGATTGATAATGAATATTAAAATTTAAAAACTACCAATCATAATATACGAATATGAGCAATTAACTTCAAGAACAAATGTTGCAATTAATTTCAAGTAATAATGTATAAAATTAATTGCAAAATTAAATAATAGATGAATAGAGAAAATGACACCATGATTTTATGTGGTTCAGCTTACACCTACTTTCCAAATTCCTCTTGGGTACTTCACTAGAAGCCATTGACTTTTACTATGACTTAGAGTCGAACCGCTACAACCTTTTTTTTTTCGGGAGCAAGAACAAACTCGATCATTTCCACGGTTGATGATCAAACCATTACAACCACACTTTTTAGGGATTAAGAGCAACTCTTACAATGAATTTATAAATAAAGAACAATATGAGAAAAATTCTCTTAAAGAGTAGATGTACAAATTTTAGCACTTAATTCATCAATCCCCACAACATAAAATATCTCTTTCAAGAATAAGATAAAAAGAAGAGAATTAAAGCTTGAAGAAAGCAACAAAAGTGGCTTAGTGAGTTATGGAAAATAGAAAGTAAAAAATTTAATAAGTAGAAGATGAAGAGTTTAAAAAGAGGGGAGAGTAGATGAAAACAAAGCTTGATTTGGATCATTGGATGTTGGTAAAAATCAAATCAAAAGTGGAGATTAAATGATAAATAAGTAAATATATATATATATATTTAAATCCCTCCAACGACAGTACACCTGTAGATTTTCCTCTTCTTCCTTTTTATTATTTTATTTTATTTTTTTATTTTTATTTTTTTTTTTCACTTTACCGTAGGGCTGCAGGTACACACATATATAAGAAAAAAAATATTTTTAAAAAAAACCAAAACAGTAGATATATATATAATTTGTTTCAATTTATTATTTTTCAAATCCAAGCAAAATTCAAAAAGTATCCATGTGTCATCCACTATGGGTATTTTTTCGTTAAACTTGTTTTGGCCATAATTTATTCGTTTTAGCTTTGATTTGAGTGATTCAAATTGCATTGAATCATTATTTTGGGCTCTCCGCACACTTCAAAACACTAAGCTTATTTGTGAATTAAGGTAGATTTGTTATCATAAAAAACAATAATTAATTAATTAGTTAGTTAAAATTATTAATTTGAGATTAAGGGCAAAAAAGCCAACATGTTAGATTATCGTTTGAACATACAAGAAGTGGGTGGATAACAGTACAGATTGTTGATTAAGAGTCTTAACGCTTTACTTAATTATCTAGTCTCAAATGATTAGTAATTAGTAATTAAGTGACGGAAAAGATTGATTTCGAGAGATTCAATCTAGATAATAAACTTCTAGATTTAGGTGTTCTGTTAACTACTTCAAGAGTCAAAGCAATTGTATTTAGTGATGTCATTGATGACATCTATTCCTAAAATATCTCTTTGTTGATAATCTCCACATTCAATCACTTTTATTGTTTTCTTAAATTAATGTAGTTTATTTACATCGAAGTCGTTACCTTAAATAAAATTAGAAAAATCTTTGAATAGCTAAAGAAATATCATCTGACTCCCCAAGGACAATACCCAAGGCCATTTAAATTATATTATTACTCGACGCATGTGCTTGCACATATCACCTATCATTAGCTTACAGTGATAAAAACCTATCACCTGTTATCAGTATTAAAAGCCTATCATTGATAGAAGTACATAACTTTTCATCATTAGTAGACAGTGATAGAAGATTATCATTAACTATCAGTGATAGAAGTATATGATTATAATAGATATATTATTTCTCTCACTCTAAATATATTGTCAATGTTGAAGAAACGGTGAAGTTCCATTGCGAAAGTGGGTATTGTCCCAATTTTAATTTTAACACAGAATGAAAATTACAGAACAAAAATAATTATGCAATTAACAAATTAATTGTATAGAGTGCTAGAGAAGGGAAAAATAGGGTTTAGAATTCTTACTTACCCTTGATGAATCACAACCTTCTTCGCGAGATCCCTTCTCCAAAATGATCACGAACAATTCGTACAGTCACTAATACCCAAAGATGATACCACTAATTGAAGCCTTCTACATTCTCTTTTGGGTAGAGAATTCTTAGGAGGTGTGGGCTCTAAGATTTTGGAAGAGAGGGAAAGTAATTGAGTAGAGAAGAGAAGTTTTTGGGAAATTACAGAGAGATCTCAATAATCCAAAGAAAGTCCTCTGTAACAAAAAATTTTTTGTGAAGAAGATTATCAACACCATGAAACTGCCCTCCACTCACTATGTGAGTTTAAGAGAGAATTAAGGGGAATTTCCCTCCCTTTAAATTTGAGTTTATATANATTATATGTTATATCATATATAATACATAACATATAGTTTAATATTGTTACAATATAACCTATAGTTTTAATTCTCTCATTAATGCATGGTATTTTATATAATCCCATTTATACTAAATTTAATTATATGAATCCAATTCACATTACTAATATTTGAGTCATATTCAAATATTTATTTTCTCTCAAATTAACTTTATATTATAATATATCAAAGATATATATTAATTATATTATATATAATTAAGTTAAATTAATCATATCACATATAATTAAGTTAAATTAATCATATCACATATAATTAAGTTAAATTAATCATATCACATATAATTAATTCCCTCAATTAATTTGAATAATTCAAATTAATCCAAAATTGATTCTAAAAAATCCCTGTTGAGCTATAGAAGGGACCTTATGGACCTGCAGATTGAAGCTTCAATGGTATTTGAATAATTAATTAACTCCTTTAATTAAATTATTCAACATCCATTAACTCTCGGTCACTCTATTAAGATTGACAACTGCACTCTTCGCACTACTTATATATTTCTATGTCTATCGGATATAACCAGTCAACATTGTGACGACCCTTCACAAATTGCTCATAAGTACAACTAGACCAAAATTATAGTTTGACCCTTGTAGTTACATCTAACTCCTTAAGTACCATTGATCCCTCTAATGAACAATAAGTCATAGTCCAACTATGACCAAATCTCTCTCAGACCAAGAGAAGGTGTGGCGCTACATTATTCAAGCTTCGGAATCAACCCTTAAGGGAGCAATTTATCTACTTACCCCCGACATCAGGGAAAGAGTGAATTCCGTCTTGTGTAGCTGTGTTCCTAGCTCCCTAATTAGACGAATCCCCAAAATGATAGGCTTATTGAGTCGGCGATCTAGCCACTCTCACCCATACAAATCAAAGGACCGCCTTCATAGGCAAGAGTTCACAACTCACTTAGGATTCAAGTCATGTCACATGTGGTCATCCTAGTGAAATGTAAGTCTCTATTATGAACGGTGTTATATAATGGGACTAGTCATTTCGTGATCCGGTCTTATACAAACTCCTTTGTATAGAACACCCCCGCTCATATGTCTCTACATGAATGATCAGGATCGGATCATTTGTAGCACTTTACGAAAATTGTAGCATTTACAAAACGGGTCGTGTTCGTAATGTTACCAAGATAAGATATCCAGCCTTATCCATCTACTACATACCATTTAGGTCATCACTTAAACATGATCCACCTGTATGTCTCTACATACATGTTTAAGCTACAGATGATAACTTTGGATGTTAATTTATTGGTTTGTGGGTTAATGCTACTAAATGTCGAATAAAACATCTCATATTTTATTAAATAAATAAATTGTTTATACATTATAATTACAGACAACAGAAACCACGAGATCTAGGACATCAACCCCAACAATCTCCCACTTGTCCTAAAGCTAGTGAAGTGTATATTATAAAAGTCACACTAATATAAAATTACACACAAAACAATAAACTAGGGCATAATACGCGCCTAGTACAAAATCTCCCACTTGCCCTAGACTAGATGTAGCCTGTTTCGTAGACCCATACTCTGTAGGTGACCTTCAAACACCTTAGTCGCGAGGGCCTTTGGAAATGGATTAGCAACCTTGTACTCCGAAGCTATTTGTGTGACGATCACTTCCCCTTGATGCACAATCTCTCATATGAGGTGATTCTTCTACTCTATGTGCTTCTCACGCTTGTGACTCCTAGACTCTCGAAAATTTGTCATAGCACCACTAATATCACAATAAAGGGTGATGGACTTAGACATGTCTGGAACTACTTCCAGATTTGTC
Organism: Benincasa hispida; assembly: GCF_009727055.1. Taxonomy (NCBI): domain Eukaryota; kingdom Viridiplantae; phylum Streptophyta; class Magnoliopsida; order Cucurbitales; family Cucurbitaceae; genus Benincasa; species Benincasa hispida. Next base: position 33,232,270 of record NC_052350.1, read on the forward strand.
CCGAATTTCCTAAGCCACACAGCTTCCTTAGCAGCTTCATTGATGAAAAGAACATACACGCAGCGGAAGAATCCGAATTAATAAGCACTCTAATTGTTGGGTTTTATATCTTAAAACTCGTGGTTTGTAAACAATAAAACTTATTTTGAAAATTCAATAAAGTTGTTATTGAATATACGAATTGCTTATTTTGTTTTAGAAATAAATCCAATAAACTAAAAGATCCATGACTATTATATGAATATTTGAACTTTATATGGAGACATAAAAGTGGATCAGGTTTTAGTAAATATTCAAAATGGTCTATAGTATATGAATAAGGTTGGGTGCCTTATTCTGGTAATACTATTGGATGCGACCCATTCTGTAGTTGTTACAAAGAGTTTTAAAGTGCTACAGACGAAGTGATCCTGATTCGTACATGTAATGACATGAGGAGCGGGGGCGTCTTGTGAGATGAGTTTGCATAAGATCAGACCACGAAATAAGTCACTCCTACTTTATAACGCTGTTTATAGTTTAAGACTGACTATTTCAATGTGATGACCTAGGTAACATAACCTGAATCCTAAGCTAACTATGAACTTCTGTTTATTCGGGATTATCCTTAGATTTTCATAGGTGAGGGTTGGCTCAATAGCGTCAGCTCAATAACCTTCCATTTTAGGGGTAAGTCTGGGTAGATAACTGGGGACATAGGGTGCAAGATGGAATTCACTCCTCCACATTTAGAGATAGTAGAGAGGTTGTTCCCTTAAGTGCTGACTTTGGATCTTAAACAAGGGGCTCCACTAAAAAAAGCTATTATTCCTAGTTTAACTCTTGCCTGTTATCGGATTTTACATGTTTATTTCCCTATTTTGTAGGTATTGAGTGATCATGAGGTGGTATTGGTGATTTGGAGCAAAACAAGGTTAAATTGAAGAAATTAAGAGATGATTTAAGCTTCCAGGCTTAAAAGGAATTGAGACAACTAAATTACCATCGAGTATAGAAAATCATCGAGTTCTATTGAGTCAAATTCCACCAAGAAAAAAAGTATTGAGCATCGAGGAAGCAAGCAACGAATATCGATTATTTGGCAGAACACTCAACGTTGCAATGCTCTTATCAAGCCTTGGTCCAACGCTCACTCAACGCTGGAAGGCAGTAGCATTAAATGCAGGGCAAGCGTTGCAACACACCTCGACGCTCGACACTCAATGCTATAAGGTAGTGCGCTCAGCGTTATAATGCCCCCTTTAAGAGTTGCAATGCTACGATATTTGACGAAAAATTGATGATCGCGTGGTGCAAGCAAACATTACAATGCTATTTCTAAGCATTGCGACGTTGCGAGCAACCTATAAATAGAACGTTGATGCTCAGCAATGAAAGACACACAGAAAATTAAGAGTTACAGCCGCCAAACATTTTCATTTTCCAAGTAAAGTGAATTCTGAGAGTTTATTCAGTCTAAGAGCCATTGAAGCCAAATTCCTGATCGATCTTCATTAAAGTCAGCTTCGACTCATTCATCTGATCATTGTAATATGCCTTTTAGAGGCTAGGTAATTTTCTTGGGATAAACGTATGCCTTAATTCTTGAAGTTACTATTTAATTTATTCAATTGTTATGAACCCTTTGGGTGGATTTGATTTATTAATAATAGAAATTTGATGAATTTTTCTGACTAACTAATTTATTAAATTTCTTGTATGAAAAATTATTCTAGCCTATGCATAACTGAGTGATTAAGTTGCACGTATTAGGATCGCATGTTTAGGGTCTAAACTTTTTCTAGCCAAATCCATGTATGCCCTAGTATAATCCTCCTGAATAAATCACGCTATAAGATGTGGCTTTCCAGCTTGTAGTATGTCTCGACAATTGAACCCTTTACTTAATGATTTTCAGTTTTAACTCGTATGTCGCTGAGAAGGAAAAGTTTAAAACCGATTTAGGGCTAGTTTAGATTGTTATCAAAATTTGTTAATTGGGCTATTAGAATTTCTAATAGGTTGAGGGGTTCACTAATAACTAATGATAGAAAATAAAAACATGCAAACTAATCCCAAGATTTTCCATTAATTTGATTCAATCATCTTTTCTGTGTTAACCTTTATTTATTCTTCTTTGTTCAACCTTTAATTTATTTTGTAAAAAAAATCTAAATCACCAAAAGCCTCCTTTTTACTTGGAATTCATTAATTGATCTAAGCTAATTCAACAGTCTCCTTGTGGATTCGACCCCAGTCTTATCACTTTGCTACATTTGTGGTTTAAGTCTTGGATTGGTGAAAATAAATTATATTTGCTCGAGCTGGGGGTGCTCACGACACGCTAGTCTTGGAGTTCGAACAAAATTGGCCCATTGCCGGGAAGACTTGGCAATTAGCCTAGAAAATTTTTTAATTCCTCTTAATAAATAAAAAAAATAAAAAAAAATATATATAAAAAAAGTGTTTAAGTTCCCTTTGGTTTATGACCCACTCCTCTAGAGTGAAAATTTTGTTTTCCTTGCAGATATTGACCAGGAGGAGAGGAGAATTCGAAGGAGACGTAGAGAAGAAATCCCAGAAGAAGAACATCCAGGAATAGCTGACAACACAACCATGGGAGAGGCAGTCCGTGAGAAAACCTTGAGGGAGCTGGCAGAGCTCGACATGGACCAGCAGCCCCTGTGCATCATATTTCCACCTACCACGGTGTCGTTCGAACTCAAACCAGGGCTAATCAATTTACTGCCAACCTTAAAATGGCATGCAGGGGAGAACCCTCATAAACACATCAAGGACTTCCATATGGTTTGTGTAAGTATGAGACCCCATGGAGTCACTAGAGAGCAACTAAACCTTAGGGCGTTTCCTTTTTCACTATAGGATAACGCCAAGGATATGTTGTACTACTTGGCTCCAGGGTCAATCACTACTTGGAATGATTTGAAAAAGAAATTTCTTGGCTTCTAGAGCCCATTCTATAAGGAAGGACATCTATGGGATTAAACAGTTTGTGGGTGAATCTTTATCTGAGTATTGGGAATATTATAAACGATTATGTGCTAGTTTCTCTCATCACCAAATTTTTGGTCAATTACTAATTCAATATTTTTATAGTGGCTTGCTGACAAATGATAGGAACTCAATCGACTTCGCAGCCAAAGGTGCCCTTGCTGACAAAACACCTAGGGAGGCCTAAGAGTTGATATCACGCATGGTAGAGAATAACCAGAACTTTGGCACCAGGGCCAATGAATCTGATTCGACTAGTAATTTTAAAGCTAAAGAATTAAAAGCCCAACTTTCTAACTTGACTTCTCTTGTGACACAGTTGGCCCAAGGAGGAGTGGCTCAAGTCAAGGCTTGTGGAGCCTATGGAGTACCAGGACACGCATCTGAAGCATGTCCACAAGCACAAGTAAATGTAGTTGGGGGTTACCAAAGGAAGTACGACGTGCATGGCCTGGTTTACAACCCATGATGGTGTGACCACTCTAATCTAAAATGGGGAGGTCAAGGGCAAGGACAAGGGCATGACAACTCTAGTCAACTGTCGTCGTCTTCCTCATGTATCTCTTTAGAGGACATTGTTAAAACTTTAGCTGATAATTCCCTCAAATTTCAACAGGAAATTCAACAGCTGCAAAAAGACTCCCTCCAACTATCAAAGGACACAAAGGCCTATCAGCAAGAGACCAGGGCGAGTATTGCCAATCTAGGAACTTAAGTCACACAGTTAGCCGTCGTGGTAAGTCATATAGAAACCAAGGGTTTAAGGAAGTTGCCTACACAATCGGACTATGCCAACGTCAATGCCATCACACTGAGGAGTGGCAAGAAACTTTCGAAAGACAACCTATCTGAAGGAAATCAAACATGAGGATTTCCATGAGCAGCGGAATGGTCATTCCAAATTCCATTCGATATTGAACATACACAATTATAGTACAAGAACCAGAAACTAACAGGTCATGCAACAACTGGAAATTACAACATGCTTTAAGATAATCAAGGGATAGAGTATCATACCTTTGAAGAACCATTATTCAATCTCCCTCAATCACTCCAATGCATCCAAGAACAACACCTCAATCCTCAAACACAACGACCAGAACAATAGCACGATTACAACGAACACGAACCTAACGAATGACCTCCAGAACTCAATATCAATCGAGTTGAATGAGAACACCATCATAATGGTTACCTTGGTATTCTCAGTGTGAGAATCCAGGAGTTGTGGGCTTTGTATGAACTTGGTTAGAGGAAGAGACTAGAGGAACACCAATCGTGTAGACGATGAAGCAAGTAGGAGATGGTATGCTGTCTATCGTATAGACGATATGCTTGATCGTGTAGAAGATGGCAGCCTATCGTATAGACAATTCCATGCGATCATTTAGCTATGACCAGTTGAGTGAACTATCGTATAGTTATACTCCATGATCGTTTAGTCTTTCTACTGCTATCGTTTAGTGAAACAATTTCACTTGATAGCCTTCTCCGTGAGTTTCTTTCCGAAAGTAGCAACTATCCAAAATTAGGAAAACATTTTTCTTTTTATCTCACGGTTACCATAAAATCACCAATAACCTCCCACTCAATTAGTTATTAGAGAAAAAGAGATAATTATCAAATAATTAATATTATTATAAATATATATGATAATCAACTTACCATATTAAATTTATAACCTATAGTTTTAATATTTCATCTCATTAAACATACAAACCATTGTTCTTTTTCTATTTTATGGTACTTAATGTAAATCATATTTACATTAATCCTCCACTTGAAGTATCTCATACATCATACCAATTATATCATATATAATTGAATTTACTCTTGTCAATTTGAACACTTCAAACTAACACCAAGAACTGATTCTCAACTTGAATCCATTGAGTTACCAAGGGGACCTTATGGACCTGTAGCTAGAAGCTCCAACGGCATGTGAATAACTGACTAAACACTTTAGTCACGGGATCCACCATCCATTCACTACCGGGCACTCCACTAAAGACCGACAGCTACACTTCTCACTACAGATATATTTTATGTCCATATCAACCAATCAATAGTGTGAAAACCCTTCACAGATCGCTCGTAAGTACAGCTGGGCTAATTTATCGTTATGCCCCTGTAGTTACATCTAACTCCTTAAGTACCACTGATCCCTCTAATGAACATAAGTCATAGTCCTACTATGACTGAGTCCTCTCTTCCAAAGAGAGGCTGTGGCCACTATGTTAAAGACCCAAAATCAGCCCTTAAGGGAGCAATCTATCTACTTACCCTTACTTCGGGAAAGGAATGAATTCCATCTTGTGTAACTAAGTTCCCAGATTCCAAATCAGACAAATCCTCAAAAAAGTAGGCTTGTTGAGTTGGCAATCTGGCCACTCTCGCCCGTACTAATCAAAGAGTCGCCCTCAAAGGTAGGAGTTCCCAAAATACTCAGGATTAAGGTCATGTCACCTATGGTCATTTAGGTGAGATCTAAGTCTCAAGTATCAACGACGTTATATAAAGAGATGAATCATCTCTTGGTCCGATCATATACAAACTCTTTGTATAGGACACCCCCGCTCGCATGTCTCCACATGAATGGTCAGGATCAACCATCTGTTGTAGTTCACAACACTTGCAAACCTCTACAAAGTGGGCCGAATTTGTAGTCTCACAAGGATCAGATATCCCTCCTTAATCCTTATACTACAGATCGTTTTAGGTTATTACTTAAGACATGATCCACTTGTATATCTCATATACATACTTAAGTATACATACAATAACCATAGAGCTTTATTTATTGGATATGAGTAAATGAAAAATAAAATAACTCTTATTTTATTCATAACAATGTGTACAATGTTTACAAACTACGAGACTCCGAGAGAATTAGGACACCAATCCCAACACTATCACCATCTGGTAAGACCGATAAAGAAACTGAAAACAATGAGAGTAAATCTTGAACATCTTCATCCACTCCCAAGGTAAGTAATCCTCCTTCACCTATTATTGAACCTTATGTTCCTAAAACTCTATTTCCTAGCAGACTAGCACGACCAAAACAAGAACAAAGGACAGGTAAGGATAGAGAAAAGGTAGTGGTAAGTAAGAATTTATCGACTCTCCTGAAACATAATATTCCTGAAAAATGTCGAGACCTAGGTATCTTCACTTTACCTTGCATAATTGGTAATAATGTAATCTGACATGCCATGTTAGATTTAGGAGCCTTTGTGAATGTTATGCCTTACCATGTTTATGAGGATTTAAAATTGAATGATTTGCAAAAAAACTATTGTATGCATCCAACTAGCTGATAAATCTTATATCCAACACTTAGGGATTGTTGAGGATGTATTGTTGCAAGTTAAGGACTTGATTTTTCTAGTTGATTTCTACATATTAAAAATGGATGAAATCTCTACACCTTCATCTTCTCCAATTCTGTTAAGTAGACCCTTCATGAAAATTGCTAAAACTAAGAGTGATGTAGATAAAGGATGTCTATCTGTAGAATTTGATGGGGAGGTTGTATCTTTTAATATTTATGATGCCATGAGATTTCCTGAGGAATATTTGTCCTTGTGTTTGATTGAGACCCATGATGTGATTGATGAGATTATGTTGGATGATGATAATAACTCTAGCATGTTGGTTGCCCCTTGTATTGATTTGGATTCGCCTGATTCACATGACTTATCTCTTCCTGATGTTGATAATAATAAAGTAGTAGAATCTCCTTTTGACTTCAATATTCTTGATTTGCAGGTACATGGGATTGAGCTAAAGGATCTCCCTAGCAGTTTGAAGTACGTGTACCTGGGAGAAGGAAACACCCTTCCAGTCATAATCTCCAGGGAGTTGACACCTGCTCAAGAGGAATCCTTGATCGAAACTTTGAAAACTTACAAAGAGACCATTGGGTGGACTTTAGATGATCCTAAGGGAGTAAGACCTTCACTTTGCATGCATAGAATCACTCTAGAGGAGGGTGCCAAGCCCATAGTCAAGCCCTATAGAAGATTAAATCCCAATTTGAAGGATGTCGTTCTCAAAGAAATCATCAAGCTCAATGCAGCTGGAATCATTTACCTAGTTCCCAACAGCAAATGGGTAAGTCCTATCCATGTTGTTCCTAAAAAGACCGACATAACAATTATGGAGAACGATAAAGAAAAGATGGTGCGAATGCGTGTACAAAATGGATGGAGAATGTGCATCGATTTCCGAAAGCTCAGCAAGGTAACCAAGAAAGTGTTGTGGTTGATGCCCTAAATCACGTAGGGTTCTGTAGTTTGTAAACACCTGTATGAACAAACGCTTTTGATGTAATAATATGGGATAATTTATTCACTGTTATCTATGAAATATGAGATATTTTAGTTGCATTTACCACAAACCAATAAACTAAGTTCCTTGGTTATCGTTGTTACTTAAGCATGTATTTGGATACATACAAGTGGATCATGCCTTAAGTGATAATTTAAATGGTCTGTTGTATATGGATAAACTTATTCTGGTGACACTATGGATACGACCAGCTTTGTAGATGTTACAAGTGTTGTAAAGTGCTACCGATGGTCTGATCCTGATCATTCATGTGGAGACATGCGAGCGGGGGTGTCCTATACAAATGAGTTTGTATAAGACCAGAGCACACAGTGTTTAGTCTCATTATATAACGTCGTTCATGACAAAGACTTTCATTTCACTAGGATGACCATAGGTAACATGACCTTAATCCTGAGTGACTTGGGAACTCCTGCATATGAGGGTGATTCTTTGATTTGCATGGGTGTGAGTGGCCAGATTGTCGACTCAAACCTACCACTTTGGGCATTCGTGTGATTGGGGAGCTGAGAACTCAGCTACACAAGATGAAATTCACTCCTTCCCCAAAACAGGATTAAGTAGATAGATTGTTCCCTTAAGGGCTGATTCCAGGGCTTGAACGATGTGGCGCCACACCTTCTCATGGCCCGATAGGTTTCCACTCATAGTAGGACTATGATGTATTATTCATTTGAGGAATCAGTGGTATTTAAGAAGTTAGATGTAACTATAGGGGCAAAATAGTAAATTGTCCCAACTGTACTTACGAGCGATCTGTAAAGAGTTATCGTATTGTTGATTGGTTATATCCAATGGACACAGAAATATATCTGTAATGAGAAGAGTGTAGTTGTCGGTATTTAGTGGAGTGCCCGATAGTTAACGGATGGTGGATCTCGTGATTAAAGAGTTTAGTCAGCTATTCACGTACCGCTTCAAGCTACAGGTCCATAAGGTCCCTTTGGTAGCTCAATGGATTCAAGTTGAGAATTAGTTTTTGGGTTAGTTTGAAGTGTTCAAATAAACAAGAGGGAGTTTGATTATATATAATATAATTAAATTGGTTCAATTATATGTGATATAGTTGATATGATGTATGAGATACATTAATTAGAGGATTTTGATATAAATGTGATTTATAATGAATAAAGGAGAAAGGAACTATGGTTTAAATATTGCATATGATGTGATATTAAAACTATAGATTATAAATATAATATGATAAGTTAGTTATTGTATTTATTTATAATTAAACAATTATGAGATAATTGTGGTTGGTTATTTTTCTCCATTGATGTGAAAGTGGGAGGTTATGTTCAGTTTTCATAACTGAAGGATAAAATGAAAAGAGTTTTCATTTTGTCATTATATCTCTTCATTAAGTGCTTTTACTAATCGTTTAGCTAACTAGAGACTACACGGGTAGCCTTCTAAGCGAGAGCCTAAACGATCGTGTAAAAATCATTTTACTAAACAATCGTGTAAACGATCTAACGTGTTTTACTAAGCGATCGTGTGCCAAGTGAGATTCACTAAACGATGGTGTAAACGATCAAGAGTATTTTACTAAACGATCGTGTACCTAGCGAGATTTACTAAACGATCAAGCATACACCATCTATGCGATAGACAATACATTCTTCCACTTGCTTGGTCGTATAGTTCGATCGTTGTTTCCTCCATCCCTTTACCAAATCTGACAAAGCCCATACCTCCTGGATTCTCACTCCGAGAATGCCAAGGTTGCAGAGTGGTGGTGTCTAAGGGGTTTCTTGTTCGTGGAGAAGATTATTCGTGATCTAAGCGATAACAAGAGATTGGCTAGACGATTGTAGCGACAACGAGAGGTTGTTGTTCCAGTTCTTCATGAAAGTAAGAGATCTTCAGAAGAAACATTCTTCAAAGGCAAGTCTCTCACTCCTTTTGTATTTAATTATGAAAGCATGTTATAATTTGTTAGAAGATGCATAACTGTTCTTTATGTTTGGGAATGCCTTTAATTTTGTCACAATAGGCTTGGAAAGATCTTGCTTCCGCTCATGGGTTCTCTTGAATAATATTTCCTTCAGAAAGATCATTTTCCTATTCCTTTCCTAGATCAAATGGTGGAATGGCTCACCGAAAAACCATTTTTCTGTTTCTTAATGACTTCTCTGGATTCTACCAAATCCCCATTGCCCAAAAAGACCAGGAAAAGACCACCTTCACTTACATTTATGGTACGTATGCCTTCAGAAGGATGCCATTTAGGCTTTGCAATGCCCCAAGTACATTCCAAAGGTGTATGATGAGTATATTTTATGATTTTATAGAGAAGTTCATAGAGGTGTTTATGGATGATTTTACGGTTTACGGAGAGTCTTTTGAGAATTGTTTGCATAATCTTAGCTTAGTATTGAGACGTTGCATTGAAGCTAACCTTGTTTTGAATTATGAAAAATGTCATTTCATGGCCTTTCATGGTAACAAACGTTTGAGCGAAGGTTTGCACCAAATAAAACTTAAGACTTTCAAAATTTTAAGAAGCTAATAAAAGTAAGGAACGCCTTGCGATGATTAATTAGAAGATGCGGTGAATTATACGTACCATCATAGAAACATCGCAAAGCAACGCAATCGGGAAAGAAATAATTTCAAAAGGATAAGGCCTAAAAGATAAAAAACTTAGGTGGAATAACACATGTGATTATGCGTTGGAATCCACGCAATCGAAGCCATGCGTTGAAGGATGAAAGGAATTCTTTTGTTGTACTGCGCACCGAGGATACTTATTGTTGCACCTACAAAGAGCAAATGCACCACAACCAAGGAAGCAGCCATATATCCAAAATAACAATAAAAAAAAAAAAACCTAAACTAAGAAAGCAAGTTAAAGATAGAGTAGAAGACGTCCCTGAAAAAGTAGAACTATTGTCACTACAAAGAGTCTTCCCTATGCAGGAGATTACTCTCAATTGCTTGGTCAAGTTGCCCTGACCGTTGGAACTTCTGGCAATTGTTGGCTCATGTGGCCGTCATGTGCTTAGAACTGCCTTCAGCTCTTGCGACTAATTGCCCTTCTACTTGGAGTCAATACTGCTTTCAGCGCATCACCTACACTTCAATATTGTTTGGCAACCTGGTCGCACAAGCTGCAATACCCTCAAGATAAAAAGGTTGCTTGCAGAGACACAAACACAACAAACAATTAGTTTGCCAAGTCCCACAACGACGCCAAAAAACTTGATGACGGGAAATTGATGTCAAATTTCTCAACAACTAAAATTCTGTGGACACAATATGCGATGCATGTTCTTAAGGTATGCGTTGATTGTCATGCGTTGATGGTCATGCATTGGAATTACTATGTGTTAATAAATGTATGGATGACCATGTGTCCTACACAAGTTTTCTTGTGCTCACGCCAAGTATAATGCGAACGCAAGTTCTCGAGTGATCCGAGGTCAAACACAGGGACTTGTAGCTAGAATGTATGCGGTAATGTGCATGCGTGGTTGAATAAAAGAATGTTGGAGGGGTTGTTAAGCTAACACTACTTCTACTCCTAGCTAACAGACAACGTAATGAGAATGAGAATGAGAGGTTGAAATACAACAACTCATGACATGAAAAACAAATGAATGGGAAAATAGACAAAACGTGGAGATGATTTCATTGCAACCCTTAAGAGTGACCGCAAGGGAAACCTTAGTCAAGTGCACAGCCATGCAATCATGTTACACACACTTGAGCCTAGCTCTAGGACGTATGCGGTGTATCTGCAATATTGTCGGGAAGCCTATGCCTGCCGAAACCTCCATAACCCACTCAAGTGCTCTTGCCGCATGAGCATGCTAGCCGCATACCACTGTATTCTACTTCCTAGACACATGTAATATCCTATCCGTAGGGTGCATATGCTGTGTGAAAGCAAACGGAGCTTATCTCTAAGTTCCCCATTCTTGCCTATGTGTTCCAATCCGCTCTCTCGAGTCTTAGATTTGGGTTTTAGACTACTCTCTCAAGTATGCCTAAATGATGAATGATGCACTCATAGACAAGGTAACCGCATGAACTTTGCTGACATAAGATTATTCCAATCTCTAGTGAACAATAACTTACATTGCTTAATGCGACCAACCACTTACCCTCTCGGGCAGTTAGTTGTTGCTGACTTTACTCATAGACAAGCGTTGCGTCCATCTATAGACAGGCGTTGCTACAGCTTCACACTAAGCAAATAAGGTTTACTCACACACTCACGCAACGCACACCTCTCGGTGGTTTGCTACATGCTTCATATCCCTAATCCACATGACTAAGTATGTGATTCTCTAGCAATCTCACTAAGTGTTGCAATGAAAGTTAAAGATGCTAAGTAAAGAAGATGGAGATGGAGTCGAAGGAAACACAGAAATGCATTGAACACATCATGTATTAATTCATTAACCACAAAATGTATACAATACAATATAAGAAAAGAAGAGAAAATGAAATGACCGGCTGGAAGCAATGACTTGCTTCCAGCGGATGTGCGTTAAGACTACCAGTGGTACCATGGATGGGCGAAGGAGCTGACTCTCTCGATATCTAGCTTCGGTCGAAGGCTCCGGTCGTCACTCGGAATGGAGGAAGGAGGTGAAGAACTCTCAAGCTTCTTTTAACGAATTTGTCTGGATCGTAGGGAAAACCTTGGGTTGCAGGGGTAATCCCCAGACAACTTGGAATTCTGCTCATATAGAGCTTGGATCGTCGACAACATTAATGGACTGCTCTGATTCTGACATTCGCGGTGCGTTTAGTCCTTTCTAAATCTCTGCTGCTAACGGTGTGATAGGTGAAATGTCAACATCATCTTTTAATTTTCCCCAGATATGTGTTGATGCGTTCATTCCACCAACCTTGCGTTGATCCCATTAGTATACGTTATCGTGTAGCCGCAATCATACAGTGATCGCATTTGCTTAATACCGCAACTCTACACGATGACCACAATAGCTCGATGAGTGCAACTCCCATGCGATAGATTCATGCGGCTGATTACCGCAACACCCATGCATTGATCGAACGCGTTCGCCTTTGTGATGGAGAGTTTCTCCGCATGCGGTCGTCTATGTGGTAGTCTGGAATCCGCGTTTGCGTTCACTTCCTGTGTTAGCCACAAAAATAGATAATTGAAGGCATAATAATGCATAATAATGGGTTAATCGAGATTCATCATGCTGAACGACACAAGCTCAATTTCTCATGAATTCCTAACATAATTGCCGCATATTCTACTTAATAGCCTTCATAATTCTAAGTAAAAGGCCTAAGATGACATGCATTTCTGCATGTCATCAATGCTTTGCATCGAGGACCCTGAATCCTAACTAGATCAACTATACGACGATCGAGAAAGAATTTTTGGCCATTGTTTTTGCATTAGATAAATTTCGTTTTTATATTCTTGCCTTTCCTATTACTATCTTTACTAACCATTCTACTCTCAGGTACTTGATGACCAAGAAGGAGTCGAAGCCCCGACTAGTGCATTGGATGCTCCTCCTTCAGGAATTCAATTTGACTATTAAGGACAAGAAAGGAGCAGAAAACTTGGTAGTTGACCACTTGAGCAAGATTGTACAAGAAGAGGACCTCGTACCTATATGAGAGGATTTTCCAGATGAGTTCTTATTCCAGATTGGCACACCCACTCCATGGTATGCTGACATGGTGAATATTCTGGTTACTGGTAAGTTCCCTTATGACATGCCTAGTTCTAGGAAGACCAAATTAAGGAGTGATTCAAAGTATTTCGTTTGGGATCCACCATAACTTTGGAAGATTTGTTCTGACCAAATCATTAGAAGGTGTGTCCTAGATGAGAAGTTTGAGTCCGTGCTTGCATTTTGTCATGAGATGGCCTGTGGTGGGCATTTTAGTCTTAGGAGAAGTGCTAGGAAGGAATTGGATAGTGAGTTAATTCGGAATTCTCTGTTCGCCGACTGTTTTGCATTTTGTAAGTCTTATGAGAGGTGTCAGAGATCATGATCCTTGTCTAGGAGGAATGAGATGCCATTAAATTCAATTTTAGTGTGTGAGGTCCCCTTTCCTTCTTCTTATGTCTTTTTATATATTCTTTTAGCAGTTGATTATGTTTTGAAGTGGGTTGAGGCAATCCCAACTGAGACTAACAATGCTATTGTGGTTTTAGGATTCTTAAGAACTAGCATATTTTCTAGGTTTGGCATACCTCGAGCTATAATTAGTGATCAGGGTACTCACTTTTGTAATCGGACCATAGAGGCGCTCATGAAGATGTACAGAGTTCACCATTGAGTCGCCACTCCGTACCACTGGTGCTTTATTTTATTGAATGAAAATATGGATGATATGCATTGGTGGATTGCATTGTGCACTCAAGTTTCCCCAGTGGAATTTAAGTGTAAATTCCTCTGAGTTTCCTGGTAAGTCCAGGGTTGAAAACAGGGACTTGTGAAAATAGTTGCGTTGGTGATTCTTGGGAAAACTTGCAGTAACCAGTTAAATAAATAAATCGTTGGGTTGTTGTTGCGTTGATGAAAATAAATAATGAATGCGGAAGAGTTTGAAAAGAGTTGGTAAACGGAAAATACGATGAATATACAGTGAACGTGTTGAAAAAAGTTTTGGCTAACACTCCCTAGAATGCGTTCATGCTTTGCAATCATGCAACATGCATCCAATAGTAAACCACCTCTCGGTGTGATGCTACGGCTTCTAAGGCTAGAACGCATGCGATAAATATACGATAAGTCTATAGGGTTTACACATAAACCTCTATCTCTATTTATGCAATGACAACATGACATTCACACAAATATGTGACCACATAATATCATTCCCATTCCTAGGATGCATGTGATGCAAGTTGACTAACATTGCTTATCTCTAAGTCCCTATCTTCTTGTTTATGCAAGCCTAATCTTGCTCTTTCGAGTTCAGATTCTAACCTAACTCTCTCGAGACATTACGTTCTTTCTTTAGATTCTCTCTTGAGTAACTCTGAAGGGTATTTTGCATAGCATAAAACAAGACAATCACAAGCAATGAACTTCCTAGGTCATGTTAGCTTAATTCTCTCAACCCATTCAACTAGTTTAGCTACTCATGCGTATTAAGAGAGTGAGCAGATGAAGAAATAGAACTTCCATTGAATAGTGATAACTTGTATACAAGTTATCTATACTGCCTTATTTAGATATTGCAGCCAAAAGAGAGTAAAGTTGCGTTAAGTGTATGGAAATTAGCTAAGAAATACAATAATTATAAATTGTCGTCAATATACCCACTAACACCATTGCGATGGTAGGAAATAGTATTTCAAGTTTGTTTTTTTAGGAAATCCAGTCACCGTATGTGCTCATGGCACAAGAGAGAAAGATTAACGCATCTACGTCGCATTGCGCCCATCATTCAGGAATGAATAGACGATCAACGCAATGACGACGCATGTGACAATCGATCTAGAGCTAAACTTCAACCGCATACGGTAATAAAAACAATATCGCATGCGGGCACACGATCGAAGATGCAAATGAGCAGCGCAATCACGGAGGATTCTGACATGTGTACAATTAACTGTTGTGCATTTTCGACGGACTGATTGCATAGCATAAGGAATATTTATTCCATCATTCTCGGAATTTCCATAACAATAAAGTGGGGACCACAAGTCAGAGAGTCAAAGCTTTCACCTATAAATACCCTCAAAGAATTCACTGAAGGATATAATTGATACACAGGATAATTGATATGCGGACCACAAGTCAGAAAGTCAAAGCTGATCCGAGTGCCTTGCCTTCATTTTGGCTTGCCCCCACGGGTGTCATGCGGACATCCAACTACGAGCAATGCACTCTTTCTTAGACTAAACTCATACTGATTTGGCATTGGAGTTATAGTCATTGATTTATGCATTGATCTTGGTGACTTACTTTCATTTTGGCTTGCCCCCACTTGTGTCATGCGGACATCCAACTATGGGTAAGTGCCTTTCACAACTTAATTCCTATCAACATGGGTTTCCCATTGCGTTGATAGTGGAGTTGTTTTTTTTTTTAGAAGATATCAAGGTCCAAAATAAATACCTTACCCCCAAATTTAAAATGCGAAAATGTTCTCATTGCTAAAAGAAATTAAAATAGGTCATGCGATGGTCATAGAATGCTTGTAAAGAGAGTTTGAAAGAAAGCTATCAAACCCCTAACTTCTAGAAATATTTCATGAGGTGACTATTTTAAGACTAAGTTGACTCTAGTGTATACGAAAGAAATAGAAGTATATTTATCATCATTGAAATCATACTTGGATAAGAAACAGAATGCGGTAACTCACTAAATTTATCTATGTCAAATGATTGCGGTGATTAAAGAGGATGTGATGATAAAATTTTGAAAACTAAAATGCAATGTGATAGTGCAAAATTGGAAATAAAGCTAAGGAAGAGTACACCCCCAAATTTTGCACTGTCGCCCACATTGTATTGACGCATCCATCTTTACGACGATCACTCTTCATTGGGTTGCGGTGATGGAATAAGATGATTGCTGCTTCGCGTAGTATTTTCGCAATCCAGTGCCTCGATCGTTGTAAGAAAAACAAAGAGAGGTTCAAATTATTTTAAACAAAATAAAAATAATTGTTACCGCAATTTTTTTTTTAATTTTATGGAAACAATAGTGAAAATTGAAAAGATAGTGAAAATTCTGAGTGTGGAGAGAAGAGTTGAAGACTTGAGGTTTCCCAAAACTTGCATCCCTGATAAGTTGCGATCATCTGATAACACAGGGACCACCTACTTCCTTCTTCATTCAAAGTTTCTTAGTTCCATGGAGTCGACTTGGCGATGCCAGTCTTCTCCATGTTATGTCTTTACTCGCTGCCCATCGACTTTGAATATGTTGGTTTCGTCGTCATTTGATAATTCCACCACACCATGCGGAAGTACTTGTCGAATTACGAACGGTCCGGACCAACGTGACTTTAGCTTTCCCGAGAAGAGTTGCAGACATGAATTGAAAAGCAAGACTTTCTGCCTGACTTGGAGGTTCTAACCGCATATGTGTTGGTCATGCCAGCGCTTGGTGCGCTCTTTATAAATATTCGCATTTTCATATGCGTTGTTCCTCTATTCTTCTAGCTCGACCAGTTGCATTTTCCGTGCTTCCCCTGCTTTCTTCAAATCAAAATTCAGTTTCTTGACCGCCCACAATGCTTTATACTCCAGCTCCAAAGGCAAATGACACGCCTTGCCGAATACCAACGCATAGGGGGACATACCTATAGGTGTTTTAAATGTGGTTCGGTATGCCCACAACGCATCATCAAGCTTCATTGCCCAATCCTTCCACGAAGGTTTTACTACCTTCTCAAGTATCAATTTAATTTCTCGATTGGACACTTCAGCTTGGCCATTCGTTTACGGATGGTATGCGGTGGCCACCTTGTGGAGGATATTGTACTTGTGCAGCAGCTCCTTTATATTGTGGTTGACAAAGTGTGATCCTTCATCACTTATGATGGCATGGGGAGTGCCAAAACGAGTGAAAATATTTTTCTTCAGGAACTGGGAGACTACCGCCACATCACTTGCGGCGCATGCAATTGCCTCTACCCACTTGGAAATGTAATCGACGGCCAATAAGATATAATGCTTGCCATGCAAAGGAGGGAATGGTCCCATGAAATCAATCCCCCAGACGTCAAATAATTCCAGCTCCAAGATAGTGTTCATTGGCATTACGTTCTTCCATGAAATGTTGCTGGTGCGTTGACACCGATCACATTTCATTGCATAGTCAGCAGGATTCTTAAATAATGAAGGCCAAAAGAATCCACTTTGCAAAACTTTAGCTACAGTGCGTTGCCCTCCAAAGTGTCCTCAATATGGCAAATCGTGGCACTGTGACAATATGCATTGTTGAGTAGCATCTGGTACGCATAATCGAATGATTTGGTCTGCAGCTTTTTTATATAGATTCGACTCATCCCAATAATAGTGTCTGCATTCGTTTTTGAGCTTCTTCCGTTGATGGTAGGTGTAATCTTCAGGGAATTGTTCACAAACCAAATAATTAACGATGTACACATACCAGGGCAATTCTTCTATGTGAAACAATTGCTCATTTGGAAACACAGCACTCACTTCAGATTCATTGCGGTCAACCTCGGGATTTTTCAGTCTGGACAAGTGATCCGCAACTTGATTCTCTATCCCCTTCCGATCAATTATCTCGATATCAAATTCTTGAAGGAGGAGAACCCATGTAATCAACCTCGGCTTTGCATCCTTCTTTGTCATTAAATATTTGATTGCCGAGTGATCAGTGTGAATGAGTACCTTGGTTCCCAATAGATATGCCCAAAATTTTTCCAACGCAAAAATCACAGCCAGGAGTTTTTTTTCAGTGGTGGTATAATTGATTTGAGCAGGGTTTAGAGTTTTACTCGTATATGCGATGGGGTGCAAAATAGTTTTCTTCTTTTGCGCTAATGCGGCTGTCATTGCATACCCGCTTACGTCGCATATGATTTCGAACGACATTGTCCAATTAGGCGCGGTAATCAGCACATATTTTAAAACTTGGAATGCGTTGAGGCAATTGTTGTCAAAGTCAAACCTTCTGTTTGCTTCTAACAATGCACTCAGTGGTCGTGCTATTTTAGAAAAGTCCTTGACGAATCGTCTGTAAAATCCAGCGTGCCCCAAGAAGATTCGCACAGCCTTCACGCTGGTTGGAGGTGGAAGCTTTTCAATTGCTTCAATCTTTGCTTTGTCCACCTCCAACCCTTCTCAGGAGACCTTGTGTCCCAACATTATACCCTCTTTTACCATGAAGTGACATTTTTCCCAGTTGAGCACAAGGTTCGTTTCTTCACATCTTTTCAGAAT
>NC_052350.1:33251029-33252606 GCF_009727055.1 Benincasa hispida
AGATGAATGTGGTGCATGTAGTAGTACGCGGGGCTAATTCCTCTGATGTCAGTGAGCGTCCAGTCGATTGCTCGCACATGTTTCTTGAGAATTCTCATAAACGCATTCTCTTGATCTTCGTTGAGCGCAGAGGAAATTATCACTGCCAGCTTCTCATTCTGCCCTAGAAATGTGTACTTCAAATGTGTTGGTAGGGTTTTCAGTTCAAGTGTTGGTGGTTCCACGAGGGAAGGTTGCGTTGTTTTTCTTTCTTCTTTTGGTTATTCTTCTTGCATTGTGATCGTTACTTCTTCTTTGTTTGTTTTTGCTAAGATCACATTGCAAGCAGCTACGGATGCGTTGGCATCCTCTTCTTCACACTCTTCATCAGACTTTTCTTCTTCAATCAAATTTAGGTCATTGTCAAAATCTTGTAGATCTTCCTCATCCGGGAATTTCATGGCATGAATTATATTAAATTTGAGCTCCTGTCCGTTTATGCTCAAAGTGATTTCTCCCTTGTGCACATCAATTTAAGCACGACCCATTGATAGGAAAGGTCGCCCCAAAATGATGGGCACATCTTTGTCGGCCTCATAATCTAGGATGATGAAGTCAGCTGGTAAAATAAATTTATCAATCGTGATCAGCACATCCTTCACCATACCTTCTGGATGAACCAGAGATCTGTCAATCAATTGGAGAGTCACGGAGGTGGGCACAAGTTACCTCACATTTAATTGTCGAAAGATTGACAGCGGCATCAAATTTATGCTGGCCCACAAGTCACACAGGGCTTGCCCAATATAGAGTCCTCCTATAGAGTAAGGAATCGTGAAGCTCCCAGGATCGCTCATCTTCGGTGGGATTATGGATTTGAAGCCTTGCGTTAATGCCACCATGGCAAAATTTCCAGTGCCTCTTTTCTTAGTTACCATGTCCTTCAGAAACTTGGCATAGGCAGGCATTTCCTCAATCGCTTCACTGAAAGGAATGTGAACATGTAATTGCTTTAACATAGATAAGAAGCATTGATACTGTACCTCTTCGTATTTCTTCTTTCTTAACCTCTGAGGGAAAGGTGGTAATTGGACTTTCACGGTTCCTGTTTCATTTGACTTTGAGGTCGACGCAACCTCAGGTTCCAATGCTTCATTCTCTCTTTCTTCTTCTTGCGTTACCGCAATCTCGGGCTCGGTTGCGATGGAAGTTATTCTACTCATCCTTCCTTTCTCCCTCCACAGTCTTTCCACTGTGCAATGTCACAACCTGACATTTCTCCTTACCTGACCCCCTTGGGTTGTGTGGAAGCTCAGTAGAATTTGGCAACACCCCTTGTGGTCGACTCTTTAGCTCATTCGCAATCTAGCCAATTTGCAATTCCAGGTTGCGGATGGACGTAGCCTGACTCTGAAGCACTGTCTCATTTTTCTCTATATATTACTTCAATAAGCTCTCTAGAGATGAAAATCGCATTGGTTGTTATGAGCTACTTGCTTGGTTGCTCTGTTGATCGTTGTTGCGTTTGAAGAATCCTGGTGGCCCTTCTTTTTGCGCCACAGATTGGAAATTTTGTTGTTGATTCTTCCAAGCAAAAT
>NC_052350.1:33256171-33259126 GCF_009727055.1 Benincasa hispida
GCTTATCTCTAAGTCCCTATCTTCTTGTTTATGCAAGCCTAATCTTGCTCTTTCGAGTTCAGATTCTAACCTAACTCTCTCGAGACATTACGTTCTTTCTTTAGATTCTCTCTCGAGTAACTCTGAAGGGTATTTTGCACAGCATAAAACAAGACAATCACAAGCAATGAACTTCCTAGGTCATGTTAGCTTAGTTCTTCCCAACCCATTCAACTAGTTTAGCTACTCATGCGTATTAAGAGAGTAAGCAGATGTAGAAATAGAACTTCTCTTGAATAGTGATAACTTGTAGAAATACAAGTTATTTAACTGCCTTATTTAGATATTGCGGCCAAAAGAGAGTAAAGTTGCGTCAAGTGTATGGAAATTAGCTAAGAAATACAATAATTATAAATTGTCTCAATACACCCACTAACACCATTGTGATGGTAGGAAAGAGTATTTCAAGTCTGTTTTTGCAGGAAATCCAGTCACTGTATGTGCTCATGAGACAAGAGAGAAAGATTAATGCATCTACGTCGCATTGCGCCCATCATTCAAGAATGAATAGATGATCAACGCAATGAAGGCGCATGCGACAATCGATCTAGAGCTGAACTTCAACCGCAGTGGTAATAAAAACAACACCGCATGTGGGCACACGATCGAAGATGCAAATGAGCAGCGCAATCACGGAGGATTCTGACACATGTACAACTAATCGTTGTGCATTTTCGATGAACTAATTGCATAACAGAAGGAATATTTATTCCACCATTCTCGAAATTTCCATAACAATAAAGTGAGGACCATAAGTCAGAGAGTCAAAGCTTTCACCTATAAATACCTTCAAAGAATTCACTGAAGGATATACTTGATACACAGGATAATTGATACAAGGCTATTGAGAGAGAGGCTAATCTAAGTGCTGATCGGAGAAGATCTGGGAAGAAAAGAGACAAGGCTGAGAGGTGAGTCTCAGGGCGAATCGTTCCAAATCCCCGTCGTGAAGCTCTGTACCTAGATCAACTCTACCAGTTAATCAAGTCTGAGAGGGAAGCTCATCCTTCCATTCACTCCATCTACCCCAGCAAGCAATCTCTCCATCCAGATTGATGTCAAGACATTGGCACTCTTCTGTATCTGTTTCTAACTCTTATTCATCAATTGTATTTCATCTTCTTAGTCTAAATCATTCACAACTATGTATCAGACGCTTGATTTTATAATTAAATGTCATGATCACTTTCATTTCCACATTTCTGTCTATTTTCGTTCCTCTATTAATCGCTTTCTCCACGTTGTCTTCTTAATCCATTGGTGATTAATATTAATTAAACAAGAAACTTAATCTGTGCTAAAGAAATAAAGATGTTTAGCTAAAGCATGCTAAACGACATCTTCACTTGTAGAGTAGAAGTGAAGATGCCATTCTGATCTGTCGAGAGAATGTTAGAAGAATACGTTAACTAAAGCAAGAAGTACTTCCAGAGATGGAAGCCACCTTGCGTTCACTACGTTCATCTCTGTTTCACCACAGAGATGTGGGAAACGCGGCCGATCACCGAGAGGTGTATGGCAAGGAGCAGAACCATACTTATATCTTTAACGCAATTAAGGAACTTGCGTTGTTTATATTATTATCCTTTCTCTTTATGTTTCACACATAACCCTTGCCACCGCATAACACGATCTTTGTATATTCTTCATAGTCAGTCTCAACCTCGATATCTTGTATCATGTAACCTGTATCTTGTATCATCATAGCTTAGGTTTATTTTATCGCACTTTACTTTCATCGCAATTTACATTATTATTGCATTTTTATCACTTAGTTTTACTTTACTACACAATTTACTTTATTGCATGTACAAACAATACTTTTATTAAATTGAAAAACCCCTGGTCGCATATATCACAAATATAACGCAATTAACCTAAAACAATCCCTGTGTTCGACCTCGGATCACACCAAGAAACTTGTGGTGAAATTATACTTGGTTTCAACGCAAGGAAACTTGTGACAACGCACAGCATACTACAAGAACATTCATTAATAACACATATCTAGAAGTAGTATCACATATCATCGCAATCATCCAAGCGTTGTATGACATAAGATCATTCATGTTCATACATGCATTACAAGTTTATGATGAGCTTGTATGATGATAAAGACCAAAAAAAGTTTGCGTGACAAGTTTATGGCGTCGTTGCCAGGGATTGGTTAATGGTTATTGTTGAATATGTTTGTGGTATTTTGCAGGACAGATCTCTGTTTATCGCAAAGAGCAGTCTGACGGCTTATGAGCTCTTGTGTGTTCCAGATATTCTAAACAGACCCAGAGATCAGGTGTATTATTCACGCGGAAGCACATCAGGGCCGAATTAATTGGCGAAGAAGCATGGCTAATAATAACGAGGAACCGACAGGAAATCAAAGGGAAAATTAGCCAGTGCAAGATTCCATATTTCTTGCTTCTGACCGCAACATCCTAATGAGAGACTATGTGGCGCCGGATTTCTATAACTTCTCACCAGGAATCTCAAGGCCAATGGTTGAGGAGAATGTAAGCTTTGGAATAAGACCGATTATGCTACAGATGATTCAGAATGTGGGTCAATTTGGAGGATTACAAGGAGAAAACCCACATGCGCATTTGAATTTTATAGACATGTGCAACGCATTCTCCATGCCTGGTGTGACTCAAGAAAGACTTAGGTTATATCTTTTCCCGTACACACTGCGGGATGAAGCAAAAAGGTGGGCTCAGTCGTTAGAGCTAGATGAGATTAACATGTGGGAACAGTTGGTTGACAGGCTCATGAACAGGTTCTTCCCTCTAGCCGTCAATGCAAGGAGACGGAGGGATGTGTTGAATTTTGAGCAAAAGGGTTATGAAACTTTAAGCACCGCCTTTGTGGTTTTAAACAATTAGTGAAGAGTTGTCCGCACATTGGGATTCCCGATAGTAT
>NC_052350.1:33259602-33277490 GCF_009727055.1 Benincasa hispida
GCCGTATATTCTGTCTATAATGAGTCATTTGGCAACATCTACAACCCTGGTTGGTGGGATCACCCAACTGTAAGTTGGGACGGGAATCACAACTAGGGGAGCCATAGTTTCCATCAGAACAATTATCAAGGGGATCGAGGCAACCCTCCAGTCTTCATTAATCCGGACTATATTCCAGGTCACTCTCAAAGTATACCACCTTATGACCAATCATTTTTATATGATACCTCTTACAGTACCTCATCTCTGGAGACTGCACTAAAGCATTATATCGAAAAGAGCAAGGCAATTAGACAATCACAAGTTGATTCCCTTAGAGGTTTGGAAGAGCAGATTGAACAGCTTGCAATTGAGTTGAAAAATAAAGCGCCTGGTATGCTGACTAGCAGTTTAGGAGCATCAGGGCTACAAGGTAAAGAGAAATATCATGCAGTGATATTGAGGAGTGGTAAAACAATAGCCCCTGTGCTACCCATACCCGATCCAACAACAAGGCCAGTAGATCTAACTGTCGATGATGACCAATCAATCAGTAGTGGAAAAATTATCAGTTCAAGAGTAAGTATACCTACAAAAGGTGAAACTCCTCAAGACTTGAAGTCTGAATCAATGCAACCTCTAGCTAACGAAACACAGCAAGAACAGGACCTCAACAAACAGCCAACTAAATAGGAAGTAAAGCGGGATCCTCCACCTTTCCCATCCAGGCTGAAAAAGAAAGATGATAGCAAGCAATTCCAGAGGTTCTTGGATGTTCTTCGACAGCTACACATCAATATTCCCTTAATAGAAGCTCTGAAATAGATGCCGAGCTATGTACAATTTCTCAAGGATATACTTTCTAACAAAAGAAAGATTGGGGAGAATGAAACAGTTGCGTTAACATATGAATGTAGTGTATCCCACCAAAATGAAGGACCTTGGGAGTTTTACATTGCCCTGCTCAATAGGAGGGAAGAAGGTTAGGAACGTGCTGTGCGATTTAGAGGCGAGCATAAATTTAATGCCCTTATCGATCTTTAAGAAGCTGGATATCGGCAACGCAAGACCAACCACGATCACACTACAGTTGGCCGATAGATCGATAATGCATCCTAAGGGCAAGATAGAGGATGTACTCGTGCAAGTGGACAAGTTCATCTTCCCAACAGACTTTATCATATTGGATTACGAAGCTGACAAAGAAGTGCCTATCATCTTGGGTCTCCCATTTTTCGCAACAGGGCGAGCTCTGATTGTAACATGATTTGTATGTATGATATTCAATGCTCATGATGATGCGATACTACTACTATTATGCATTAATTAGAGATGCTCAAGTAGTATGCCTTGCATTGTCACAAGTTTCCTTACGATGGAACCAAGTGTAATTCCACCGCAAGTTTCTCGGTGTGATTCGAGGTCGAACACGGGGAAGTGGTGCCGGTTATTACGGTATGTTCATGGTATATGCGACCGGGTTTTTCATTTCTTTATAAAAGTGTGTACAATATGTAAATTATAGTAAAATAAAGGAAAGCAATAAGATGCGATAAAACATGAAAATACAATAAACCTAAACTAGATGTTACAAGATACAGGGTTTATGTGCAAGATACTAGGATTAAGGCTGGTTGTGAAGGTTGTGCGAAGATGTGGAATGCGACGACAAGTCTTGTGAACAAATTAGAAAGAGAAAGATAAGTATTACAAACAATGCAAGTTCTTAATCGAATTGAAGGTACAAATACTGTTCCGCTCTTCTCTTGGCATACACCTTTCAATGATCGGCCGCGTTTCCCACATGTCTATGGTGAAACAGAGTCTAACGTAATGAACACAAGGTTGCTTCCATGTCTAGAAGTACTACTTGCTTTAGTTAACGCACTCTTTTGACCTTCTCTCGATAGATCAGAATGACATCTTCACTTCTTCTCTCACAGGTGAAGATGTCGTCTAGCATGCTTTAGCTAAACGTATTTGATAACTTTAATACATATTAAGTTCTTGGTGATTCATATTGCTCATCAAAAGATTAAGAAAACATCATGGAGAAAGTGACTAATGGGTGAACGGAAATAGACAGAGAATGGTAAATGAAATCTATCGAAACATTTAATATTTCTACTAAGTGTTTGATACATGATGTGTGAATGTAGAGATAAAGAAAACATGGAATATAGTGAAAGAGAGATAGAACAGATAGAATCAGGTGCCAATGTCTTGGCACAGATTCAATGGAGATCTGCTTGCCAGATAGGATGGTTTTGATGGTAGGAAGAGCTTCCCTCTCAGGCTTGCTCCATCGGTAGCAGGGGTCTCTGCACATAGCTTTGATCGGGTATACAGCTAGTCGGATCTGAGATTTACCTCTCGGCCTTATTTCTTTCTCTTCCCGGATTTCTTCTTTTTAGCACTTAGCTTAGCCTTTTTCTCCCTAAAATCTTACAACACTTAGCACAGTATCAAATAGCATAATTTTCTCTGAATTCGCTGGGGTATTTTTAGAAGTAGATCCTTTGACTCCGACCATGTGGTCCCCACTTGATGGTTATGGTAATTCCGCAGATGGAGGGATATTATTCCTTCTGTTATGAAATCAGACCATCGATTCTGCACAACCGTTAGTTGTACACGTGTCTCAATCCTTCGCCTTCGCGTTGCTCAGTTGCATCTTTCGATCATAGGTTCGCATGCGGTGTTTTTTTTATTACCGCTTGCGGTCAAAGCATAGCTCTAGACCGACTATCGCATTGCACCGTTACTTTGGTAATTGTCTCTTCAAGGTTGATCGATGGGTGCAATGTGATAGAGATGCATTGATTAGTTTCTCATGAGCCTTGAGTGCAAGCGGTGACTTTGTGTCCTGCAAAACAGAGTAAAGTTTGGCTTGTCCTCCATCTTTTTGGCATTAGTGGGTGTAATTGCAAACATTTATAATTATTGTCATACTAAGTTAATTTTCATACATTTGGCACATAATTACCAACTTTTGGCCGCAATATCTAGATAAGATGGCATAAATAACTTGTATTTCTACAAGTTATCAAACCCCCAAATTTAGATATATGCTTGTCCTCAAGCATATCTTCTACTAAGGCAATGATGCTCCATTCCTATCATATATTTCTGTGACGATTGGTTGCTCCGAATGTTACACTTAGGCACATTCCCTGACATCGCACTTTCCTTCTATCCTTGCTAATTCTTAGCAAGCCCTACTTTATTCTTCTATGTAACAAAATCCTGCTCAAAGACACTTTTCTAGTTTTCAAAGTAGAATGCTTATCCCTTCTTTATCAAAGACATTGGAGTTTTGCATAAAAATTTTGTTTTATTTATTTATTTATTTTTTTTTTTTTGTTTTCAAATGAAAGTAGATGCATTTTTTGAAATACTACATACTTTTCAGTTCATCTGCTCAGACCTTCCCCACCCCCAAATTTAAAGATGAGCAAGGTCCTCATTGCGTTGTTTGGATAGACTAGACAAACACTTAGAAGAAATTTTCAAAAAGAAGGTTTGAGCAGGACTTTGAAAGATAAAAGGTAAAGTACTGCTAAACTAAGAATTAACGAAGTGTTAGTCAGAATTTACTAAGTATGGGAAATGTTTCTAAGTGTGATATATAATACATCATAGCAACGCAATGAAGATCGTAAAAATACAAGAGTACAAATATAGCAAAGATTAACAAAGGAAGATAAAGAAAGAGGCACACGCTAATAATAAAGGGAATTATGTACTTTGGTTGTATTGACTATTAACAAAGTATACGAATATACTACAAACGGTCACATTACAAACAAAATTTTCTCATGCCTGTACAAGAGTCAAAGAATTTAGTTAACTTACAAAATAATAAAAGAATTGAATACAATTAAAGAATGGTCGCATTAAAACTTGAAATTGAAGAAAGAATAAAAACTAAGGTTGAGGAGCATGGGGGTCTGGTGGAGGGTATTAGGGCGGTGCAAAAGAGCCATCGTAGAAAATAAAGGGCTGCCTTAGATATGGAGGCACCATCGGACCATGCAGATAGGCGGTGAGAAAGTTGAAGTATTCTTGATTGTGCTCCGCTATCTGCCGCTGGTGTTGGAAGATCCTATGCATACTACGCTGGATATTGATGAGTGCTTCCCTTGAAGTTGCAGCACTGTATTGAATCTCATTAGTGCGCTCCATTGCTACCTCAAATCGATGGTTGAAGAAGTGATGCTGCTGAGAGATAAGTTCTTGCTATTGGGCAAAGAGGGTTCTCAATTCAGCTAGCTCAGTAGCCTAGGAGGTGGAGGATGGTTGTGCCTGCGATGTCTCGCCAGCACCGTTTTGGGGTTGGGCAGATGTGCCTTCACCCAAAGCGTGTGGTTCATCAACCTTCGACGGTGGGGTAGTGGGATGTGGTGATGAAGTTGTTGGTGAAGGTGGGGCTGCTGGTTGAATAGGAGAGTTGGGGATAAGAGGAAGATTGATAATCATTTCATGAAGAGGGGAGGAGGTTTGCGCTGGCGGGCTTGGAGGGCTCGGAGATCTGATGACTAAAGGAAGAGGGTTTATGGGCTTTGGATCATGCGTCGATGGACGGTCAGATGTAACCGGCTCCGTCTTTTGGTCCTTCATCGTTTTTTGTTTCACTTCTTTTATGGTCGTGGGTTGCCTGTGGCCGCATTCAAAGTCAAATCGCAGGTCTCTTTGTTGGTAGTTCCAAGCAATGTAGGGAATCCTTGAGGAGCATCCTCAGAATTTTGATGTTGATGAGGCCGTGAACTTCTGGAATGGGCTCCTCATCAATGCCTACACCCGCACTTAGGCATAAACTTGAGACGATCCGCGGGAAGAATTACTGCCCCCGTATATGCCCACTAGTGCTCTGATCTGCCTTGCGATCAACCTTCCCACGTCAATAGGAATGCCACGTGCAATACAATATGCGACCATCACCCGATCCCTTGATACAATTCTGTCATGCATTGTTGGGATCAACCGCTTCTTGACCAAATAAACCCAGAGCCTTCCCTCCGGCAGCGAAGACTTAGACTCCAGAGTGCATATGCCTTTAGGGGACATTGTCCATCTTGTACTTGGTTGCGCTAGCACCTTCAGCGCGTCTCTCATCAATTCTTCTATAGGATCATCAATGATCTTATTCCCTGGTGCATCAGGGTTGTCCCTCATCTGATAAAGTCCATTGATGTCCTTTGCGCTGAAGTGTACTGTCTCTCCCTTGAAAGTCACCACATCCCTATTTCTATACAGACGCCTGCGATAGAAGTCCCGCACTACCTGAGGCACGATGATGGATGGGCACTGATAGAAAGTGTCCCACCCATGCTCCACAATGACATTTGTGATGAGATCAGGTAGTGGAGTCGGTGCAGGGTAGAAGCCCATCTCGATCAGCATGTCATCATTCTCTTTTCTTTTAGCTGATCGCTTCTTGGCTGATGCAGGCTGGCTGCTTTTTGCTGCGTCTTTGCCTCTTGCTTGTGTAAGGCAAGCTGCTTGCCTTAGTCTCTTTTCCCGCTCCTTGTGCTGTTCCTCTTTCTCGCGTTCAGTGAGTTCTTTGCCCTTACTTTTATACAAGCGCTTCTTGTTAGCTTCGCGCTTCCTCCTCTTCTCTTCCCAATGCAGTCTTTTCTCTTCTTCCTTCTTCCTCCTTTCTTCTTCTTCTACCTCTCTCTCTTCTCTCTCGAATTCTTATTCAAACTGCTCAGAGGCCCGCAATAGGCGCTGATCCTCTTTGCATTTCTGGATCCCTTTAAGCCGGTCAAGCTCGTTATTTCTTCGCATTTCTTCAAATTCTAATCTTCTTCTTCTGTTCCCTTCTGCGATGATGAGCTTGCCACACTCCATCTTTTCTTGCTTCTCTTCTTCTTCTTTTCTTCTTCTTTCCTCCTCTTCTAGTGCTAACATTAATTGTTGAGGGTTGATGCTAAAACCTTTTTGTGCATTCACCTTGCGATGTCGCATTAGGGGGGTTCCCTCTGTTTCTTCTCTTTCGTTCGTCGCAATTAATTGTGTTGCTTTAGGTTACGGTGGCTCCATCAATTTTGCCGTTTCCCCTCTATCCTCCCTCACGGAGGTCGACTCTCTATCCTTCTTGGGCTTTCAGCCTTCTGCTTTGCTTTTTCTTCTTCTCTCAGGCATCTTTTCTCCTTTTGGCTCACCCTTCTCTCTTCTTTCTCCTCTCTTCTCTTCTTTTTGGCCTCTTCATCTTCGTCATCATCCTTTTTCTCTTTGTTCTTTTTGGACTTGTGTTGATGCGACGACTTCGCCTTTCCAGTCTTCTTTTCCTTTCTCTTCTTCCTCTTCTCATCTTCCTTCTCGCCCTCTACTACCTTCTTCAATCTAGCTTTGACTTCCTTCTCTGCCTCAACTGCCTTCAACTCTTCCTTCTTGGCCTATTCTGGCAGCACACCCCCTGCAATCTTCTCCATCGCAAGGTCAGGGGTTATTAACTCTATCTCCGCTTCTCCGGCCTCTTCAACTGCGATCTCA
This sequence comes from Benincasa hispida, assembly GCF_009727055.1. Taxonomy (NCBI): domain Eukaryota; kingdom Viridiplantae; phylum Streptophyta; class Magnoliopsida; order Cucurbitales; family Cucurbitaceae; genus Benincasa; species Benincasa hispida. The sequence goes on from NC_052350.1 coordinate 33,266,080, forward strand.
TTTTCTTCTCTTTTAATGATCGTAATTTCCTCTTCTTCCATTTGTGGAGGCTCATAAAAAATTTCTGCGACGATGGTGGCCTTCAGAGTCTCCGGGACCAAAACATCATTCCCTTTATCTTTTTCTTCAGTCACCACATCTTCCATCACACTACTCCATCCTTTATCGCTTCCTCCGCCACAACCACTGTCTCCTCATCCGTAGGCAGTGGTTGGTTTACAACACCTGCCTGGGGCAGTCCTTCTTCTTGCTCCAAGGTGCTTAGGATTTTGCCAATCACCTCTATCGTCTCGCCTCTTCCGTTCACTTTTAGTGGAGACAGACGGTGCTGGCGTTGGTAAGCTTTCAGTGCTTCCTCCTCTTTTGAACGCAGGAGGCCTAACGGCCAAGGGATTTCTCCGGGTTCTTCTGGTGGGTCTGGGGACAGAACGAGTTTGGGCGGCAAGCCTACGACTGGCAGCCAGGAATGCTGCCTCTCGCATGGCTACTTGGTCATGGATGGAAGGTGAAGCAGGTTGGTTTGGTGTTTGGTCAGCCATTGAAATGGGTTGGAAGGTCTGGTAACTTCAAGCTTTTGGGAGAAAAAAAACAGGATTCTGAAAGCAAAATGCTAGGGTTTCGATTTGCTGGTAAAGAGTTTCCAAAGACGAGGAAGGGGGTATTTATAGGTTGGGCCGTGGTGGGGCCCAATCCGATTCACGCGGCTACTGACTTTGAGCATCTCAACAGGCGTGTCGTTCCACCTCCCACATTTATGGAATTTTCAGAAAAAGTGTCCTTTTTCATGCCAAGCCATAATTGCTTGGGGATATGAGTCGATATGACTTCTACCAGAAAAAATTTCTTTAATATTTTATTTGAATGGACACATAATAAGTTATAACGCATTGTGTTCAATAACGCAACTGTATCTTTGCAGAGGGCAGGCAACAACGCATATATCCCCGCAACACACCCCTTAACCAACACATTTCTAGAGGATACCTCGACATAGTGCATTTGACTAAAGACGGGCAAAGGACATATACGAGCACAACACACCCCTCAACTCAATACAGTTGAGTTTGGTGATCGCAATGCATTCCAAGTAGGTTTGGGATGAGTCCATTGTCATCTTGCTTTCTTGTTGTTCAATGTTTTATTTTCATAACTTATGTTTTACATAGGTATTTTATTTTATTATTATTATTATTTATTTTTCTTTATGACTCGATCATTCACAAATTAAAGCTCATACACTGACTACAGAAAACTCAAAGAATTAAAGGAAGGAATGAATTAAATGCACAGAAGTAACGGAAGAATGAAATTCGAAGAGTCAAAATTTGCATTAAATGAATCATTAAAACTTGGTTTAGAAATCAAAGGAGGAATTTAGTAAGTAGAATAAATGTAGTATCGAGATATGGACCGAAATTTTACGTTGTCTTTGATGCTCGTAGTTCACGTCTTTGCAGGCAGTTAGGCTTGCTTGCTCAATGTCTTCATGGACATTGCTGTTTCCCTGTTGATCCCGGGGCTTCAGAATTGCTGGGCAGTGTTCTAGGTGTCCAACTTCTTAGCTCAGAGGCCAGCTGGCCCACTTGGATCTCCAGATTTCGTATAGAGGATGCTTGGGCTTGCATTACTGCATCATTCTTGTCCATGTATTGTTTCAGCAGTGCCTCTAACAATCCTCCCGAGGCGTTAGATGATGATGAAGGTTTCTGGTTCTGCGGTCTTGATTGCCCCTGATTATGGTGAAATGGAGGATTCCCTCTGCTGCTTCTTGATGGTTCATTGGCCCCCCTAGGTTGGGATTGCCGCCCCAACCAAAGTTAGGATGGCTCCTCCACCCCAGATTGTAGGTGTTGTTGAATGGGTTATTTTGGATAGCACACACATGCTGTAGATTCAATGAGCATCCTTCAGCTCCGTGAGCCCTTCCACAGTTAACACAACCAATTACGACCACTTGAGTCGGTGCAGCGGGTTGCGCTGATTGTGGAGCAATGGCTCCTTGATTAATGGCCATTTATTGAAGGATTGAGGTTACCGTGGCCATTTGAGCGGCCAATGTAGTCATTGTCTCCACTGGGACAATGGCTGTTTCATTTTTCCTTCTCTCGTTCCCTCGACCTCCATAACCGTCATCAATTTAGTCATCCATGTTCTGCGAGATGCGGTCGAGGATGACCTTGGCCTCGGTGTATGTTTTGTCCATAAAACCTCCTGCCGTGGAGGCATCAGCAATAGCTTGCATTGCTCTGTTCAGGCCATTATAGAACGTTTCCATCAAGATGCAATCGGGAATCCCGATATGCGGGTAGTTTTTCACCAACCTTCTAAATTACACCCAGGCGGTGCTTAGGGTCTCGTTCTCTTTTTGTTCAAAGTTCAGCACATCCTTCCGTCTTCTTATGTTGACAGCCGGCGGGAAGAACTTCTTCATAAACCGCTCAACTAGTTATCCCCATGACATGATTTCATTGGGCTCTAGCGAATAAGCCCATTTCTTGGCCTCATCCCTCAAGGTGTAAGGGAACAGATATAACCTAATGTTCTCTGGAGTTACGCCAGGTAGTGAGAAATTTGCGTACATCTCTACGAAGTTGGTCAGGTGGGTATGCGGGTCTTCACCTTGCAGAACCCTAAACTGCCCTGCATTCTGGATCATTTGTAACATGACCGATTTGATCTCAAAGGTTCACTCGATCTCAGGGTCCGCGACAAATTTTGGTTCAGCACCAGAACTCATAAACTGTCAGGCCGCTCTCCACATTAAACAACCAGTACAATGAGATCTGTCCTGCAAAATACCAAAAACCACCCAAACAATAAACCGTTGACCAGTTCCCCAGCAACGACTTCATAAACTTGTAACGTGATTTGTATGTATGATATTCAATGCTCATGATGATGCAATACTACTACTATTTATGCGTTAATTAGAGATGCTCAAGTAGTATGCCCTACATTGTCACAAGTTTCCTTACAATGGAACCAAGTGTAATTCCACCATAAGTTTCTCGGTGTGATCCGAGGTCGAACACGGGGAAGTGGTGCCGGTTATTGCGGTATGTTCATGGTATATGCGACCGGGTTTTTCAATTCTTTATAAAAGTGTGTACAGTATGTAAATTACAGTATAATAAAGGAAAGCAGTAAGATACGATAAAACATGAAAATACAATAAACCTAAACTAGATGTTACAAGATACAGGGTTTATGTGCAAGATACTAGGATTAAGGCTGGTTGTGAAGGTTGTGCGAAGACGTGGAATACGACGACAAGTCTTGTGAACAGATTAGAAAGAGAAAGATAAGTATTATAAACAATGCAAGTTCTTAATCGAATTGAAGGTACAAATACTGTTTCGCTCTTCTCTTGGTGTACACCTTTCAGTGATCGGCCGCGTTTCCCACATGTCTGTGGTGAAACAGAGTCTAACGTAATGAACACAAGGTTGCTTCCATGTCTGGATGTACTACTTGCTTTAGTTAACGCACTCTTCTGACCTTCTCTCGATAGATCAGAATGACATCTTCACTTCTGCTCTCACAGGTGAAGATGCCATCTAGCATGCTTTAGCTAAACGTATTTGGTAACTTTAATACATATTAAGTTCTTGGTGATACATATTGTTCATCAAAAGATTAAGAAGACATCATGGAGAAAGTGACTAATGGGTGAACGGAAATAGACAGAGAATGGTAAATGAAATCTATCGAAACATTTAATATTTCTACTAAGTGTTTGATACATGATGTGTGAATGTAGAGATAAAGAAAACATGGAATATAGTGAAAGAGAGATAGAACAGATAGAATCAGGTGCCAATGTCTTGGCACAGATTCAATGGAGTTCCGCTTACCGGATAGGATGGTTTTGATGGCAGGAAGAGCTTCCCTCTCAGGCTTCCTCCATCGGTAGCAGGGGTCTCTGCACATAGCTTCGATCGGGTATCTAGCTGGTCGGATCTAAGATTTACCTCTCGACCTTATCTCTTTCTCTTCCCGAATTTCTTTTTTTTCAGCACTCAGCTCAGCCTTTTTCTCTCTAAAATCTTACAACACTTAGCCCAATATCAAATAGCATAATTTTCTCTGAATTCGCTGGGGTATTTATAGAAGCAGATCCTTTGACTTCGGCCATGTTGTCTCCACTTGATGGTTATGGTAATTCCGTAGATGGAGGTATATTATTCCTTCTGTTATGAAATCAGACCATCGATTCTGCACAACTGTTAGTTGTACATGTGTCTCAATCCTCTTCCTTCGCGTTGCTCAGTTGCATCTTTCGATCATAGGTTCGCATGCGGTGTTTGTTTTTATTACCACAATTCAAGTTGAATGAAATTTTGAACCACTCAAGTTATCTGAACGAACTTCACAACGCACTAAGCCATCATTGGAAGAACCACCCATGCTAGAGTTAATGTCGTTGCCTGTGCACCTCAAGTATGCTTACTTAGGAGGTAACAACACGTTACAGATTATCATGTCTGCTTTGCTGAGTAAGGAGAAAGAAGACGCACTTATACAGATCCTGAGAAATAACGCAAAGGCTTTAGGATGGACCTTGGCAGACATTCAAGGAATCAGTCCCTTGTACTGCATGCACAATATTCATCTGGAAGAAGGAAAGACAGGATCGATAGAAAGGCAACGACGCTTGAACCCTGCTATAAGGGAGGTAGTAAAGATGGAAATAGTGAAGTGGCTGGATGCAGGTGTCATCTACCCATTATCTGAAAGCAGCTGGGTGAGCCCAGTGCAGTGTATTCCAAAGAAAGAAGGGATGACAGTCGTCACTAATGACAAGAATGAATTAATTCCCACAAGAACGATGATGCGTTATTTTATTGAGTGGAAATATGGATGAAATGAGTTGGTGGAATTATGTTGTGCACTCAAGTTTCCCCTGCGGAATCCAAGTGTAAATTCCTCCAAGTTTCCTCGTAAGTCCAGGGTCGATCATAGAGACTTGTGAAAATAGTTGCGTTGATAAATTTCTTATGAAAACTTTGCGGTAACCGGTAAAATAAATAACGTGGTGGTTTGTTGTTGCGTTAATGAAAATAATAATAAATGCAGTAGAGTTCGAAAAGAGTTGGCAACAGGAAATACGATGAATACGCGGTGAACGGGTTGAGAAGGGTTTCGACTAACACCCCCTGGGTTGCATTCATGCCTTGCAGTCATGCAACATGCATACAATAGTAAACCACCTCTCAGCGCAAATGCCACGACTTCTAAGGCTAGAATGCATGCGACAAATATGTGACAAGTCTACAGGGTTTACACATAAACCTCTATTTCTATTTATGCGATGAAAACATGACATTCACACAAATATGCAACCGCATAATATCATTCCTATTTCTAGGATGCATGCGATGCAAGTTGACAAACAGAGCTTATCTCTAAGTCCCTATTTCTTGTTTATGCAGACTAATCTTGTTTTTTCAAGTCAGATTCTAACCTAGCTCTCTCGAGACATTAGGTTCTTTCTTTAGATTCTCTCTCGAGCAACTCTAAAGAGATGTTTCGTACAGCATAAAACAAGACAATCGCAAGCAATGAACTTCCTAGATCATGTTAGCTTAGTTCCTCTCAACCCATTCAACTAGTTTAGCTACTTATGCATATTAAGAGAGATAGCAGATGTAGAATTATAACTTCCATTGAATAGATAAAAGATGAAGTATAGAATAACAATGCAAGTATAGTAAAGAGCCTGAGGCAATTTCTTGCCACCAGGTGTTACACTGTTCTACTTGTGTTCTAAAGATAATCTCGCTTTTGCGAGAGTCAACCTGCTCTCTGCTCTTACGCCCCAAGGTTCTCTCTCGAGCTGCCTTGGACAATCTCCAGCATCACCACTCTTCTCTAACTCCGCCGTGAAATGGAAAAGAAAACTATTAACAGAGGTGTGAACTTGTAACGTGATGAATTAATCGACTACTTAACCCCATCTCTGAAGAATGCACTTGGTGTTTATAGGGCATCAAGAAGGTGAAAGGCAGCTTCTCTTTCCTAGTTGTACAGATGGGACAGCTTTAATTCCTGACTGATGCGCCGGATAATTGTCACCGATAAAGCTGGATGTACTTTGTGACCGTTATCGGCTGTCAACTTAATTTGGATTCGACTGTTGTCAGCTTTCTGTTCCATCGATCTTAACTGTCCTTTCGTCCGAATGCGCCCACTATGTTGCGGTGATTCTTCTTGGGTGAGTATTTGCGAGCACGATCAATGCAAAGTCTTACGATGAAGTTGCGCTCGACCGATGAATTCCTATGATTGCAATCTCTATAATGTGTTAACGCATATTCTACACACAAAAAAATACAAAAATCAATAGTTCCAATGCGCTGACGCACGCGACCGCAATATTATAGATTTTATGCTTAATAGACGCAATTTATCATTTTTCATCAATGCAATCCAACATTGTTTAATAACTTAGCACTATGATAACGTGCATTTCTGCCCATTATCACACCCTCAAATTTAAACAATGATTGTCCTCAAGCATAAGCTAAAGATTCCTTTAGTAAGTCCACCGCAAAGTTCTTTTCCTAGATTTCTCAAGGGTACTTCATTCAAATCCTATATACTAGAATTTTCTTAAGTCTTATTCAAGTCTACTCTTAAAATATTTCTAAGACCTAGGGACTGCAAGTTTAACTATCAAAAGGACTTTACTAAATTCCAAAACATCGCATGATTTATTTTAAAAAGAAAGCTAGCAACCCCTAACTTCTAGAAATATTGTATGAGGTGACTATATTAAGATTATGTTGACTCTAATATATATGAAAGAAATAGAAGCATATTTTTCATCATTGAAATCTTTCTTGGTAAAGAAACAAAATGCAGTAAACTACTAAATTTATCTACTTGTTAAATGATTGCAGTAATCAAGAAGGAAGCGGTGATAAAACTTCGAAAAGCGATATGCAATGTGATAGCACAAAATTTGAAATAAAGATAAGGAAGAGTACACCCCCAAATTTTGCGTTGTTGCTTGCATTGTGTTGACGCATCCATCCTTGCGGCTATTTTTCTTTTGTTGGTTGCAGCAATGGAATAAGATGAATACTTCTTCGCGTGACATCGCCGCATTCCAGTGCCTTGATCATTGCAAGAAAACAAAGAGAGGGTCAAATTATTTTAAAACAAAAGAAAATCGTTACAAATTAAATTTCCCTTTTTTTTTTTTTTTGAGAAATGAAAATTGAAAGAATAGCTGAAAGATAGTGAGATTTCTGAGTTAGATGAGAAAGAGTTAAGACTTGCAGTTTCCCAAGCTTGACGTCCCTGATAAATTGCGATAATGTGCCAACGCAGGGACCACCTATTCCTTCTTTATTCATAAGTTTCTTAGTTACCATGGAGTCAAATTTGGCGATGGCAATATTTCTCCAGGTGGTATACCTTTACTCGCTGCCACTTGACTTTGTAATTATTGTGGTACCATCGTCATTTGATAATTCCAGCCAGCGCCATGCGGAATTACTTCGAATTATATGGTCTAGACCAACGAGAACTTTTGCTTTCCGGGAAGAGTTCGGTAGATGTGAATTGAAAAACAAGAACTTTCTGTCTGACTTGGAGGTTCTTCAGGCATATGCGTTGATTGTGCCAGCGTTGGTGCGCTCCTTATAAAATTTTCGCATTTTTTCAATATGCGTTGTTCCTCCAATTCTTCTAGCCTCGAAATTGCATTTTTCAACGCTTCCCTTACTGCCTTTCAAATCAAAATTTAGTTTTTTGAATTAGCCCACAATGCTTTATATTCCAGCTTCAAGGCAATTGACACGCTTTGTCGAATACAACAACATAGGGGGCATACCTATGGTGTTTTTAAATGCGGTCTGGTTATACCCACAATGCATCAATCAAGCATTCACTGCCAATCCTTCCGCGAAAGTTTTTCTACTTTTCAAGTAATCAATTAAATTTCATGGTGGACACATCAGCCTGGCATTTTGTTTGCTGATGATTATGGCGGTGGCCACTTGTGGAGGATGTTGTACTTGCACAGCAGCTCCTTAATATATGTTGACAAAGTGTGATCTTCATCCTTATGATGGGAACGGGAGTCCCAAAATGCGTGAAAATATTTTTTCTTCAGGAACATGGGAAGACTACTGCCGCATCACTTGCGGCACATGCAATTGCCTCTACCCACTTGGAGACATAGTCAACGGCTAATAAAATATAGTGCTTACCGTTTGAAGAAGGGAATGGTCCTATGAAATCAATCCCCCATACGTCGAATAATTCCAGCTCCAGGATAGTATTCATTGGCATTGCGTTCTTCCATGAAATGTTGCCAGTGCGTTGACACTGATCACATTTCATTGCGTAGTCAGCAACATCCTTGAATAACGAAGCCCAAAAGAATCCACTTTGCAAAACTTTGGTTGCAGTGCGTTGTCCTCCAAAGTGCCTTCCATAAGGTGAATATGCGTTGTTGAGCAGCATCTGGTACGTATAATCGAATGATTTAGTCTGCACCTCTTTTATACAGATTCAGCTCATCCCAATAGTAGTATCTGCATTCATTCTTGAGGTTCTTTCGTTGATGGTAGGTGTAATCTTCAGGAAATTGTTCACAGACCAAATAGTTAACGATGTCTGCATACCATGGTAGTTCTTCTATGCGAAATAGCCGCTCATCTGGGAACACAACACTCACTTCAAATTCATTGCAGACAACTTCAGGATTCTCCAGTCTGGACAAGTAATCCGCAACTTGATTCTCTATCCCCTTACGATCAATTATCTCGATATCAAATTCTTGAAGGAGGAGAACCCATCTGATCAATCTCGGCTTTGCGTCCTTCTTTGTCATCAAGTATTTGATTGTTAAGTGATCAGTATGAATGAGTACCTTGGTTCCCAACAAGTATGCCCGGAATTTTTCCAACGCAAAAAATCATAGCCAGGTGCTCTTTTTCAGTGATGGTGTAATTAAGTTGAGCATGGTTTAGGGTTTTACTCGCATATGCGATCAGGTGAAAAATAGTTTTCTTCTTTTGCGCTAATGCAGCTCCCATCGTATACCCACTTGCGTCGCACATGATTTCGAATGGCAGTATCCAATCCGGCACAATTAAGACGGGTGCGGTAATCAGCGCATCCTTTAAAATTCGAAATGCGTTGAGGAAATTTTTGTCAAATTCGAACTTTCTATCTGCCTCTAGTAACGCACTCAATGGTCTTGCTATCTTAGAAAATTTTTTAACGAGTCGTCTGTAGAATCCGGCATGCCCCAGGAAGCTTCGTACTGCCTTCACGTTGGTTGGAGGTGGAAGCTTTTCAATTGCGTCAATCTTTGCTTTGTCCACCTCCAACTCTTCTCTAAAGACCTTGTACCCTAACACTATACCCTTTGTCACCATGAAGTGACATTTTTCCCAATTAAGCACCAGGTTTGTCTCTTCACATCTTTTCAATATTTTCTCCAAATTGGCTAGGCAGACTTCATAAGTGTTCCCATAAACGGAGAAGTCATCCATAAATATTTCTACTGAGTCCTCGAGAAAATCTGAAAAGATTGCCATCATGCACCTCTGGAACGTGCTTGGCACATTGCAGAGGCCGAATGGCATGCGGCGGAAAGCGAATGTCCCATATGGGCAGGTGAATGTGGTATTGTCTTGGTCTTCAAGAGCTATCATGATTTGATTGTACCCGGAATATCCATCCAAGAAGCAGTAAAAATCATTCCCTGCTAGTCTGTCCAACATTTGATCGATGAATGGCAGAGGGAAGTGATCCTTCTTTGTGGCCGCATTTAGTTTGTGGTAGTCCATACAGATGCACCATCTAGTGATGGTCATCTGTGGTATTAATTCATTGTTCTCATTAGGGACTACCGTCATTTCGCCCTTCTTCGGCATACATGGCATGATGCTGACCCACGTGCTATCAGCAATGGGATAGATAATGCCTGCATCCAGCCATTTGATAATCTCCTTTTTGATGACCTCTTTCATTGCAGGATTAAGTTTGCGTTGATTTTCAATGGTTGCTTTGTGGTCGTCCTCAAGACGAATGTGGTGCATGCATTACGCAGGGCTAATTCCTCTGATATCAGCGAGCATCCAGCTAATTGTTCGCACATGCTTTTTGAAAATGCTCATTAATGCATTCTCTTGATCTATGTTAAGTGTGGAGGAAATTATCACTGGCAGATTCTCATTCTGCCCCAGGAATGCGTACTTCAGATGTGTTGGTAGAGTTTTTAGTTTAAAGGTTGGTGGCTCCACAAGAGAAGGTTGCGTTATTTTTCTTTCTTCCCTTGGCTCTTCTTCTTGAGTTGCGATCGATCCTTCTTCTTTGTTTGTTTTTGCTATGATCACATTACAGGCGCTACGGATGCGTCGACATCTTCTTTTTCATACTCTTCATCAGACTTTTCTTCTTCAATCAAATTTAATTCATTTTCTGAATCTAACAGGTCTTCCTCATCAGGAAATTTCATGGTGCGAATTATGTTAAATTTGAGCTTCTATCCATTGATGCACAAAGTGATCTCTCCCTTATGCACATCAATTTGAGCACGACCTGTTGATAGGAAAGGTCGCCCCAAAATGATGGGCACATCTTTATCGGCCTCATAATCCAAGATGATGAAGCCAGTCGACAAAATAAATTTATCAATGGTGATCAGCACGTCCTTCACCTTACCCTCTGGATGAACCAGAGATCTGTTAGCCAACTGGAGAGTCATGGATGTGGGCACAAGTTCCCCCACATTTAATTTTCGAAAGATTGACAGTGGTATCAAACTTCACATGTCAGTGAAGCTCCTAGAATTGCTCATCTTCGGTGGGATAATAGATTTGGAACTTTGCGTTAATGCCACCGTGGCAAACTTTCCAGCGCCTCTTTTCTTGGTTACTATGTCCTTTAGAAACTTGGCATAGGCAGGTATTTCCTCAATCGCTTCACTGAAAGGAATGTTAACATGTAATTACTTAAGCATAGACATGAAGCGTTGGTACTGTACCTCTTCGTTTTTCTTCTTCTTTAGCCTCTGAGGGAAAGGTGGTAACTGGACTCTCACAGTTCCTATTTCATTTGACTTTGAGGTTGATGCAACCTTAGATTCTACTGCTTCCTTTTCTTTTTCTTCTTCTTGTGTTGCTGCAATCTCTAGTTCAGTTGCGATGGAGGTCGATCTGTTTTGCTCCTTCTTTTCTCCTTCCACAGTCCTTCCATTATGCAATGTCACAACTTGACACTGCTCCTTACCTGAACCCCCTGGGTTGCGTGGGAGCTCGTTTGAACAGGGTAGCACCCTTTGCGGTCTACTTTCGAGCTCATTTGCAATCTGGCCCATTTGCAATTCAAGGTTGCGGATGGACGTAGCCTAACTCTGAAGCACCGTCTCATTTTTCTCTATATATTGC
>NC_052350.1:33277950-33343587 GCF_009727055.1 Benincasa hispida
GTCTTGTCAAGCAGACCACCAGCTGTTGCCGCATTGGCAGCGGTCTACGAAGCAGGATTCAAACCATGGTAGAAAATTTCCATCTGAAGGCAGTCTGGCATCCCATTATGCGAACAATCTCGGACCAACCTTTTAAACCTCGCCTAGGCATCGCTGAGCGATTCGTCCATGTCTTGTTCAAAATTAGTGATAAGCTTTCTTCGTCTGGCATTCTCTGTAGGTGGGAAATACTTCTTCATAAACTTCTCCACCACCTGTTCTCAAGAAGTGATCTCTCCTGGTTCGAGTGAGTAAGCCCATTTCCTAGCTTGATCACAGAGGGAAAATGGAAACAACATTAGGCGAACCTCCTCAAGAGAGATATTCGGGAACATAAAAGTATTTCAGATTTCAATAAAACTTCGAAGATGGACATGTGAATCCTCGCCACGCGTTCCTCCAAATTGACTTGCAGCCTGGATCATCTGCAGCATCACTGGTTTCATTTCAAATCTACTTCCGTCTAAGGCAGGCCTCATAATTCCAAGAGAGAAATCATAAAGGTTTGGCGATGCATAGTCCTTAATGGGCCTATTACCATCGTTGGCCAACAGAATTGGATTTGCAATGACATTGTTGTTGTTTGGTGTTTCATTCCTAGGCTGCTCCGCCATATCTTCCTTATCGGATTTTGGTTGCTGTTGGCAGTTCCTCAGTCTCCTCCTAAAAGTCCTTTCAATCTCCGGATTGTAATTCGCCAGAGATTGAGAGTCCTGCAAAGAAATAAAAAAAAACTACCATTAACAAACTATTTTGCCGAAGTCCCCGACAACGGCGCCAAAAACTTGATGCGTTATTTTACTAAGTGGAAATATGGATGAAATGCGTTGGTGGAATTACGTTGTGCACTCAAGTTTCCCCAGCGAAATCTAAGTGTAAATTCCTCTGAGTTTCCTGATAAGTCCAAGGTCGATCACAGAGACTTGTGAAAATAGTTGCGTTGATAAATTTCTTATGAAAACTTTGCGGTAACCGGTAAAATAAATAACGTGGTGGTTTGTTGTTGCGTTAATGAAAATAATAATAAATGCAGTAGAGTTCGAAAAGAGTTGGCAACAGGAAATACAATGAATACGCGGTGAACAGGTTGAGAAGGGTTTCAACTAACACTCCCTGAGTTGCATTCATGCCTTGCAGTCATGCAACATGCATACAATAGTAAACCACCTCTCAGCGCAAATGCCACGACTTCTAAGGCTAGAATACATGCGACAAATATGTGATAAATCTACATGGTTTACACATAAACCTCTAATTCTATTTATGCGATGACAACATGACATTCACACACTTATGCGACTGCATAAAATCATTCCTATTCCTAGGATGCATGCGATGCGAGTTGATAAACAGAGCTTATCTCTAAGTACCTATTTCTTTGTTTATGCAGGCCTAATCTTGCTTTTTCAAGTCAAATTCTAACCTAGCTCTCTCAAGACATTAGGTTCTTTCTTTAGATTCTCTTTCGAGCAACTCTAAAGGGATGTTTCACATAGCATAAAACAAGACAATCGCAAGCAATGAACTTCCTAGATCATATTTGCTTACTTCCTCTCAACCCATTCAACTAGTTTAGCTACTCATGCGTATTAAGAGAGTGAGCAGATGTAGAATTATAACTTCCATTGAATAGATAAAAGATGAAGTACAGAATAACAATGCAAGTATAGTAAAAAGCCTGAGGCAATTTCTTGCCACCAGGTGTTACACTGTTCTACTCGTGCTCTAAAGATAATCTCGCTTTCGCGAGAGTCAACTCGCTCTCTACTCTTACGCCCTAAGGTTCTCTCTCGAGCTACCTTGGACGATCTCCAGCATCACCACTCTTCTTTAGCTCCACCGTGAAATGGAAAAGAAAACTATGAACAGAGATGTGAACTTGTAACGTGATGAATTAATCGACTACTTAACCCCATCTCTGAAGAATGCACTTGGTATTTATAAGGCATCAAAAAGGTGAAAGGCAACTTCTCTTTCCTGATTGTACAGATGGGACAACTTAAATTCCTGACTGATGCGCCGGATAATTGTCACCGATAAAGTTGGATGTACTTTGTGACCGTTATCGGCTATGATGTATTATTCAATTCATTATACACTTTGTATCGGCTATGATAATTGTCATTGTATGGATAATTCATCATAACACTTAAGTACTTTACCTTCTCTATTTCAATATTTACACTTTCTTCCAATACGATTTTTTTTATGCGGCCATTCTTTAATTGTATTCAATTCATTTATTATTTGTAAAGTAATCAAATTCTTTGACTCTTGTACAGGCAATAGAAAATTTTTTCATGCGTTCATTTGTAATTTATTTGTATACTTTGTTAGTAGTCAATACAATCAGAGTATATATTCACTCCACTTTTTTCCTGTGCCTCTTTCTTTATCTTACTTTGTCAATTTTTGTAATGTTCTAGATCTCTTATTTTTATGATCTTCATTGCGTTTCTATGATGTATTACATGTTTATACTTAGAAACATTTCCCACACTTAGTAAGTTCTGACTAACACTTAGTTAATTCTTAGTTTAGCAGTACTTGACCTTTTATCTTACAAAGTTCTGCTCAAACATTCTTTTTGAAATTTTCTTCTAAGTGTTTGTCTAAGTCTTTCCAAACAATGCAATGAGAACCTTGCTCATCTTTAGAATTGGGAGTGGGGAAGGTCAGAGCAGATTAGATCAAGATTATTCTGTATTTAAGAAAATGTGTCCATTTTCGTTTAAAAAAATTATGCAAAACTCCAATGTCAGCGCAAGGGAAAACCTTAAAAATATTCCCAACCTGATAAGAGTTTAGTAGTGAAAGGAGTCTTCTTGTAGTTGGATTTTCGTATGACACCCGTAGGAGCAAGCCAAAACGAAGGTGGGTTTCCAAGATCAACGCAGTATAACAAAAACAAAAATAAAAAAAATGCAAGAGACAACTCCTCTGATCCTCATGAGTTGAAGTTGAAATTGGCACACAACCGTAGTTGGATGTCCGCATGACACCCGTGGGAATAAGCCAGAATGAAGAGTGTAACCATGACCAACAGTCTCTAAATAAAGAAATGACGCAAATTTTTGCTCAACGCATATAGACACATCAACTTGTTTTGACAAAGAAGAGATAAACATTCTATTTTGAAAACTAGAAAAGCATCTTTGAGCAGAAGTTTGTCATATAGAAGAACAAAGCGGGGCTTGCTAAGAATTAGCAAGGATAGAAGGAAAATTCGATGTCAAGTAATGTGCATAAGTGCAACATTTGGAGCAACCAATCGTTGCAAAAATAGAGGATAGGAATTGAGCATGATTGCCTTAGTAGAAGATATGCTTGAGGACAAGCATATATCTAAATTTGGGGGTGTGATAACTTGTAGAAATACAAGTTATTTATGCCACTTTATCTAGATATTGCGGCCAAAAGTTAGTGAATATGCGCCGATTGTATGAAAATTAGCCCAGTATTAAAATAATTATAAATGTTTGCAATTACACCCTCTAACACCATAAAGATGGAAGACAAGCCGAATTTTACTCTGTTTTGTAGGAGACCAAGTCACCGCTTGCGCTCAAGGCTAACAAGAAATTGATCAAAGCATCTCTGTCACACTGTGCCTATCAATCAACAATGAAGAGACGATTACCACAATGACGGCGTAGTGCGACAATCGATCCAGAGCTATGTTTCAACCGCATGCGGTAATAAAAGCAACACCGTATGCGAACCTAAGATCGAAAGATGCAGCTGAGCAATATAAAAGCGGAGGATTGAGACACATGTACAACTAACAGTTGTGCAGAATTGACGGTCTGATTGCATAACAGAAGGAATAATATCCCTCCATCTTCAGAATTACCATAACCATTAGTAGGGACCACAAGGCCGAAGTCAAAGATCTGTACCTATAAATACCTCATTGATTTCAGAAAAAAAAGTATGCTACTAGATACGGGGTAACTGTTGCAAAACTGTATAGAGAAAAGGCTGAGCTGAGTACTTAAGTGAAGAAATCCGGGAAGAAGACGAGATAAGGCCGAGAGGTGAATCTCAGATCTAATCTGCCAAACACCCGATTGAAAGCTCTGTGCAAAGATCCCTACTACCGGTGGAGCAAGCCTGAGAGGGAAGCTCTTCCTACCATCAAATCCATCCTATCCAGCAAGCAGATCTCCATCGAATCAGTGCCAAGACATTGACACTTGTTTGTATCTGTTCTATCTCTTTCATCGTTGTATTTCTCGTTCTCTTTATCTCTCCATTCATACCATGTATCAAACGCTTAATAGAGATATTAAATGTTTCGATAGCTTTCATTTACCATTTTCTGTCATTTTCGTTCACCCATCAATCAATTTCTTCATGATGTCTTCTTAATTCCCTGATAAGCAATGTGAATTAACTAAGTACTTAATCTGTGTTAAAGATATAAAATGCGTTTAGCTAAGGCATGCTAGACGACATCTTCACCTGTGAGAGCAGAAGTGAAGATGCCATTCTGATCTATCGAGAGAAGGTCAGAAGAATGCATTATCTAAAGCGAGTAGTACTTCCAGACATGGAAGCAACCTTGCGTTCATTACGTTAGTCTCTGTTTCACCATAGACATGTGGAAGCACGGCCGATCACTGAGAGGTGTACGCCAAGAGAAGAGCGGAACAGTATTTGTAGCTTCAATGCAATTAAGAACTTGCGTTGTTTATATTATTTGTCTTTCTCTTTCTATTCTATTCATAAGACTTGCCACTGCATTCCATGTCTTTGCATGACTTTCATACCCAGCCTTGACCCCAGCATCTTGTACATGAAGCCTGTATCTTGTATCATCTAGCTTAGGTTTATTGTATTTCATTTTATTATCGCATCTTTACTGCTTTACTTTATTTTATCACAATTTATATACCTGTACAAACACATTTTTAAAGATTGAAAACCTGATCACATATATCATAAACATACCACAATAACCTAAATCAGTCCCCATGTTCGACCTTAGATCACACCGAGAAACTTGCGGTGGAATTACACTTGGTTCTATCGTAAGGAAACTTGTGACAACACATGGCATACTACGTGAACACCCATCATTAATGCATATCTTGCGATAGTATCGCATCATTTCGAGCATAGAACATCATCAATCATACCTATCAAAATCTGCATCACAGTCAACTTAATTTGGATCCGACTGCTGTCAGTTTTTTGTCCCATCGATCTTAACTGTCATTTCGTCTGGATGCGCCCACCATGTTGTAGTGATTCTTCTTGGGTGAGTATTTGCGAGCGTGATCAACACAAAGTCTTGCAATGAATTTGCACTCGACCGATGAATTCCTATGATCGCAATCTCTGTAATGTGTTAACGCATATTCTGCATACAAAAAAATACAAAAATCAATAGTTCCAATGTGCTGACGCACGTGACTGCAATATTATAGATTTTATGCTTAATGGACGCAATTTATCATTTTTCATCAACGCAATCCAACATTGTTCAATAACTTAGCACTATGATAACGTGCATTTCTGCCTGTTATCAAACGACTACGGGGTGGAGAATCTGCATGGATTATCGCAAGTTAAATTTGGCCACTAAAAAGGACCACTTCCCACTCCCATTCATTGATCAGATGTTAGATAGACTTGCTGGGAATGAATTCTTCTATTTTTTTTACGGCTATTCAGGGTACAACCAAATAGCAATTGCGCCAGAGGATCAAGACAAGACAACCTTCACGTGCCCATTTGGTACGTTTACATTCCAACGCATGTCATTTGGACTCTGCAATGCGCCAGGCACTCCTGTTTAGCTAACCTCGAGAAAGTCTTGAAGAGATGTATGGCAATGAATCTTGTTCTGAACTGGGGAAAATGCCACTTTATGGTTGAAGAAGGAATTGTTCTGGGTCATAAAATCTCGAAAGCGGAATTGGAAGTTGATCAGGCAAAAATCGACGCAATTTCCATGTTGGGTTCTATCGAAGATTTATTCACAACTTCTCCTAGATTGCAAGGCCCCTAAGTGCACTCCTTGAAGCTGACCGTGAATTAATTTTGATGATGCGTGTACTAAAGCATTCAACACATTGAAAGATGCGCTCATCACCGCACCCATTTTGATTGCGTCGGATTGGACGCAATCATTTGCGTTGATGTGTGATGCGAGCGGTTATGCAGTGGGCGCAATGTTGAGTCAGTGCAAGGACAAGGTATTACATTCTATCTATTATGCGATCAAAACATTGAATAATGCGCAGGAGAACTATGCAACCACAGAGAAGGAAATGCTCGCAGTGGTATTTGCACTGGAGAAATTCCGTCAGTACTTAATCGGAACAAACGTTGTGGTGTATACCGATCACTCTGCGATCAAATATCTTATGACAAAGAAGGATGCAAAACCAAGACTTATACGGTGGGTGTTGCTCCTGCAAGAGTTTGACCTAGAGATCAAAGACCACAAGGGCACCGAGAACCAAGTCGTTGATCATTTGTCAAGAATGGAGAATTGCGAGGTTCAAGGGAAAGAAAAAGATATTGAGGAAAGATTCCCTGATGAGCTGCTGATGTCAGTAGACATTAATGTTCCCTGGTATGTGGACATTGTGAACTTCATTATTTGCGGTCAAATACCAGATGACTATACTTATCAGCAGAAGAAGAAGCTAAGACATGACATAAAATTTTATTTCTGGGACGACCCATTTCTATATCGACTTTGACTTGATCACATTCTACGTCGATGCATTCCTGAGCACGAAGTCAAGCACATTCTAGAGCTTTGTCACGAGTCCCCTTATGGGGGACATTTTGGGGGGCAGCGACACTACCGTAAAGGTTTTACAGTGTGCTATTTCTGGCAACACTACTTAAGGATGCCCATGCCCACGCTGTGCAATGTAACAGACTGTCAAAGAACGAGGAAATTGTCTAAAGATAATTGAAAGACGGTGACTCAATCTAGAGTTGAATTATTGATGTTAAGGAATGTGACTCATTGGGGCCCACTTCACCATCAGAAGTTATCACTTTATCCTTGGTCCGGATGACTATGTATTCAAAATGGCTTGAGGCCATCGCATATGTTTGCCAAGAATGATACGGCCAATAGTGGCGAGTTTCTTAGAAGAATATCTTTGCTCCGATATGGCGGCACGCAACGGGCCTTAATCAGCGATAGGGCTCTCACTTTATCATACCACAATTAGCCAACTGTTTTGACTAAATTTTAACGTGTACAGCATCGACGGTTTGGCAATTATTATCACCCACAGGGATACATGGGCAGGCAGAGATTTCTAACCAGGAGATTTCAACTATTCTTGGAAAGCGTAGTCATTACTTCCCAGGGAAGGATTGGTCACCCAAGCTTGATGAACACTGTGGGCGTACAGGACTACATATAAAACGCCCAATGGTAATTGTCCCGTATTGCCGGTCTTCGGAAAAGCTTGTCAATCTACCGCTCGATTTGGAACATTAAGGCAATAGATAAAGGCATGAAGAAGCTGAAGTTTTGATTTAGCAAGTGCGGGGAAAGTCCGAAAGCGCAACTGAACCAGCTGGTCGAATTGACGAACGTACACCTATGAATAATGGCCAAAAATCTATTAAGGAAGAAAAACCAAGAAGTGGCATGACGACCCACATAAAGCGACCGAGAGCATTCGCTCGAAGGTCAACAAGTATTATCTCTTAAGCACGGTTTGCGATTGTTTCCAGGAAATTGAAGTTCTGCTTTGTCTGGGCCGTTCAACTCAAGACTATCTTTCCCACGGAGTGCTGGAACTAACAACTTTAGATGGGAACAACGCATTTAAAGTCAATGGTCAACAAATTAAGCCTTACTACGGAGGCGACATAGATCAATGCATGGATACCATTGACTTTGGCAAGCAGGATTAACCGCTTGCAGGGGGATGTGAGTGCGATAATTCTAAAAACTTCTTTCAATCAGCATCCCTATCTATGTTTACTTGCTTTCGTTACAGCTTTCTTTAACTGCTTCCTAAATTATGTTATTTACTGCTCCATAGAATTAACTTTTAATGTTTTCTGTATTTACCTTCAATTTAATTCAGTTAAGTATTTCCATGTCATATTTAATTGCTTTAATTTGTATGCATTAGTAACGCTGTTTTTAACTTTTTTGAATTACTGGATGAAACATTGAACATCGCAAAGTCTTTTCGACTTGCGTAATTGATGAAGTGAACAGAAAAAAAAAATAATTGGTATGTAACGCAATGATGAGTGTATTGTGGGACAACAAGAGACACCTTGCGTCCATTACACTCAACTACATTGCGTTGAGGGGTGTGTTGCGCACGTGTGTGTCCTTTGCCCGTCCTTAGCAAATGCACTATGTCGAGGTAGTGTTGCGCTGGTAGCAATACCGTGCGCCCGATCCTCCAAAAATGTGTTTAGTTAAGGGGTGTGTTGCGGGGATGTATGCGTTGTTGCCCATCCTCAGCAAAAATGTATTTGCATTAATGGAAGCGTGGTGTTAACTTTTAATCGTGCACCTGTCTGAATCAGATTCAAAAGATAATTTCAATTCATTATTTTTCTAAGTTAACGTAATTCTTTGATTCTTTGTACAGGCCAACAATTTTTGTATTGCGCTAATTTTTAATTCTTTGTATACTTAGTGAATCTTCAATACAACTAGGTAGTATTTCTCTCCTTTTTCCTGTGCCTTTTTCTTTATCATCCTTTGTCAACTTTGTGATATTCTTGATCTTTCTTTTTGCGTTATTCATTGTGCTGCCATGATGTATAATATGCATACACTTAGAAACATTTCCCATACTTTTTAAATTCTAACTAACACTTAATTAATTCGTAGCTTAGCAGTACTTTACTTTTTACCCTTCAAAGTTCTGCTCAAACTTTCTTTTTGAAATTTTTTCTAAGTGTTTGTCTATTCTATCCAAACAATGAAATGAGGACCTTGCACATCTCTAAATTTGGGGGTGGGGAAGGTCTGAGCAGATGAGATCAAGATTATGCGGTCATTAAGGAAATGCGTTCATTTTTCACTTCCACAAAAAAAAAAAAAAAAAAAAAAAAACATTTTCATATAAACTCCAATATCAGCGCAAGGGAAACCCAAAGCATTCCCAACCTAATATGAATAAGTTGTGAAAGGAACCTACTTGTAGTTGGATGTTCACATGACACTCGTGGGAGCAAGCCAAAATGAAGGTGGGTTTCCAAGAATAATGCAATATGAAAAGAGAAAATGCAAAAGAAAAATAAAAGAAACAAGAGACAACTCCTCAGAAATTCATGAGTTGAAGTTGAAATTGGCACACAACCGTGGTTGGATGTTCGCATGATACTCATGAGAACAAGCCAAAATGAAGAGTGTAACCATGATCAACGGTCTCTAATAAATGACGCAAAGTTTGACCACCGCATACGGTCGCATCAAGTATTTTTGATAAAGAAGAGGTAAACATTCTTTTTAAAACTAGAAAAGCACTTTTGAGCAGGAATTTGTAGTATAGAAGAATAAAGTAAGGCTTTGTTATGAATTGGCAAGGATAGAAGGAAATTGAATTGTCAAGTAATGTGCCTAAGTGGAGCATTCGGAGCAACCAATCAACGCAAAACTTAGGATAGGAACTGAGCATTTTTGCCTTAGTAGAAGATATGCTTGAGGACAAGCATATATCTAAATTTGGGAGTGTGATAACTTGTAGAAATACAAGTTATTTATACTACCTTATTTAGATATTACGGCCAAAAGAGAGTAAAGTTGCGTCAAGTGTACGGAAATTAGCTAAGAAATACAATAATTATAAATTTTCGTCAATACACCCACTAACACCATTGCGATAGTAGGAAAGAGTATTTCAAGTCTGTTTTTGCAGGAAATCCAGTCACCGTATGCGCTCATGGCTCAAGAGAGAAAGATTAACGCATCTACGTCGCATTGCGTCCATCATTCAAGAATGAATAGACGATCAACGCAATGACGGCGCATGCAACAATCGATCCAGAGCTGAACTTCAACCGCATGCGGTAATAAAAACAACACCGCATGTAGGCACACGATCGAAGATGAAAATGAGCAACGCAATCACGGAGGATTCTGACACGTGTACAACTAACCGTTGTGCATTTTCAATGGACTGATTGCATAACAGAAGGAATATTTATTCCACCATTATTGGAATTTCCATAACAATAAAGTGGGGACCATAAGTCAGAGAGTCAAAGATTTCACCTATAAATACCCTCAAAGAATTCATTGAAGGATATACTTGATACACGGGATTGATATGAGGCTATTGAGAGAGAGTTGATCTGAGTGCTGATCGGAGAATATGGAAGAAAAGAGACAAGGCCGAGAGGTGAGTCTCAGGGCGAATCGTTCCAAATCCCCACTGTGAAGCTCTGTACCTATATCAACTCTACCGATTGAGCAAGCCTGAGAGGGAAGCTCATCCTTTCATTCACTCCATCTACCCCGACAAGCAATCTCTCCATCTAGATCGATGTCAAGACATTGGCACTCTTTTGTATCTGTTTCTAACTTTTATTCATCAATTGTATTTCATCTTCTTAGTCTAAATCATTCACAACTATGTATCAGACGCTTGATTTTATAATTAAATGTCATGATCACTTTCATTTCCATATTTCTGTCTATTTCCGTTCCTCCATTAATCGCTTTCTCCATGATGTCTTCTTAATCCCTTGGTGATTAATATGAATTAAACAAGTAACTTAATCTGTGCTAAAGAAATAAAAATGTTTAGCTAAAGCATACTAGACGGCATCTTCACCTATGAGAGCAGAAGTGAAGATGCCATTCTGATCTATCAAGAAAAGGTTAGAAGAATGCGTTAACTAAAGCAAAAAGTACTTCCAGAGATGGAAGCCACCTTGCATTCACTATGTTCATCTCTGTTTCACCACAGAGATGTGGGAAACGCGGCCGATCACTGAGAGGTGTACGCCAAGGGAAAACGTAACCGTACTTATATCTTTAACGCAATTAAGAAACTTGCGTTGTTTATATTAATTATCCTTTCTCTTTCTGTTTCGCACATAAGCCTTGTCACCACATAACACGATCTTTGTATATTCTTCACAGTCAATCTCAACCTCGATATCTTGTATCATGTAACCTGTATCTTGTGTCATCATAGCTTAGGTTTATTTTATCGCACTTTAATTTCATCACAATTTACTTTATTATCGCATTTTTATCGCTTATCTTTACTTTACTACACAATTTACTTTATCGCATGTACAAACAACACTTTTATTAAATTGAAAAACCCTCGGTCGCATATATCACAAATATAACACAATTAACCTAAAACAATCCCTGTGTTCGACCTTGGATCACACCGAGAAACTTGCGGTGAAATTATACTTGGTTTCAACGCAAGGAAACTTGTGACAACGCACAACATACTATAAGAACATTCATTAATAACACATATCTAGAAGTAGTATCGCATATAATCGCAATCATCCATGCGTTGTATGACATAAGATCATTCATATTCATACATGTGTTACAAGTTTATGATGAGCTTGTATGATGATAAAGACCAAAAAAATCTGCGTGACAAATAGATATGAGATGAAGTACAAAATAACAATACAAGTATAGTAAAGAGCCTGGAGCAATTTCTTGCTGCCAGGCATTTACACTGTTTCTACTCGTGCTCTAAAGATATTCTCGCTCTCGCGAGAGTCGGCCCGTTCTCTACTCTTATGCCCCAAGGTTCTCTCTCGAGCTGCCCTGGGTGGTCTCCAGCATCACCACTCTTCTCTTGCTCTGCCGTAAAATGGAAAAGAAAACTATGAACAGAAGCACTGATGAATTCGTTAACTGATCAACCCCTTTTTTGAAGATTGCACTTGGTATTTATAGGGCATCAAAGGTGAAAGGTGGCTTCTCTCTCCCAGTTGTACAGATGGGACAACTTTAATTCCTAATTGGCACGTCGGATGATTGTTACCGATAAACCTGAATGTACTTTGTGATCGTTATCGGCTGTCAACTTAATTTGGATCCGACTGCCATCAGCTTTCTATCCCATCGCTCTTAATTATCCTTTCACCCGGATGCGCCCACCATGTTGCGTTGACCAAGTTGCGGTGATTCTTCTTGGGCGAATGTTTACGAGCACGATCAACACAAAGTCTTGCGATGAAGTTGCGCTCGACCAATGTATTCCTGTGATCGCACTCTCTGCATTGTGTTAACGCATATTCTGCACAAAAATATAAAGATCAACTACTCTAATGCGTTGGACGCATGCGACCACAATATTATAGAATTTATGCTTAATGGACGCAATTTAACATATTTCATCAACGCAATCCAACATTGTTTAAGAACTTAGTATGATGATAACGTGCATTTTTGCCCTTTATCAACCACCCTCAAACAAATGGACAAGCTGAAATCTCTAATCGTCTGGTCAAGAGTATCTTGGAAAAGATTGTCGATCCATCTAGAAAATATTGGAGCAGCGCCTAGACGATGTTCTTTGGGCTTACCGGACTATATTTAAAACTTCTATTGGAACAATGCCATTTAAGCTTGTCTACGACAAGGCGTGTCTGTTGGAGTTGATGCCCTAAATCTCGTAGGGTCCTATAGTTTGTAAACACATGTATGACTAAACATTTGTGATGTAATAATATGAAATATTTTCTTCACTATTGTCTATGAAATATGAGATATTTTAGTTGCATTAACCACAAACCAATAAACTAAGATCCCTGGTTATCGTTGTAACTTAAGCCTGTATGTGGAGACATACAAGTGGATTGTGGTGACACTACGGATATGACGCGCATTGTAGTTGTTACAAGTGTTGTAAAGTACTACAAATGGTTTGATCCTGATAATTCATGTGGAGACATGCGAGCGGGGGTATCCTATACAAAGGAGTTTGTATAAGACCGGACCACGAAATGTTTAGTCTTGTTATATAACACCGTTCATGACAGAGACTTTCATTTCACTAGGATGACCATAGGTAACATGACCTTAATCCTAAGTGAGTTGGGACTGTCTCTTATACACATCTAGATGTGTATAAGAGACAGTGATAATTCATGTGGAGACATGCGAGCGGGGGTATCCTATACAAAGGAGTTTGTATAAGACCGGACCACGAAATGTTTAGTCTTGTTATATAACACCGTTCATGATAGAGACTTTCATTTCACTAGGATGACCATAGGTAACATGACCTTAATCCTAAGTGAGTTGGGAACTCCTGCCTGTGAGGGTGGTTCTTTGATTTGCATGGGTGCGAATGGCCAAAACGCCGACTCAAACCTACCACATTGGGGATTCGTCTGATTAGGGAGCTGGGAACTCAGCTACACAAGATGGAATTCACTTCTTCCCTGAAGCAGAGGTAAGTAGATAGATTGCTCCCTTAAGGGCTGATTTTGGGGCTTGAACAATGTGGTGCAACACCTTGTCATGGCCCAAGAAGTGTTCACTCATAGTAGGACTATGATGTATTGTTCATTAGAGAAATTAGTGGTACTTAAGGAGTTAGATGTAACTACAGGGGCAAAATGGTAAATTGGCCCAGCTATACTTACGTGCGATTTGTGAAGGGTCATCGTACTATTGATTGATTATATCCAATAGACATAGAAATATATCTGTAGTGCGAAGAGTGCAGCTGTCGTTCTTTAGTGGAATGTCCGGCAGTTGACGGATGGTGGATATCGTAATTAAAGAGTTTAGTCAGTTATTCACTTACCATTGGAGCTTCAAGCTACAGGTCCATAAGGTCCCCTTGGTAGCTCAATGGATTCAAGTTGAGAATCAGTTTCTGAGTTAGTTTGAAGTGTCCAAATTAACAAGAGGGAATTTTATTATATATGATATAATTAAATTGATTCAATTATATGTGATATAATTGATTTGATAGATACATTATATGGAGGAATTAATATAAATATGATTTATATTAAATGTCATAAAGAAGAAAAGAACTATGGTTTAAATATTACATATGATGTGATATTAAAACTATAGGTTATAAATGTAATATGATAAATTAGTAATTATATTTATTTATAATAAAACAATTATGAGATAATTGTTTTGTTGGTTTTTATTTTCTCCTTTAACCGCATGAGTGGGAAGTTACTATCAGTTTTAATAACCGGAGCGACAGATGCAATCGTGGACGCAAGCAGTTGCGAGTCATCGATGGCTGTGAGTCGAAAAATAGAAATTGGGAGAAGGCTTGGTGTCGCTTGGCTGGAAGAGGAAGGGAAGAAGATGAAAATTTCTCTCTGGCATGCTTCCCAAGACCTATATAAATAATTTTTTAACTAAAACCCTAAATTAATTTCCCAATACCAAAATTTACTAATATATATAATATAAATATATATATCTTCAACTTCTTTTCTCTTTTTTTTGTTTCCCTCTTTCCCTTTCCTTTTTCAAAGCCCTAAATTGATATACAAAATATAGTTTACTTTTTCTTCATCACATCACCCAAAACACATCAACTCCGAGATTGAAATTTAAAAAATCCTACCTTTCCAAACCCTTCCATCAATTAAATCATAAAAATTCTAGCCTCAAAATTCTTAAATACCTCAAATAATTGGTAGTAATTATTTTAAATTACCTGAAATTTTTGGGGTATCACAGTTTGATTATGATTCGTCACATTTGTTTATATCATTATTTGTGAGACATGCTAGATTAGAAATAGAACCTTTACAATATGTTCTGTCAATTTCTACTTCGTCTCGAGGTTTTGTATTAGCAAATAAAAAAATAAAAGCATGCCGGTGGAAATAGTAGAATGTATGTTAGATGTGATTCCGATAGTCTTGGATATGTGAAATTTGATGTTATATTAGGCATCGATTGGTTGGCTGCTAACCATACCAACATAGATTGCTTTTGTAAGGAGTTGTTTTTAGCCTTCCTGCAAAAGCAATTTTAAGTTTAAGGGAGTTAAGACTAAAGTCTTACCTGTAGTCTTAGCCATAAAGGCAAGAAAATGGGTCAACCAAGGTGCATAAGACCTTATGGCCACTATAGTTGATGCTAGAGACACTAAGGACATCGTAATGTTAAAACAAGATGATTATAAGCCTGCTAGAGCCCGGATCAAATTATTCAACCAGAAGAATTTTGTGTAGTAGAATTTTTTTGGTCCGTAGTTTTTTCTTCAGTTTGAAGTTCTTTCATGTTAATAGCTAGTAGAAACGAGTCGAATCCACAGGGAATCTAAGAACATCTTAGCTAAAAACTTGAATCCAATGGTCAGGGTTTGTTTAATGATTGCTAGAAAATTAAATAGCGGAAGTCTAAATTCCATAAACTTAAATAGCGGAATTGATAAACCAAAATTCAAATTAATCAAAAACCTAGCCTAAGGAATTTGGATTCTAACCATTCATTTTGGTTGATCATGGAACTATAAAGATGCATTGCTTGCTTGTTTTTATCCTTAGCTTGTTTGCCCGAAAGACTAAAGCAAGATGCCCTAATTCATTAATTAATTACTTAATTAATCTAAATACTCCTCAATTGGGTTCAAAAGTGTCCTTATCAATTAAACATTACTATAATTAAAGGAATTAAGCTAAGGCTATTAATAACCCAGATCGTCTAAGTTACTAATCGTTTTCATTCTTGAAATAGATTAATCATGCAATGTTGTGTGATCATTCTAAACAACCGAGAATTCATATCCAAGCATGCTTTAACCTTTGTCCCTTTTAGATCAACACACATAGATGCATTTTCTCTCTATCCGAACAAAGAAAAGATGAAGAATGGCCAATTCAATCATAAATTCCATGCATATAAGTTAAATTGCATTTAAGAACAATAAAATTAAGCAATCAACTAGAAAAATATAAGTCTTCTAACCAAGATAAATGTATTTCTATCCTACTCTAAGCTAGAAGAGGACTTACCTTAGCCATTCATGATGATCCAAGATCAAATTCAATGTTTATAAAATAAAATTACAAGTAAGGAGAAGTTGAAAAGGGAAAATACATAAAGAAAATTGAGTTGAAGGCTGTAAAATTGAGATGAAATGACCTAATTCGATAAAAAATTGTATTTAATTTGCAGTTGAGTGATGCGGCAGTAGGGGCCCTTTGCCACAGGGTTGCACGTGTTGCACTCGGCACTGCACCTGCATCAAAATTCTGTCAAAGTTATAGCTTAGCGACGCTCTAAGCATCTGAGGCTACTAGTTTTTGCACCGTGTCAAAGTGCCAACCAACACTCCGGCGCTCTCATCAACAAAATGGTAGTTTAGCCATATTTTCCTTGATTGATGCTTCAGAGCTTTGTTTTGATTTGTTTTAGCTCGAATCTCACCCCAATGGTCAATTCTACCCTATTAGTGCTCAATACCTACAAAATCATAGAATAAATACATAAAATCATAAGACGAGCCCAAATTAAATGGAATAAGTAGCACCTTTCGATAGCTATCAAATCATCCCCAACTTAATACTTGATCATCCTCAAGCAAGGTAGAGACATACAATCATACAAAAATAATAAGTTAACTTAATTGCAAGGCTCACTACTCATATTTTAACAATCTACCAAGATTATGCTTGCAATCAATAATGTCATCTAATAACAATGAATCAAATGAGGCAAATTTAAAAAGTTTCTTTAGGCCTATTCATGCATAAGCCCTTAATTCGTTTTATAAGGCCCTCAATTCGTTTTCCCTACTATGGCTTGAAAGATTAAGAATTAGACTTCCTATACCTAAAGTAGCAATGACATGCTTAAAGGAAAATTAACCTCATTTCTTTCGTTATCTTATTTTTCTCTTTTTCTCTTCCAGTCAAATGGAGAGAATACCTTATCCAGACAAACTGTTTCCGTTTGTATTGCCCACATGAGTTACGTGAGTGACATCTAACTACGGGTCAGAGTCATTCAAAGGTTTGGATTTGGTTGGATTGGTTTGGATTGTGCTTGATTGAGGTTTTTCTTGTTGTTTTGTTCCTTGCGATGACTAGTCTATGACACACTTGTATGAATTGTTTTTGCATGAGAATAGGTAGGATGAAAGGATTCACGATTTTCACGGCATTTTTGCCTAAACTGTTTTTTCATACATCTACAAACCCTTTGCATATCTATCTTGACCTTGTTTGCTTCCTTAGAATTAAATTATGGGACCATAAGTTTGTTGTCACTCCGAAAGGCCTTGGTGATAGATATTAGTCTTTTCACAGTTCAATTTAGCAATGCATGTTTTGAGATGTAATTGATTGATATCATAATTTGCTTTTCAAAAAACTTTACTAGAAAAAAAATAGGGGTCTGCTCCTCTTCTTCAAGAGTATGATTAACCTGGGGTGGCCATGACACTCGTGGTTTTCCTCTAAGCTAAAGTACTCCCGAAGAATGAGTAAGCTTAGACACTTTTGAAGGTAAATCGGCTCGTAGTTGGATGTCTTGCATGAGACTCGTGTAGGCAACCTAAAACGAAAGTCACCTTCCTAGATCAATTTTCCCCTTTGTTTGTAAAAAAGAAAAAAGAAAAAGAAAAAGAAAAGGAGAAGTGTAATAAAAAGCGATGCGTGAATAGACTATGACCACTTCAATTTTATGTCGTTTCTACTTTGAATTTAGGAAGCCTAATTCAGGATCCTTCGAGCCAATGTAAGGGGAAATAAATTAAGGATTCATAAGGCCATTTGGTGTCACACCCTCTCCCAAGCTCACCTCTTGAACCCGAAAAGAGGCGTGAGGAGGGCAGATACCACCCTTTTGTGATACCTACTACCTATCTAAACCTTTTGTCTCTTACTAGACTCAAATCAAGTAAATAAGCAACAATTGTTTGGCTAAACTTTATTTTACTACAAATAGTATAATGCTTATACAACTTCCAAACTTAACTACAAATGTTTACAACAACTTAAATCCGGAAGTGTGGTTGTGGCGTGGTAGACCTTGACCTTAGTAGCACCCTGGAACTTCTCATCCTTTTCTACCTGGGAAGAAAAACATGAAAAAAAAGAATGAGCTTCAAGAAGTTTAGTGAGTGACTTAGTTAAAACATAACATAAACTTATGCACAAACTGGAAGCTAATAACTTTGCTGAGTACTAGACAAGCACATCATGTCTGTATAACTTAAAGTTATCTTTTCTGAAGGCATAACCTTAACATCTGGAAGGCATAGTTGTTCTGATCCCCAGTTAGGAGAAAACCCCTTTTGTTCATGTCCCTTCACTAACCTAGCTTTCATACAATCTTTCTAATGTCTTTTGAAGGGAATTTGTGTTGTGAGTTGAAGTAAAAGCCTTGGGTGCTATTTATAGGCTCCAAAACTCTTCCTAGCTTGACACCTTCAGCTTGTTTGCATGTTTAAGTGTCTTCTACTTATGTTGCCAGCGCCAACCCTTGCCACATTAAGATTGAAATGTCCTCACCATCTTTAACCAATGCAACTCCTTCAATTTTCATGTCTTCTCATGCACCCACCTTAATTTGCATGAACTCCAAGACGTCTCTTAGTTAGCCACATGTCCGGATGAGTTAGCAAATCAACCTTGTCCTCCAAAATTTCCTTGTCATCGCATAACTCCTTCATGGCTACATATCCTTTGGCGCATATCCTTACCTTTGGCACATGCGTCCATCAAAACCAACGCATATCCTTCATCGCATGTCATTCATACCAACCTTGTCCTATGCGCCCATAATGCCCTTTCTAACCTTGAATGACCTTGGTGCATAATCAACATTAACACATAGCACACCACCACCGCATGGCCAAGCTTTATTAACGCATGACTAGGACCCTTCAACGCATAGCTAGTCTTGGCCACCACACTCTTGGCCAACAGTTTCATGCATCTAACATGTCTCTCATGCCCTGCCTAGTTATATGTGTCCAACTAGCTTGCCATAAACTTGATGACTAAAATTTATAATGTTCTTTATCTAACTCTAGCGCATGGCTTATGGATGAAATTTGATGATGTGTTATGCACTCAAGTGCTTTGCGATACTACGTTCTAAGTGTATGCGTTGATGATAATATGCTCGTAGTATGCGATGATATAGTGCGTGTCACAAGTTTCCTTGCGCTAGAACCAAGTATAATTCCAACGTAAGTTTCTCAGAATGACCTGAGGTCAAACACGGATTGTTGTCATTTATATGCGATACTAATGTGGTAAATGCGACCGGTTTTCATAAAGAATAAAGAATTTGGTTTTGACATAAATGTAAATTGCGTTGAAAGTAAAATGCATTGTAAATAAATGTCTAAACTACTATGATACAGGGTGAGGACTGGCTGTGAAGTTGTACAAAAGAATCTAATGAATGCGATGGCAAGTCTTGTGAATGAATCAGAAAGAGAATGAGTAGAGGGACAGAATATCGCAAGTTTGTCAATCTCGTTAAGGACATAACTAAGGTTCCACTTTCTCTTGGCTTACACCTTTCAGTGATCGGCCGCATTCCCATACAGCTATGGTGAAATAGAGATGAACGTAATGAACACAAGGTTGTTTCCATCTCTAGAAATACTTCTCGCTTTAGTTAACACATTCTTCCAACCTTTTCTCGATAGGTGGAATAACATCTTCACTTCAACTATCACAGGTGAAGATGCCGTCGAGCATACTTTAGCTAAACTTAGCCGATTACCTTAACAAAGATTAACTCACTCACTTAATTCTTCCTCTTTACCCAGGGGATTAAGAACATATGATGGAGAAAATGGATGATAAATGTATGGAATGGAACAGAGAGATGATAATGATGACGATAATAGCATTTAAATCTAAAGATAAGCATTTGATATATGATTTGTGAATGAAAGATTAAAGAAGATGAACACAGTAGATGAAATGAAAGAATAGAAACAAATACGGAAAGAGTGTCAATGTCTTGACATAGATCCCGATCGGAGACGTTTTGCTTGCCGACGTATGGATGAAGTGGAGAGGAAAGCTTCCCTCTCATGCTTGCTTTCCTGGTAGGAAGTGACCTCTTGCACAGAGCTTCAGCTTCGGGAATCGAAAGGATTCCTTGCTCAGAGACTCACTTTTTAGCCTTGTCTCGTCATTCTCCCGGATTTTCTCTATAAAGTCTCTTCAGACCAACCTCCTTTGCAATGAATCAAGGAAGCTATTTATAGACAAGACCTTGGCTCTTTTAATTGGTGGTCCCACTGTGTAATTCTGATAATTCCTACTATGACGTAGTGGAAATGTCCACTCTGCTCCACGATCAATCTGCCAGAATCGTACAACAGAAAGCTGTACACTTGTCATAATCTCCCGCGAATGCATTGCTCTTCACATCTTCGATTGATCGCCGCATGCGGTGTTGTTGTTTTGATTACCGCATGCGGTGGAAATGCGTTGATCTCTATAACCCATGATCGATCGTCGCATGCGCCGCCATTGCGTTGATCATTTCTTCGTTCTTGATCTATTAGCGCATGCGATGTAGATGCATTGTACATTTTGTCCTGGAGCCATTAACGCATGCGATGACCTATTTCCTACAAAACAGAGACTTGGACATTCTATTTCGCCATCACAATGGGTTAGTGAGTGTGTTTGCGACACTTTATAATTTTTCGTATTTCTCAGCCAATTCTTATACTATCGATGCAACTTCCCTTTTTTTTTACCGTATAATCTAAATAAAACAACATAAATAACTTGTATTTCTACAAGTTATCAGTGTCCAACTAGCTTCTCAAGGCCAATGCATAGTCCAAAGGACCGCATTCTCTTTTCCATGCTTAGCCTTATGATTAGCGCATACCACATAGGTCGTCGCATAGTACCCTTAACACATGACCTTGCCACCGCTTCACTCCTTGGCCGCTTGCATAACACCATAGCATACCTCATCGCACGCTGCCTAGCTTCATTGCATAGCCCCAGCCTCATCGCCTTGCCTTTGCATCGTATAGCCCCAGCACACATCATATGCCTATCGCCTTGCACTCATCATGCAGCCCAGCCTCATCACCTTATCTTTGCATCGCATAGCCCCAGCGCACATTTTTTGCCTATCGCCATGCACTCATTTTGCAACCCCCACGTGTAACTATGTGATCACCATTGTGCAATGCCCCAACACCCAGCGCCCACGCTCGCGCACAACTGAGCGCTTACTCCCTACACAATTCCCCTTGTGCCAACTGGCCTACTCATGCGCGTCTGCCAGTGCCTCGCCTTGCCTTAGGCTTTTGCCAACACCTAACTACATTCCAATGCATGAGCAGCCCACTCACGCCAACACTTGGCCAGCGCCCTCATGCCATCGCATAGCTACTTGGCACTTACACTTTGCCTTGCCAAGCATCACATTCCAATGCATGATGCCTAGCTTAGTCGCACCTCTTACCAATGCATGGGGCCTTCATGCTCCAACATGGGCCTTGCCAAGCACTACACTTTAACTTCAATTAACCTTGGTCGCCATACACACACAATGCCTCATGCGTCAATGCTCCCTAACACCAATGCATGCCTACTCTTGGCTTCTATACTTAGCCAATTTTTCACTTGCCAACACAAAGCAACCGAGAGTCCTATTTCCACACTTGGAATATTCTTCTTCCTTTTTCTCTAACCTTTTTCCTACAACATAAAATTAACTTATACCTTGTTTATCACCTTATTACTCTTTTAAGTAGGAAAATGGGATTTGAGTTTCACAATTACTTTCCCCTTATGAAATTTCATCCTCGAAATTTGCTAGGATCGATTCCGGTTTAAGGTTTCACAACAACCTTTGTCGCAAACCTTCATAACCTTCTCTTATTACTACGCTTCTGTTGCGCTACTCTGATATTAGCTTCCTTAGTTTGTCCAACAGTCTTCTTCTAGCCTCCTGGCTAGTTGTCAAACCAAACTATTTACAAATAAATTTTCTATCTCAAATTCTAATTTAGAGTAACTTTAATTTGTTCTTACCTTTCTCGACGGATCTTCAGGTAGCATTGTGAGTTCCAGCTTGGGTTGTCTGTTAGGTCTGCCACTTGCTATTCCTCTAGTCTAGCTTTGGCTAATTCCTAGGTTTCTCTTAAACCTATAGAATCAACTTTACCACACAAGCCTCAGGTTTTCTTGAACTCAAACCTCAAGTTTCCCAGAAACTTATGCTTTGATACCAACTTGTCACACACCCTCCCAAGCTCACCTCTTGAACCCGAAAGGAGACATGAGGACGGAAAATACCACCCTTTTGTGATACCTAATGCCCTTTTGAACCTTTTGTCTCTTACTAAACTCAAATCAAGTAAATAAGAAACAACTATTTGGCTAAACTTTATTTTATTACAAACAGTATAAAGCTTATACTGAAGAAAATCGGACATGAGGATTTCCATGAGTAACAGAAGCATCTTTCCAAATTTCAATCATATATGAACATACACAATTACAGTCACAAACGGAAACGATAAGCTATGCGTAAAATAGAAATTACAGCATGCTTTACTACACGATCAAGGGAAGAAATTAACATACCTTTGACGACTCGTCTTCAAGACCCTTGATCATGAACTCTCGATCACAGTACGAACTCTACACTGCACGATCACAGCGAACTCGAACATCGCGATCTCCAAGTTACGAATACCCCGAACACCACGAATGGCCTCCACATAACCTCGACTGTGTCGAGTTGAGTAAGACACCACCAACAACATTACCTCGGTATTCTCGATGTGAGAATCCAAAGTGTGGGCTCTTTGTGGACTTGGTTAGAGGTGGGAACCGGAGGAGAACAATCGTGTAAATGATTGAGCAAGTGGGAGATGTCAACGCCTATCGTATAGGTCGATGCCCAATCATTGATCAAAAGCTATGTGATCGTCTAGAAAAAGCTATGTGGTCGTTTATCTCATTGTTTAGCTGAGAGTCTATCATATAGAAACTCTCCACGATCGTCTAGTCTCTCTAAGTTGTCGTTAAGTAAATCTGAGTTACTTGACAACCTATCTGTGAGAACTTTTCGAGAGTGGAAATCTCAAATTAAAATTCTTACCAAATTTAGGAAAACATTTTTCCTTTTATCTCATGGTTACCATGAAACCACCAATAACCTCTCACTCAGTTGGTTATTAGAGAAAAATAGATAATTATCCAATAATTAATATTATTATATATATAAATGATAACCAACTTATCATACTATATTTATAACCTATAGTTTTAATATTTCATCTCATGAAACATCTAAACCATAGCTCTTTTTCTATTTCATGGCACTTAATGTAAATCTTATTTACATTAATCCTCCACTAGATGCATCTCATACACCATACCGATTATATCATATATAATCGAATTACCTCTTGTCAATTTAAACATTTCAAATCAACACCAAGAACTGATCCTCAACTTGAATCCATTGAGCTACCAAGGGACCTTATGGACCTATATCTCGAAGCTCCAACAGTACGTGAATAACTGACTAAACTCTTTAGTCACGGGATCCACCATCTGTTAACTACCAGGCACTCCACTAAAGACCGATAGCTGAACTCTCCTTACTATAAATATATTATATGTCCATCTTAACCAATCAATAGTGCGATTACCCTTCACATATCGCTCATAAGTACAGCTCAACAATAACCATTATGCTCCTGTAGTTACATTTAACTCCTTAAGTACCACTGATCTCTCTAATGAACAAGTCATCGTCCTACTATGACTGAGTCCTTTCTTCCAAAGAGAGGATGAGGCCACTATGTTCAAGCCCCGGAATTAGCCCTTAAGGGAGCAATCTAACTACTTACCCCTGCTTTGAGGAAGGAGTGAATTCCATCTTGTATAACTGAGTTCCCAGCTCCCAAATCAGACAAGTCCCCAAAATGGTAGGCATGTTAAGCTAGCAATCTGGCCACTCTCACCCATATTAATCAAAGGACCGCCCTCAAAAGCAGGAGTTCCCAAAACACTCAGGATTGAGGTCATGTCACCTATGGTCATTTAGGTGAGATGTAAGTCTCCAGTATCAACGGTGTTATATACAGAGACGAATCATCTCGTGGTTCGGTCTTATACAAACTCTTTGTATAGGATACCCCCGCTCGCATGTCTCCACATGAATGGTTAGGATCTATCATCTGTAGTAGTTTACAACACTTGCAAACCCCTACAAAGCAGGTCGTATCCGTAGTATCACCAGGATCAGATATCCTACCTTAATCCTTATACTACAGACCTATTTAGGTTATCACTTAAGGCATGATCCACTTGTATATTGCATGTACATGCTTAGGTTTACATAAGATAACCATAGATCTTTGTTTATTGGATATGAGTAAATGCCAGAATGAAATAACATTTATTTTGGCTTAAGAATCATCTAATTTTCACGAGTATTTTGGGAGAACTTCTCGTTTGAACTTGGGTTACAGTCTACCCCCAACGCCTGGATAGCATCTTCACCTTTTGTCTTTTGATCAACGCATGGTTCTAATGCATGCTTTTCATGATCAACGCAAAGCTTCCTCTGAACCTGTCCTCAAACACTCTTCCTAATGTCTTTTGAAGGGAATTTGTGTCGTGAGCTGAAGTGAAAGCCTTGGGTGATATTTATAAGCATCCAAAACTCTTCCTAGCTTGACACCTCCAGCTTGTTTGCATGTTTAAGTGTCTTCTACTTATAATGTTAGCGCCAACCCTTGCCACATTAAGACTGAAGTGTCCTTAGAATTTTTAACCAATGCAACTCCTTCAATTTACATGTCTTCTCATGCACTCACCTCAGTTTGCATGAACTCCAAGACATCCCTTTGTTAGCCACATGTCCGGATGAGTTAGCAACTCAGCCTTGTCCTCCAAGTTTTCCTTGTCATTGCATAACTCCTTCATGGCCGCATGTTTTCTTGAATGCATGGCTCGGCCAACATATCACCTCTCATGCACCATACTAACCTCAATACCATCGCATACCCTTTTCCACATATCCTTTCGCATGGCTTACCTTTGGCGCATGCGTCCATCAACATCAACGCATATCCTTCATCGCATGCCACCAACTCCAGCCTAACCAACCTTGTCCTATGCGCCCATGAAGCCCCTTTCTAACCTTGAATGACCTTGGTGCATAATCAAATTTCAACATCAACGCATGGCAAAGTTTATTAACGCATGAATAGGACTCTTCGATGCATAGCTAGTCTCGGCCACCACACTCTTGGCCAATAACTCCATGCATTCAACATGTCTCTCATGGCCAACGCAAGTCCAAATGACCACATTCTCCTTCCCATGCTTAGCCTTATGGTTGGCGCATACTTCATAGGCCAATGCATAGTACCCTCAACGCATGCTCCTTCAAGCCTTGGCACTGCATGAACATCACACGACCTTGTCAATACATATCACATGCCTCATCGCACAGCTTCCTTGCTTCATCACATAGCCCAACCTCATCGCCTTGCCATTGCATCGCATAGCCCCAGCACACATCATATGCCCATCACACGCTCCAACTGTTGGGGTTGATGCCCTAGAGTCTCGTGTCCTATAGTTTGTAAATAGTTTGTACGAATGCTTGTGATAGATAATATATAATATTTACTTCACTTCTTAACTTTGCACATTTGGATGTTTTATTTGCTTTACCACAGACCAATAAATTTAAAACCCCTGGTTGTCTTTATGTAACTTAAGCATGTATGTGGTGACATACAAGTGGATCATGTCTTAAGTGATAACCAAAATGGTCTGTAGTATATGGATATAGGAGGGAAACCTTATCCTAGTAATGCTACGGATGCGGCCCGCTTTGTGGAATAGTTACAAGTGTTGTGATTTGTCACAGATGGTCTGATCCTGATCATTCGTGTAGGGGACATGTGAGCGGGGGCATCCTATACAAAGAGTTTGTATAAGACTGACCATGAAGTGTTAACGTCTCGTCATATAACCCCGTTCATGACAGAGACTTCACTTCACTAGGATGACCATAGGTAAAATGACCTCAATCCTGAGTGAGTCGGGAACTCCTGCCATTGAGGGAGGTCCTTTAATTTGCTTGGGTGCGAGTAGACAGAGCGCCAACTTAAACCTACCACTTTGGGGATTCGTCTGATTTTGGAGCTAGGAACTCAGCTACACAAGATGGAGTTCACTCCCTCCCCAAAGCAGGGGTAAGTAGATAGATTGCTCCCTTAAGGGTTGATCACGGGGCTTGAACGATATGGCGCCACACACCTTCTCATGGCCCAAGAGGTGTTCATACATAGTAGGACTATGTTATATTGTTTATTAGAGGGATCAATTGTATTTAAGAAGTAAGATGTAACTATAGAGGCAAAACAGTAAATTGGCCCAATTGTACTTACGAGCATCTGTGAAGGGTCATCGTACTGATATAGATGGACATAGAAATATATCTGTGGTAAGAAGAGTTCAGTTGTTGGTCTTTAGTAGAATGCCTAGCAATTAACGGATGGTGGATATCGTGGCTAAAGAGTTTAGTCAGTTATTCACGTACCGTTGGAGCTTCGAGCCATAGGTCCATAAGGTCCCCTTGGTAGCTTGGATACAAGTTAAGAATCAGTTTTTGGGTCAGTTTGAAATGTTCAAATTGACAAGAGGGAGTTCAATTATATCTCGTTAATATAATTGACTTTATGTATGAGATACATTAATTTGGAGGAAATTGGATATAAATATGATTTATATCTAATGGAGAAAAAATACTATGGTTAATATATGATATTAAACAATAGGTTATGAATATAATGTGATTATATTTATTATTTATTAATTGGACAGTTATGAGATAATTGGTCGGCATCTCTTCTATTTTTGTAACTGATGAGTAAGATGAAGAATCGTTTTGAGACGCTTAAATAGCTCATGGTGTGTTGCGATTTGGGAGAGTTATCACTTAGTAAATCAGAGCCTATACGATAATGTTGTTTGCTGAATGATCGTTTACACCTGCATGCGCTAGTTACTAAACGTCGGTTATCTTTTACTAAACGATCATTTGGAGCCCGAACTTTACTAAACGATCGTATAGACGATTGCTTAGTGATGGTTGTTTTATCATGTGATGAAAGGATGTGTGGATGCGATGATTTAACATGCGATGAAAGGATGTGTGGATTCGATGATCATGCAAGTTTAACAAAGCCCAAGTATAAGCCTTCTTAAGCTCCTGGTAAGTCCAAGGTCGAATGCAGAGATTACTAAATAGATATGCGACAAACTCTCTGATCTTATTGCGATGGTGATTAAGAAGTAGATGGTGATTTAACTTTGATTTTCCAATGCGATGGAATTAAATGCACAGCGACGAAAGGGTGGTGTTGTAACAAATATGTGATAAAGGGGTTAAGAAGAGGTTTTGCTAGCATTTCTTAAGATATTGTACAAGTCATGCGATCATGCTATACACAAATATTAAGCACTACATTTCTCAATGCATAATGACACATTTCTCATGTCTAGGATGCATGCGATGTGTATGGAATGCAATAGATAGAACTTATTTCTAAGTCTATATTCTTGCTTATGCGATCTAATCCGACTCTCTCAAACCTAGATTCTGTCTTTAGACTAATCTCTCACGTACTCCAAATGATGAATGAAGCATACATGAGACAAGATGATCGCATAAAGTGCATAGCTTAAGTCATACTAGCTAAGTACTTCTCAACCCATTCACAAATTTAGCTAATCATGTATGGTATGAAGAGACTAAACATAAATTGAAATGAAGTTTCCATTCTTGCAAATAAAGTGTTTAAGTACAAAACAATAAATGGTGTAAGTATCAAGTCAGGTAAGCAATGTCTTGCTTTCTCTGTCGTTTACACTACACTTATCAATTCAATTCTTTCCCAAGTTGTAAACTTTTGCTCTCGCAAGGGTTTGGTGTCTCTCCTCTATGCTGTTTTCGGTAGTCTCTCGTCCTCTCCGAAAATTAATTTCTCTCAAGAATTCCCTTCCCTTCGCTTAGTAGTCCTCCTGGTTTGGTAGCATTGGGTATTTATAGATTTCCAGACAAAACAATTCTTCTCACTAATGATTGCGTGGATGGGCAACATTAATTTCCATACCCTATTGTGTCATCTGATGGTCAACGGAAGTTTAATGGATTTGCAACGGTATGGTCTTCAACGGTCGTCAACTAAATTTTTTGATTAGATCGTTGTCAGCTTTACGTCCCATCATATTTCATTATATTATGTTGTTGCCTTTATGTAAGGACTTTATGCGATCCTCTTTAAGGTACCCTTGGATCGCGAACTCAAAATGCGCCATCGCCTTTTTCCTGCACAGAATAACTCCGTTTAACTGCTTTTATGCGATGAGAGTTGGTGATTGCAATTTTTCTTTTAGTTTGGTGCATTCAATCGTAATATTTCCTATTCACCGTCGTTTTCTCCCATTGTTTTAATAATTTGAGCCTTAATAACTTATATTTCTACCAGTTATCACACCCCCAAATTTAAAACAATACTTACCCTCAAGCATAAACTAAAGATTTCTCAAAATTTCAATCGCCTTTACCCTGCCTAGGCTTCTCATGATACCTTATTCAAATCGCTGAACCATTGTCATTATTAATTTCTATCCTAATATCTTCCTAAAATATTTCTAACCTTTAGGGACCGCGAGCTTAATCTTCAAAAAAAATCTTTACTCATTTCCCAGGACATCGCATGATTTATTTCAAATTTTATCAAACCGGGGTGTTCAACTGGTTTTGGTTCGCATGATTTTAGATATTAGTTTTGTGATCTTGCACTAATCCGAGTGCTCAGCCTGTTTTTTGGCTTACCCCCACAGATGTCAATGCGAACAATCCAACTACGAGTGAGGCACCTCTTTCAATCAAAACTCCTCATGCCATCTTTTTTATTGGCAGTGGAG
Organism: Benincasa hispida; assembly: GCF_009727055.1. NCBI lineage: Eukaryota > Viridiplantae > Streptophyta > Magnoliopsida > Cucurbitales > Cucurbitaceae > Benincasa > Benincasa hispida. The sequence continues at coordinate 33,306,892 of NC_052350.1, forward strand.
TTTGTGATCACTTAGCTTCTACGTTGATCACGATTTCCACCTTCGTTTTGGCTTGCCCCCACGGGTGTTCATGCGGACATCCAACTACAAGCAGGATCCGATCTCAACATTATATATTATATTATTATTGTATTTTTATAAATTGAAAACTCTTATCAAGGCTGAAAAATAAACCCCACCCCCCCCCCCGGAAATTTAAAACACAACAATGTCCTCATTGCTGAAAAAAAAAATATTAATGCGATGGAATAAGAACATTTTGTAAAAATAGTTTTGAAGTAAAGCTGGCAGACCAACTAAATTTTAGAAATACTTTGTGAATCGAATGTCCTGAAATTAATCTAATTCTAGTTCACGCGATAAGAAAATAGGCATATATTTCATCATTGAAGTCATAATGGGCAAAGGATGAATGCGGTGACCAAATAAAGCAATCAAAAATTATGAATTGAGCCAAACAAGAGAGAATGCAATAGTAGAATTCAGCAATATTCAATTGAAACTGAGAAGTACAAGAATTGAAATAAGATAAGGCAAGAAGGGACATAACCTCCAAATTTAATTTTCGGCCGCCTCATTTTGATCGCAATAAATGAGTGCGACGGAGTGATGCGATGGGCTTAAAACATACAATCGGTTGAGCTTTTGAAAGATAGTACGAAGAAAAGAGTTGACAATCATAAAAAGTAGTAATTATGCAGAAAGTAAAATAGATTCTTGAAAGAAAACATAAAGGATATACTTCGTCCCTGATGAATGTATGCCGCTTATCATCGCAGGGACTGAGTGTTTCTTCTTTATTTTTGGCTTACCCAAGTCAATGGAGGTTTTCTCGCATTGGAAATCCCCTCCATGATACAGCTTTACTCTTTGTCCATTCACTTTAAATGCGTTGGTCCCATCTTCGTTGGTCAATTCCACCGCTCCATGTGGGAATACTTCCTTGGTTATGAAAGGCCCGGACCAACGCGACTTTAGTTTTCTAAGAAAAAGACACAGCCTAAAGTTGAACAGCAATACCCTTTGACCTGCCTTGAGGTTTTTCTTGTAAAGACGTTTATCATGCCATCGTTTGGTGCGTTCTTTGTAATTTTTGGAACTCTCATACGCTTGTAATCTCCACTCATCCAACTCTAGTAGTTGAAGTTTTCTCTCTTCTCCTACAGCCTTAAGATCAAAGTTAAGTTTCTTAATGAAAACGTGTGATTTGTATGTATGATATTCAATGCTCATGATGATGGTATACTACTACTATTTATGGGTTAATTAGAGATGCTCAAGTAGTATGCCCTGCGTTGTCACAAGTTTCCTTACGATAGAACCAAGTAATTCCATCGCAAGTTTCTCAGTGTGATATGAGGTCGAACACAGGGAAGTGGTGCCAGTTATTGCGGTATTTTAATGGTATATGCGACCAGGTTTTTCAATTCTTGATAAAAGGTGTGTACAGTATGTAAATTGCAGTAAAATAAAGGAAAGCGGTAAAAATGCGATAAAACATAAAAATACAATAAACCTAAACTAGATGTTACAAGATATAGGCTTTATGTGCAAGATACTAGGATTAAGGCTGGCTGTGAAGATTGTGCAAAGACGTGGGATGCGACGACAAGCCTTGTGAACAGATTAAAAAGAGAAAGATAAGTATTACAAACAACGCAAGTTCTTAATTGAATTGAAGGTATAAATACTATTCCGCTCTTCTCTTGCCGTACACCTCTCAGTGATCGGTCGCGTCTCCCACATATCTGTGGTGAAACAGAGTTTAACGTAATGAACGTGTTGCTTCCATGTCTGAAAGTACTACTCACTTTGGTTAATGCAATCTTCTGACCTTCTCTCGATAGATCAGAATGACATCTTCACTTCTGCTCTCACAGGTGAAGATGTCGTCAACATGCTTTAGCTAAACGTATTTTATAACTTAAATACATATTAAGTTCTTGGTGATTCATATTGCTCATCAAAAGATTAAGAAAACATCATGAAGAAAGTGAATAATGGGTGAACGGAAACAGACAGAGAATGGTAAACGAAATCTATCGAAACATTCAATATTTCTACTAAGTGTTTGATATATGATGTGTTGAATGAAGAGATAAAGAAAATATGGAATACAATGAAAGAGAGGTAGAACAGATACAATCCGGTACCAATGTCTTGGCACAGATTCAATGGAGATCCTCTTGCCGAATCGGATGGTTTCAATGGCAGGAAGAGCTTTCCACTCAGGCTTGCTCCACCGGTAGCAGGGGTCTCTACACAGAGCTTCGATCGGGTATACAGCTGGTCGGATCTGAGATTTACCTCGCGACCTTATCTTCTTCTCTTCCCAGATTTATTCTTTTCAGCACTCAGCTCAGTCTTTTTCTCTCTAAAATCTTACAGCACTTAGCTCAGTATCAAATAGCATAATTTTCTCTGAATTCGTTGGGGTATTTATAGGAGCAGATCCTTTAACTCCGGCCTTGTGGTCCCCACTTTTGTTATGGAAATTTCGAAGATGGAGGGATATTATTCCTTCTGTTAAGCAATCGGATCGCCAAATCTGCACAACGGTTAGTTGTACACGTGTCTCAATCCTCTGCCTTTGCATTGGTCAGCTGCATCTTTCGATCATAGGTTTGCATGCAGTGTTTGTTTTTATTACCGCATGCGGTCGAAGCATAACTCTAGACCGACTGTCGCATTGCGTAATTACTTCAGTAATCGTCTTTTCATGATTGATCGACGGGCAAAATGTGATGGAGATGCGTTGATTAGTTTCTCATGAGCCTTGAGTGCAAGCGGTGACTTGGTCTCCTGCAAAACAGAGTAAAGTTTGGCTTGTCCTCCATCTTTTTGGCGTTAGTGAGTGTAATTACAAACATTTATAATTATTGTCATACTAGGTTAATTTTCATACAATTGGCACATAATTACTAACTTTTGGCCGCAATATCTAGATAGATGGCATAAATAACTTGTATTTCTACAAGTTATCACTCCTCCAAATTCAGATATATGCTTGTCCTCAAGTATATCTTCTACTAAGGCAATCATGCTCCATTCCTATCCTATATTTTTGCGATGATTGGTTGCTCCGAATGTTACACTTAGGCACATTCCCTGACATTGCACTTTCCTTCTATCCTTGCTAATTCTTAGCAAGCCTTACTTTATGCTTCTACGTAACAAAATTCTGCTCAAAGACACTTTTCGAGTTTTCAAAATAGAATGTTTATCCCTTCTTTATCAAAACTACTTGATGTAACTATATGCTGTGAGCAAAAATTTGCATCATTTATTCACTTAAAGACAGTTGGTCATGGTTACACTCTTCGTTTTGGCTTGTCCCCACAGGTGTCATGCGAACATCCAACTATGGTAGTGTGCCAGTTCTAACTTTAACTCATGATAATCAGAGGAGTTGTCCCTTGCCTTCTTTTTCCCTTTTTGGCTTATACTACATTGTTCTTGGAGACCTACCTTCGTTTTGGCTTGTTCCTATGGGTGTCATACAAACATCCAACTACGAGCAGGTTCCTTTCACAAATAAACTCTAATCAGGTTGGGAACAGCTTTGAAATTTTCCCTTGCGCTGACATTGGAGTTTTGCATAAATTATTATTATTATTATTATTATTATTATTATTATTATTATTATTATTATTAAACGAAAATGGATGCATTTTCTGAAATACTACATACATCTGAGTTCATTTGCTCAGACCTTCCCCACCCCCAAATTTAAAGATGAGCAAGGTCCTCATTGCGTTGTTTGGATAGACTAGACAAACACTTAGAAGAAAATTCCAAAAAGAAGGTTTGAGCAGGACTTTGAAAGATAAAAGGTAAAGTACTGCTAAACTAAGAGTTAACTAAGTGTTAGTCAGAATTTACTACGTACAGGAAATGTTTCTAAGTGTAACATATAATACGTCATAGCAACGCAATGAAAGTCGTAAAAATACAAGAGTAAAAATATAGCAAAGATTAACAAAGGAAGATAAAGAAAGAGGCACAGGCAAAGAGTAGAGTGAATTATGTACTTTGATTGTATTGACTATTAACAAAGTATGCGAATATATTATAAATGGTCGCATTACAAACAAAATTTTCTCATACCTGTACAAGAGTCAAAGAATTTGGTGAAGTTACAAAATTTTATTTGGACGGGTGCATGATTTGCAGCTCACAACATGCTTCCAATAAACGCAAATACATTTTTGCTAAGGACGGGCAACACGCATACATCCCCGCAACACACCCCTTAACTAAATACATTTTTGGAGGATGCCTCAACATAGTGCATTTAACTAAGGCCAGGCAAAGGACGCATATGTGTGTAACACAGTCCTCACCGCAATGTAATTAGGTGTATTAGATGCATATCTCCCTTTTCTTTCTCTTTACTACACCCATTCTTTCGTTATATGCTAGTTTATTTTCCTCTCTTCCTAACTCAAGTTGACGAGATTAATTTATCCAACATTCACAAAAAGCATGTGCCTAGCGCTACTACATGTAATGTAAGGAAACATATGCGACATGAAACTCTTAGATCATTAACAACTACTCCTACTAAATAACAATTACAACATGAAGCAAATGATAAAAGAAAGCTGTAAAGAAGGCAAGTAAACATAGATGGGAAGGCCGACTGAAAGAAGTTCTCAGAGTTACCGTAATCACTTTCCCTACAGGCATTTTAATCCTACTTTCCCAAATCAATGGTGTCCATGCGCCGATCAAAGTCACCTCCATAATAGGGTTTGATCCGCTGACCATTGACTTTGAATACGCTGCTCCCATCTAAAGTTGTTAATTCCACTGCACCATGGGGAAAGATGGTCTTGATCCGGAATGGCCCGGACCAATGAGACTTCAGCTTCCCAGGGAACAGTCATAGACATGCGTTGAATAGCAGTACCTGCTGACCTTCGGTGAATGTCCAGTCGTTGATCCATTCATCATGCCATTTCTTCATTTTCTCCATATATATCTTGGAATTCTCATAGGCATCCCTTCGCCATTTGATCAACTGATTCAATTGTCACTTCCAGATTTTCCCCGCACTAGCTAAACCGAACTTCATCTTCTTGCATGCCCACATTGCCTTGTGTTCTAACTCAAGCGGCAGATGACAAGCTTTTTCGAAGACCAAGGTATACGGGGACATGCCAATTGGTGTTTTGTAGGCATTTCGATAAGCCCATAGTGCTTCGTCAAGCTTGGTTGACCAATCCCTCCTGGTAGTATTAACTACCTTCTCCAAGATAGTTTTGATCTCTCTGTTAGAAATTTCTGCCTACCCATTAGTCTGTGGGTGGTATGCAGTTGCCACTCGATGGCTAGCGTTGAATTTAGTCAGCAGGTTAGCAATTATGTGGTTGATGAAATGAGAGCCCTCATCACTGATTAAGGCACGTGGTGTTCCATAGCCCGCAAAAATATTCTTCTTCAAAAACTTTGCCATAGTGGCTGCGTCGTTCTTGGCACATGCGATGGCCTCAACCCATTTTGAAACATAGTCAACCGCAACCAGAATATATTGATGACCTTCAGATGGTGGAAACGGGCCCATGAAGTCAATTCCCCATACGTCAAATAATTCAACTTCTAAGATTGACGTCAATGGCATTTCATTTCTTTTGGACATATTCCCTGTCCTTTGGCACTTATCGCATTTTATAACATGGGCATGGGCATCTTTGAACAGAGTTGGCCAAAAGTAGTTGCACTGTAAGACTTTTGCTGCAGTCCTTTGCCCCCCAAAATGTCCTTCATATGGGGACTCATGACAAAGTTCTAAAATGCTCTCGGATTCGTGCTCAGGGACACATCGATGTATGATATGGTCAGGTCCTTGTCGATACAGGAATGGATCGTGCCAGAAATAAAATTTTGCATCATGTCTTAGCTTCTTCTTCTGCTGGTAGGTATAATCATCCGGTAATTGACCGCAAACTATAAAGTTTACTATGTCTGCATACCAAGGGACATTAACTCCTACTGTCATCAGCAGCTCATCGGGGAATCTTTCCTCAATGTCTTTTTCTGTCCCTTGAACCTCACTATTTTCTAGTCTTGACAAATGATCTGCGACTTGGTTCTCGGTGCCCTTCCTATCTTTAATTTCCAGGTCAAACTCTTGCAGGAGCAACACCCACCGTATCAATCTTGGTTTTGCATCATTCTTCGTCATTAGATACTTAATCGCAGAGTGATCTATATACACCACCACATTTGTTCCGATCAGGTACTATCGAAACTTCTCCAGTGCAAATACCACTGCGAGCATTTCTTTCTCTGTGGTCGTATAGTTCTTTGGCGCGTCGTTCATTGTTTTGCTCGCATAATAAATGGGATGCAAAACCTTCTCCCGGCGCTGACTCAAAACTACGCCCACAGCATATCCACTAGCATCACACATTAATGCAAGGGTTGCGTCCAATCTAGCGCAACCAAAATCAAAGCAGAGATAAGTGCATCTTTTAATGTGTTAAATGCTTTAGTGCAGGCATCATCAAAATTATACTCGCGGTCAACTTCAAGAAGTGCACTAAGGGGTCTTGCGATCTGAGAGAAATTGCGAACAAATCTTCTATAAAATCCTGCGTGACCCAGAAAGCTCCTTAGTGTCTTTACATTCACTGGTGGGGGTAATTTAGAAATTGCGTCGATTTTTGCTTGATCAACTTCCAATCCTGCCTTGGAGATTTTGTGACCCAGAACTATTCCTTCCTCCACCATGAAGTGGCATTTTTCCCAATTCAGTACAAGATTTGTTTCTACGCATCTCTTCAAGACTTTTTCAAGGTTGGTCAAACAAGAGTCATAGTTACTGCGGAAAATTGAGAAATCATCCATGAAAACTTCGACTGACTCCTCCAAGTAATCCAAAAATATTGCCATCATGCATCGTTGAAAAGTGCCTGGTGCATTACAGAGTCCAAATGGCATGCGTCGGAATGTGAACGTACCAAATGGGCACGTGAAGGTTGTCTTATCCTGATCCTCCGGCGCAATTACTATTTGGTTATCCCCTGAATAGCCATCAAGAAAGCAGAAAAATTCGTTCCCCACAAGTCTGTCCAACATTTGGTCAATGAACGAGAGTGGAAAGTGGTCCTTTTTAGTGGCCAAATTTAGATTGTGATAGTCCATGCAGATTCTCCACCCCGTAGTTGTCCTTGTGAGAACCAATTCATTCTTGTCATTAGTGATGACTGTCATCCCCACTTTCTTTGGAACACACAGCACTGGGCTTACCCAGTTGCTATCGAATATTGGGTAGGTGACACTGACGTCAAGTCACTTCACTATTTCTTTCTTTATAACCTCCTTCATGGCAGGGTTTAAGCGACGCTGCCTTTCAACGGATCCATTCTTTCCTTCCTCCAGACGAATCTTGTGCATGCAATACGTGGGGCTGATTCCTCGAATATCTGCCAAGGTCCATCTTAAGGCTTTTGCGTTGTTTCTCAGGATCCATATGAGAGCATTTTCTTTCTCCTTACTTAGTGATGCAGAGATGATAACAGGTAACGTGTCGTTACTTCCTAAGCAAGCATACTTTAAATGTACTAACAATGACTTTAACTCTAACATAGGAGGCTCTTCTAATGATGGCTTAATACGCTGTGAAGTCCGTTCAGATAACTTGAGTAGTTCGAAATTAGATTCAGCATGAATTGCGGCGCAATCTTCCTCCACTAATACGCCGTCTTCAAAATCTTCCTCTTCCATTTCTTTCAGGGGTTCATGCAACTGTTCTCCCTGTAGTTCCTCAATGTATTGGCAGTTTTCTATATCTCCTGGATATTTCAACGCATTGAGTACGTTGAACTTTACCTCTTGATCATCAACCCAGATGGTCAATTCTCCCTTCTGTACATTGATCAATGCTCGCTCTGTGGCGAGAAATGGGCGTTCCAGGATGATAGGGATTTCTCTATCTGCCTCATAGTCCAATATAACAAAATCTGTGGGGAAGATAAACTTGTCTACCTGCACGAGAACATCTTCTATCTTGCCCTCTGGAAGCTTTATTGATCTATCGGCTAACTGTAATGTAATCGTGGTTTGGTCCTGGCTTTCGCCGATGTCCTAGCTTCTTAAAGATTGACAAGACATCAAATTTATGCTCGCCCCCAAATCACACAGTGCGTTCCCGACCATCTTCCCTCCTATGGTGCAGGGTAATGTAAAAGTCCCAGGATCCTTCATTTTAGCAGGGAGATTATTTTGAAACAAAGCGCTACACTCGTATGTTAGTACAACTGTTTCATTTTCTCCAATCTTTCTCTTATTTGCTAGAATGTCCTTAAGAAATTTCACATAGCTTGGCATCTGCTCTAATGCTTCTATTAAAGGAATATTAATATGCAGCTGTCGAAGAACGTCCAGGAACCTCTGAAATTGCTTACTATCGTTTTTTTTTTCAGCCTAGACGGGAAAGGTGGAGGATCCCAGCATGTTTCCTGCTCACTTTGCTGCTTAGTGAGGTCCTGTGCTTGCTGTGCGTTGTTGGTTGGAGGTTGCGTTGATTGCGAATTTAAGTCTTGAGAAGCCTCATCTTTTGTAAATAATCTTGCTTCTAAATTGGGGTTGCTTTCGTTATTTTGTACTTGGTCATTATCAATAGTTAACTCAGTCGGTACTGATGCCGCATCTGGTACCTTCGACGCAATGGGAGCTATTGTTCTACCGCTCAGCAATGTCACGGCATGACATTATTATTTACCTTTTGGCCCCAATATTCCTGAACTTCCTTGTGATGTACCAGGCGTTTTCTTCTTTAATTCTCTTGCAAGCTGATCTATTTGGTCTTCTAATTCTTTGAGGGAGTCAGCTTGCGACTGTCTCATTGCCTCGCTCTGTTCAATGTAATGCTTCAGTGACGTTTCCAGAGACAAGGTACTGCAAGAGGTATTATATGCAAACACTTGGTCGCATGGCTGTGTACCCTGAAAATCACTTGGACTACAGTCCGGGTTAGTGAAGACCGGAGGGTTGCCTCGATCCTCTTGATAACTAAATTGATAGAAACTATGGTCTTTGTGATAGAGATTCTCATCCCAACCGAAAATTGGGTGATTCCCCCAATCATGGTTGTGGTTGTTGCCCCATGATTCATCATAAATAGCATATACGGGTTGTTGATCCAATGGGCAGACGTCTGCTGGATGTACTTCTCTCCATTGAGTGCAATCCATAGCGGTCATATGAGTCAATGCGTTAACTTACGCTGCTCCCTGGGAGAGAGTTTTCTGCTAATTAGCCATCGTCTGGAGGAGCGATGTCGTCGTGGTCATTTGCTCAATCAATGCACTCATTGTGTCAGTTGGCACATCGCCCTCTCTACTCTTTCTGGTTCCAGACATCTTACCTCAAGCCCATTATCAATCCATTCGTCAGAATGTCACGATATACGATCCAAGATGCCCTTTGCTTCCGTATATGATTTATTCATTAATGCTCCCTCTACAGAGGAGTCAGCAACTACTCGTATTGATGGGTCTAGGCCATTGTAAAAGGTTTCCATCAAGATACTATCAGGAATCCCAATATGTAGATAGATCTTTACTAACTATCGGAATCGCATCCAAGCGGTGCTCAAGGTTTCATAACTCTTTTGCTCAAAATTTAACACTTCTCTTTGCCTCCTTATGTTGACAGATGAGGGGAAGAATCTATACATGAACCTATCAACCAACTGTCCCCATTCATGAATTTCGCCCGGCTCTAATGCTTGAGCCCACCTCTTTGCTTCATTCTGCAATGTGTACAGGAATAGATAATTTTTAAGATTTTGTTGAGTTACACCAGGCGGAAAGAATGTGCTACATATGTCTGCGAAGTTTGTTAAATGTGCGTGTGGGTCTTCTCCCTGTAATCCTACGAATTGTCCCACATTTTGAATCATTTACAGTATGATCGATTTTATCTTGAAGTTGCATTCCCCTCAGCTACTGGTTTTGAAATTCCTGGTGAAAAATTGTAAAGATATGGTGCTGCATGCTCCCTCATAAGGATGTTCTGATCAGTGGCAAGAAAAATAGGATCTTGCACTGGCAAATCTCCCCTTAGGTTTCCAGCAGGAGCCATATTCTCTTCAGCCATACTTCTTTTCCAGTTAATTCAACCCTGATGAACTCTGCGTGAAGAATATACTTGATCTCTGGGTCCACTTAGAGTTACCAAACCACCCCTAGTACTCCTAAGTCGTCTGACTGCTCTCCGCGTTGAACAGTCAGTACAAAGAGATTTGTCCTGTAAAATACCAAAAACCACTCAAACAATAAACCGTTGACCAAGTCCCCGACAACGACACCATCAACTTATAAACGCGTGATTGTATGAATGATATTCAATGTTCATGAGGATGTGATACTACTACTATTTATGCGTTAATTAGAGATGCTCAAGTAGTATGCCCTACGTTGTTACAAGTTTCCTTACGATGGAACCAAGTGTAATTCCACCGCAAGTTTCTCAGTGTGATCTAACGTCGAACACGGGCAAGTGGTGCCAGTTACTATGGTATGTTCATGGTATATGCGACCAAGTTTTTCAAATCTTGATAAAAGGTGTGTACAGTATGTAAATTGCAGTAAAATAAAAGGAAGCGGTAAAAATGGGATAAAACAAAAAAAATACAATAAAACTAAACTAGATGTTTCAAGATACAGGCTTTATGTGCAAGATACTAGGATTAAGGCTGGCTGTGAAGATTGTGCAAAGACGTGGGATGCGACGACAAGCCTTGTGAACAGATTAGAAAGAGAAAGATAAGTATTACAAACAACGCAAGTTCTTAATTGAATTGAAGGTATAAATACTATTCCGCTCTGCTCTTGGCGTACACCTCTCAGTGATCGGTCGCATTTCCCACATATCTGTGGTGAAATAGAGTTTAACGTAATGAACGTGTTGCTTCCATGTCTGAAAGTACTACTCGCTTTGGTTAATGCAATCTTCTGACCTTCTCTCGATAGATCAGAATGACATCTTCACTTCTGCTCTCACAGGTGAAGATGTCGTCAGCATGCTTTAGCTAAACGTATTTTATAACTTTAATACATATTAAGTTCTTGGTGATTCATCTTGCTCATCAAAAGATTAAGAAAACATCATGAAGAAAGTGAATAATGGGTGAACGGAAACAGACAGAGAATGGTAAACGAAATCTATCGAAACATTCAATATTTCTACTAAGTGTTTGATACATGATGTGTGAATGAAGAGATAAAGAAAATATGGAATACAATGAAAGAGAGGTAGAACAGATACAATCCGGTGCCAATGTCTTGCACAGATTCGATGGAGATCCTCTTGCCGAATCTGATGGTTTCAATGGCAGGAAGAGCTTTCCACTCAGGCTTGCTCCACCGGTAGCAGGGGTCTCTGTATAGAGCTTCGATCGGGTATACAGCTGGTCGGATCTGAGATTTACCTCGCGACCTTATCTCTTTCTCTTCCCAAACTTCTTCTTTTCAGCACTTAGCTCAGTCTTTTTCTCTCTAAAATCTTACAGCACTTAGCCCAGTATCAAATNGGGGTCTCTGTATAGAGCTTCGATCGGGTATACAGCTAGTCGGATCTAAGATTTACCTCTCAACCTTATCTCTTTCTCTTCCCAAACTTCTTCTTTTCAGCACTTAGCTCAGTCTTTTTCTCTCTAAAATCTTACAGCACTTAGCCCAGTATCAAATAGCATAATTTTCTCTGAATTCGTTGGGGTATTTATAGGAGTAGATCCTTTGACTCCGGCCTTGTGGTCCCCACTTTTGTTATGGAAATTTCGCAGATGGAGGGATATTATTCCTTCTGTTATGCAATTGGACCGTCAAATCTGCACAACAGTTAGTTGTACACGTGTCTCAATCTTCCACCTTTGCACTGCCCAGCTTCATCTTTCGATCATGGGTTCGCATGCGGTGTTTGTTTTTATTACCACATGCGGTCGAAGCATAACTCTGGACCGACTGTCGCATTGCTTCATTACTTCGGTAATCATCTTTTCATGGTTGATCGACGGGTAAAATGTGATGGAGATGTGTTGATTAGTTTCTCATGAGCCTTGAGCGCAAGCGGTGACTTAGTCTCCTACAAAACAGAGTAGGTTTGGCTTGTCCTCCATCTTTTTGGCATTAGTGGGTGTAATTGCAAAAATTTATAATTATTGTCATACTAGTTTAATTTTCATACAATTGGAGCATAGTTACTAACTTTTGGCCGCAATATCTAGATAAGATGGCATAAATAACTTGTATTTCTACGAGTTATCACTTAACTGCCTACATCGCCTTATATTCCAGTTCCAACGGTAGATGACAAGTCTTTCCAAACACCAAGCATATGGTGACATGCCTATAGGTGTCTTATAAGCAGTTTGATATGCCCACAAGGCATCATCTAGTTTCATGGCCCAATCCTTCTTCAATGGGTTCACCAGCTTCTCTAAGATTGTCTTTATTTCTCTGTTAGAAACATCTGATTGTTCGTTTGTTTGGGGGTGATACGTGATGGCGATCTTATGGTGGACATTATATTTGATCAACAGTTTACTAACAATGCGATTCACAAAGTGGGTCCCTCGTCACTTATTATGGAACGTGGGGTGCCAGAACGAGTAAAGATGTTTTTCTACAAGTACTTAGAGACTGTTGCAGCATCGTTTACAACGCATGAAATAGCTTCAATCCATTTGGAAATGTAGTCGACAGCCAATAGAATGTATTTATGACCATTTGACGATGGAAATGGTACCATGAAATCTATTCCCCATACGTCGAATAGCTCCACCTCTAAAATGATGTTCATTGGCATCGCATTTTTTTCTGAAATGCTTCCAGTACATTTGCACTTATCGCATTTCATGGAGTATTCTCGTGCATCTTTAAATAGAGAGGGCCAGTAATACCCACATTGAAAAACTTCCGCTGTCGTGTGTTGTCCGCCGAAATTCCCTCCATAGGGTGATTCATGACATTGAAATAATATGCGATGGAAAGCAGTTTCTGGAACACAGAGTCTCAATATCTGGTCTGGTCCCCTTTTGTAGAGATTTGGATCGTCCCAGTAATAAAATTTGCATTCGTGTATGAGCCTTTTCTTTTGATGGGATGTGTAGTTTTCAGGGAATTGTTTGCAGACCAAGAAGTTGACAATATCCGCATACCAAGGTAGTTCTTTGATACGTTATTTTATGCGGTGAATTTATGAAAGGAATTATGGTGATGGGAATGCATTGTGCAACAAGTTTTCTTAGCAGAATCCAAGTATAAATCCTACTGAGTTTCCTGGTAAGTCCAGGGTCGAACTCAGGGACTAAGGAAAACAGTATACGGTAATAATTTTTAAGAAAACTTTGTGGTAACCAATAAATCAAAGAGTGTTGGGTTGTTGTTTGCGGTGTAAAAAGTATGCAGCGGATTTGAGAAAATATTGATTATGCGGTAGATACACTGAGTATGCGGAGGAACGGGTTGAGAAGGTCTTGAGCTAGTGTTTCCCGAGAATGCGTTCAAACTATGCGATCATGCTACACTCTGTCTCTTATACACATCTAGATGTGTATAAGAGACAGAGCCTAGATTCTAACCTGACTTTTCCAAGCCTAGATTCTATACTTAAACTACCCTCCCGAGTATCTATAATGGATGAATGACACATACATAATACAAGATAATCGCATAGATTGAAGATCCCCAGTTATGCTAGCTAAGTGCTTCTCAACCCATTCGACAAATTTAGCTACTCAAGCATAATAAACAGAGAGTGAATAGATATAAAGAAGTAAATTCCATTTCTATAGATAAGTTCAAAGTAAAAAATGACAATGGAAGATAAGGATAGAGAGCCTAGTAGCAATCCCTCGCTTCCCAAGGCTTTTACACTGTTAACTCTATTCTGTTCAAAAGATGTTTCTGCTTCTGCAGGAGTTGGCCCTCTCTCTGATCTCGACGCTTCCAGCACTCTTCCATGTTCATCGAAACGATCTCTCGATACAATCTCACTTCTCTCGCTTCTGCCTTCTAAATAAAAGAAAATCTAAGAACAAGGCTACTTCTAACTATGGAGAAAATCATCTAACTATCAAACTAGATGAACTGACTAACTGACTAACTCCTTCATTAAAGGTTGCCTCTGGTACTTATAGAGCTTCGGGGTGAAAGGCTTCTTCTCTCTTATGATTGTACTGATGGGATGGCATTAATTCTCTGTCTGACGCGCCGAATATTTGTCATCGAAAAGTTGAGTGTACTTGCTACAATAGTTCGTTAACGCCTTGTCAACTTAATTTGAAATCGACCGTCATCAGCTTTCTGTCCCATCATGATTTATTATGCTTTTCACACGGATGTGCCCACCAAGTTGCGCCAGCTCTATGTGGCAACCTTCTTGAGCAGATATTTGCGAGCACAAATCACCGTATAGCCTTGCAGTAACGCGATCGTTTGATGCGCTCGACCGTTGATTTCATGTGATCGCGTTTTCCGCCTTGCGTCAACGCATATTCTGCACAAAAATACATAAGTTAACTGTTTTCATGCAATGGACGCATGCGACCGCAATATTATGAACTTAATACTTTTTTGACGCAATCTTATATGTTTTTATCAATGCAACCCTACATTGTTTTATGACTTAGCACTGTAATAACGTGCGTTTCTACCCGTTATCACACCCCCAAATTTAAACAATACTTGTCCTCAAGCATAAGCTAAAGATTTCCTTCAGAAAGTCGACCGCAATTTCTTTTCCTAGATTTCTCAAGGATGCCTTATTCAAATCCTATACACTAAAATTTCCTTAATTCTTATTCAGGTCTCTTCTTAAAATATTTCTAAAATTTAGGGACCCCAAGTTTAACATTCAAAAAGACTTTACTAGATTCCAGGACATCGCATGATTTTTTTTAGAAAAACTTTTTCACTAGGGTGTTAAATGATTTTTTTATCCTTGCGTATTTTAGACATTACTATTATTATTATTTTTTTCTTTGACCTTGCGCTAATCCAAGTGCCTCACCTTCGTTTTGGCTTGCCCCCACGTGTGTCATGCGGACATCCAACTACAAGCAAGGCGCTCTTTTTCAGACTAAACTCATACCCAATTGGCAGAGGAGTTACGGTCATTTTTTTTATGCGTTGATCACGATTCCTACCTTCGTTTTGGTTTGCCCCCATGGGTGTCGTGCGAACATCTAACTACGTGTAGGATCCGATCGAAACATTATGATTTTTTTTATAAGACTAAAAATAGCAAGGTTGAAAAATGAATATCGTACCCCTAAATTTAAAATGCGGCAATATCCTTGATGACATGCAGAAATGCATGTCATCTTAGGCCTTTTACTTAGAATTATGAAGGTTGTTAGGCAGAATATGCGGTAATCATGATAGGAATTCACAAGAAAGTGAGCTTGCATCAATTAGAATGTTGAATCTCAGCTAACCCCTTATTTTGCGTTATTATGCATTCAATGTTCTATTTTTGTAGTTAATATAGGAAATGGATGCAAACGCGGAAACTGGACCACCGCAAAAGACGACCGCATGCGGAGAAATACTCCATCACAAAGGCAAACGCATCAATCAACGCATGGATGTTGCGGTAATCAACCGTATGCGTCCATTGCATGGGAGTTGAGCTCGTCAAGCGATTGCGGTCATCATGTAGAGTTGCGGTATTAAGCGAATGCGCTCATTGAATGATTGCAACTATGTGACAACGCATACTAATGGGATCAACGCAAGGTAGGTGGAATGAACACATCAACGCATCTACCTCGAGAAAATCCAAAAGATGATGTTGACATTTCACCTACCATGTCGTTGGTGGCAGAGGTTCAGAAAGGACTAACGCGCTGAACGTCAGACTCAGAGCAATCCAATTAATGTTGTCAGCGACCCAAGCTCTATAAATAGAGGCCAATGAGGTGAAATTCAATCATTCGGGGGGAGGATCCTTGTGAACCGGGGGCTTTCCCCGCGATCCAGACAAAACGCGTGAGAAGATGGCTGAAAGTTCTTCATCTCCTTCATCCATTCCGAGTGACGACTGGAGCCTTCGACCAGAGCTAGATCNTGGAGCCTTCGACCAGAGCTAGATCTCGAGAGAGTCAGCTCCTCCGCTCATCCATGGCACCATCGGCAGCCTTAACGCATATCCACTGGGAGCAAATCTTTATTTCCAACCGGTCATTTCCTTTTCCTTTCTTTTCTCATATTGTATTGTATGACATTTTGGAATTAAGGAATTAATACAATCTGTTTTCAATGCATTTCTCTGTTTCTTCGACTCCATCTCCATCTTCTTTGCTTAGCATCTTTACTTTCATTGTAACACTTTGTGGGAGTGCTTGGGTATTGCATACTTAGTCATGTGGATTAGGAATATGAAGCATGTAGTAACCCACCGAGAGGTGTGCGTTGCGCGAGTGTGTGAGTAATCTTATTTGCTTAGTGTGAAGCTGCTGCAACGCCTATCTATAGGCTAATGCATTTCTTGTCTATGAGTAAAGTCAGCAACAATCAACTGCCTGAGAGGGTAAGTGGTTGGACGCATTAAGCAAGGCATGCATTGTTCACTAGAGATAGGAGTAATCTTGCATCAACCAAGTTCATGCGTTTATCTTGTTTTATGTTGTGCCCAAAACCCTTTTAGAGCTACTTGAGAGAGAGTCTAAAGAAAGAATCTAATGACTCGAGAGAGCTAGGTTAGAATCTAGACTCGAGAGAGCAAGATTAGATCGGCATAAGCAAGAGATAGGGACTTAGAGATAAGCTCTATTTGTCAACATGCATCGCATGCACACTAGAGATAGGTATGATCATATGTAGTCGCCTTGTTTATGTATCATCACATAGACAAGAATTAGAGGCTTATGTGTAGGCCCTATAGGCACCTTTGCACGTACATCGCATGCGTTCTAGCATTAGAAGCCGTAGCATTCACACCGAGAGGTGGTTTACTATTATATGTGTGTTGCATGATCGCATTGGCTTGCATTGACTAAGGTTGCCCTTGCGATCACTCTTAAGGGTTGCAATGAAATCATCTCCGCATTTTATCTATTTTCCCATACATTTATTTCAAGTCAAGGTTTGTCGTATCTCTACCCTTCATGCATATTCTCATTCCGTTGTCTGTTAGATAGGAGTAGGAGTAGGATTAACATAGCAACATCCATTCCATTCTTTTATTCAAACCACACATGCACATTACCACATACATATAGCTACAAGTCCCTGTGTTTGACCTTGGATTACTCGAGAAACTTGCGTTCGTGTTATACTTGGCGTGAGCGCAAGAAAACTTGTGGCAAGACGCATGGTCATCGCATACATTCATTAACGCATTATCATTCCAACGCATAACCATTGACGCATGACTATCAACGCATATCTTAGGAATATGCATCACATGTCGCGTCCACGGGATTTTGGTTGTGAGTAAAATTGACCTCCAAATTCCCACCATCAAGTTTTTGGCACCGTTGCCGAGGACTTGGCAGCTAATTGTTTGTTAAGTTTCGTGTCTCTACGACCAAACTTTTTATCTTGGGAGTATTTCAGCTTGTGTGACCAGGTTGAAAACAATATTGAAGTGTAGGCGATGCGCTGAAAGCCAATGTTGACCCCAAGGTAGAAGGGCAATCAGTCGCAAAAGAGCTGAAGGTGATTCTAAGCACATGATGACCGCATACGCCTAACAATTGCCGGAAGTTCCAATGGTCAAGGCAACTTGACCCAAGCAGTTTAGAACCATCTCCTGCATGGAAGACTCCTTGCGGTGACAACACTCTTATTTTTCCAAGGACGTCTTCTGCTCTATCTTTACTTTGCTTTCTTAGTATAGGTTATTTATTTTATTTTCATTGTTATTTTGGATATATGGCTGCTTCCTTGGTTGTGGTACATTTGCTCTTGTAGGTGCAACAATAAGTATCCTCGGTTCGTAGTTCAACGGAAGAATTCCTTTCACCCTTCAACGCATGGCTTCAATCACGTGGATTCTAACGCATGAGCGCATGCATTGTTCCGCCTAAGGTCTTTTCTTGTTATCTTGTATGCCTTATCCTTTTGAAATTCTCTTTTTATCGATTGCGTTGTTTTGCAATGTTTCTATGATGGTACGTATAGTTCACCGCATTTTCTAACTAATCAACACAAGGCATTCTTTACTTTTATTAGCTTCTTCAAATTTTGAAAGTCTTAAGTTTTATTTTGTGCAAACCTTTATTCAAAAATTTATTATCGCATTCTTGTAATTTTGTTTTTAGCTTTTCGGTGAGAATGTTGCCAACCTCTAAGTTTGGGGGTGGCAGCGGTCTCGGAGAATTGCATTCATTATATTGCGATCATTTGAAAAAACAAATTGAAGTGAGATTTTGAGAATAATAACTCCGCTGTCAACACAATGGGGAAACCCATGTTGATAAGAGTTAAGTCTGTCTCTTATACACATCTAGATGTGTATAAGAGACAGGAGTTAAGCTGTGAAAGGTACTTGCTCGAACTTGGATGTCCGCTTGACACACGTGGGGGCAAGCCAAAACGAAGGCAAGTCGCTAGGATCAGCGCATAAGCGCAACTCCTCTGTCCGGCGCAAGCCAAAACAAACGAGACAAGAGTTCAGTTAAATATGGAACGCAACCGAAATTGGTTACCCGCATGACACATGTGGGGGTAAGCCAAAACGAAGGGTATAACCAGGTTCAACACCGCATTTGAATAAGTCATCGCAAAGTTTTGAAGTATTTTTTAATGAACGCATTCTCAAAAGCTAAACACAAAATTGCGGTGAATGAAGAAAAAGTTTTTGAGCAAAGGCACGATTTAAACTTAGAAGAGATCTTTTTGAAGAAGCAGCCAAAGTAGAGGAGAGCATTGTGGTCATGGTCAAAGGTGTGTGTAAATTATATTCTGAGAAGCTGGTCATCGCAAAGGAAAGCATAAAGGTGAGTTAGAATTTCTTGAGTATAATGCATGCTTGAGGACAAGCATGATTTTAAGTTTCGAGTAGGATTCGATCGCAGCGTTATGATTTTTTTTTATAAGGCTAAAAAGAGCAAGGTCGAAAAATGAATACTGCACCTCCAAATTTAAAATGCGGCAATGTTCTCATTGCTAAAAGATTGAAAGAAGTCATGCGATATTCTTTGGAAGTTTCATAAAGAGTCAATTTGAAAGAAAGCTAGCAGACCACTAACTTCTAGAAATATTTCTTGATGTGACCGTCCTAAAATTAAGTTCACTCTAGTATATATGCAAAAATAGAAGCATGCGTTTCACCATTGAAATCATAATTGGTAAAGAGAAAGCATGCGGTGACTTACTAAATTGATCAATGTTAAATGATTGCGGTAACCAAAGAGGATGCGGTGATAAGATTTTCAAAATTAAAATGCGATGCGATAAAGAAATTTGGAATAAAGTCAATGAAAGATACAACCCCCAAATTTGCATTGTCGCCCCATTATTTGTTGACATATCCTACTTTGCGGCGATCTACTTTCTTTGGATTGCAGTGACGAAATTAAGTGGTAGCATCTTCGTGTAGCACCTCCGTAATAGTTCACCTCGATTGTTGCAAGAAAAATATTGAGAGGGTCAGATAATATTTAAAAAAAAAAAACAGAGTTAACAAAATCGTTTACTGCAATCATTCAACACGATCGCAAATTTTTTTTTTTTTTTTTGATATAAAGACAAAGATACGATAGCAATTAAAAGACATGTGATAAAAGTTCATGAAGCAGTGGTATAGAAAGGATATTTCAAAAGGAATGCGTCCCTGATGAGTTTGAGTTGCATAGTAATGCAGGGACTTCTTATTTCAGGCTAGACTTTTTATGTCCATGGCAGATTTTTCTTCTTTTCTCGGTCTTCTGGAATCTTGACTGCCTTAATCTGGAGCTTTTCCCCGTTAATGTTCATCACAATCTCTCCCTTTCGTACATCAATTTGAGCGCGACTGGTCGAGAGGAATGGTCATCCCAATATGATGGGCACATCTTCGTCCGCTTTATAATCCAAAATGATGAAGTCTGCCGGCAAGATGAATTTATCGATTGAGATTGTGGCATTTTTCAACTCTCCCTCAGGATGTATTTGGGATCTGTCCGCAAGCAAGAAAGTCTCTATTGTGGGCGTGAGTTTGCCCATATTCAATCGTTTGAAGATTGATAGCGGCATTACGTTTATACTCACCCTAAGATCGCATAGTGCTTGGCCACTATAGACCCCTCCAATAGAGCATGGTATCGTGAAGATCCCTGGGACGCACATTTTTTGGGGGATCATATCATTTTGTGTTACTTCCACTGGCACAATCTTTTCTTCATCATTCTATTTCTTTTTCAATCTTTACAGGAATGGTGGTAGCTAGACTTCTTCTATCTCATGATCTAGAGGCTTTAGGGTGGATGAAACTTTCGGGTTCATCTTCTCGGGCTTTTCCGAATTATAAGTCAACGGTTCCTCGGTTGTCACCACATTCAAGTTGATCGTGATGGGTTCCTCCTCTACTTCCACAGTCATATTTTGCTTAGCAAGGAGACTGCTAAGCATTGTTCCTTTCTCGTACCCTCAGAGTTGCGTGGGAGCTCAGTTGAGCTCGGCAGCTCTCCTTATGGTCTATTTTTGAGCTCGCCCGCAATCTGTCCTAATTGAATTTCGAGATTTCTAATGGATGATGCTTGATTCTAAAGCACCGATTCGTTCTTCTCAATGTACTACTTCAACAAGCTTTCTAAGGACGAAGATTGCAGTGTCTGCAAACTGTTGGCTTGGTTATGCGTTGGACTGTTGGTTCGCGGGAAAAATCTTGGTGGCCCTTCTTTTTGCGCCACTGGTTGAAAGCTTTGTTGTTGATTTTTCCATGCGAAATTGGGGTGGTTTCTCCACCCGGGGTTGTATGTGTCGGAATAAGGGTTGTTCTTTATGAAGCATACTGACTGTGGATTCCCTGAGCATTCTTCCATCGGATGTGCGTCTCTGCAGATGACACAACTTGCGATTGTTTGAGCAATTGCATTGACCTGCTCTTTTTTCGCTCCCATGCTGTTAATTGCGATGCCTTGTATCAAACTCATCATCGCAGTCATTTGGTGTCTAAAGGGATGCGATGACCCTGTCATTCACGCCTCTATCTTTAATTCTTAATCTTTGATCGCTTTCTCTCCAGTTTTCGTGATTTTTTGAAATGCGATCAAGGATATTTTTGGCCTCCTCATAAGTTTTGTCCAGCAGACCTCCAGCTGCTGCCGCATTGACAGTGGTCTGTGAAGTAGGGTTCAGTCCTTGGTAAAAAATCTCCATATGTAAGCAGTCTGGTAAGTCGTTATGTGGGCAGTCTCTTACCAGCCTCTTAAACCTCGCCCAAGAATTGATGAGCGATTCGTTCTGTCTCTTATACACATCTAGATGTGTATAAGAGACAGGCTTTAGCAGCGTCTCTAGCGAGCCTCCCGAGGTGTTAGATGATGATGATGGTTGCTGGTTATGCGGTCTTGATTTCTCTCTTATACACATCTAGATGTGTATAAGAGACAGCCAGATTCCTTATAGAGGACGCTTGTGCTTGCATCACTGCATCATTCTTATCCATATATTGCTTTAGCAGCGTCTCTAGCGAGCCTCCCGAGGTGTTAGATGATGATGATCCCTGTCTCTTATACACATCTAGATGTGTATAAGAGACAGCCTTATAGAGGACGCTTGTGCTTGCATCACTGCATCATTCTTATCCATATATTGCTTTAGCAGCGTCTCTAGCGAGCCTCCCGAGGTGTTAGATGATGATGATGGTTGCTGGTTATGCGATCTTGATTGCCCCTGATTGTGGTGAAATGGAGGATTTCCTCTACTGCCCTCTTGATGGTTCGTTGGCCCCCCTAGGTTGGGATTGCCACCCCAACCGAAGTTAGGATGGTTCCTCCAGCCTGGATTGTAGGTGTTGCTGTAGGGGTTGCTCAGGATAGCACACACATGCTGAAGATTCAATGGGCATCCATCAGCTCTGTGAGCCCCTCCACAGTTGATGCAACTGATTGTGGCCACTTGAGCCAGCGCAGCGGGCTGCGCTAATTGTGGAGCAATGGCTCCTTGATTAATTGCCATTGTTTAGAGGATCGAGATCACCGTGGCCATCTGGGCGGCCAACGTGATCATTGTCTCCACAGGGACAATGGTTGTTTCATTTTTTCTTCTATCGGCACCTCGGCCTCCATATCCTCATCTATCCAATCATCCATATTCCACGAGATGTGGTCGATGATGACTTTGGCCTCTGTGTATGTCTTGTCCATAAAACCTCATGCCGCGGAGGCGTCAGCAACAGCCTGCGTTGCTCTGTCAGGCCATTATAGAATGTTTCCATCAAGACGCAATCGGGAATCCCGATATGCGGGCAGTTTTTCACCAATCTTCTGAATCACACCTAGGCGGTGCTAAGGGTCTCATTTTCCTTTTGTTCAAAGTTCAACACATCCTTTCGTCTTCTTGCATTGACGGCAGGTGGGAAGAACTTCTTCTTGAACCGCTCCACCAACTGCTCCCATAAAGTGATCTCGTTGGGCTCCAGTGTATAAGCCCACCTCTTAGCCTCGTCCCTCAAGGTGTAAGGGAACAGATACAATCTTATATTTTCTGGGGTGACACCAGGTAGGGAGAATTTGCAGCACATTTCGGCAAAACTGGTCAGGTGGGCATGTGGGTCTTCACCTTGCAGACCCCCAAACTGTCCGGCATTTTGAATCATCTGAAACATGACCGGCTTGATCTCAAAGCACACATTCTCCTGCACAGTTGGTCTCGAGATTCCAGGCAAAAAATCATACAGGTTAGGTGCTGCATAATTACACATTGGGATGTTGCAATCGGCCGCCAGGAAGACAGGATCCTGAGCCGATCGAACAGCCCCTTGGTTTACCACTGACACCGCATTATCGTTATTGTCCGCCATGCTGGCTGCCTTCTTTTGCCGAATTCTATTCTGACGTACCCTTGTGCAAAAAGTTCGCTCGATCTCAGGGTCAGCTACGAATTCCAGTTCAGCACCAAGACTCATAAACCGTTAGGCTGCTCTCCACGTTAAACAGCCAGTACAATGAGATTTGTCCTACAAAATACCAAAAACATACTCAAACAATAAACCGTTAACCATAGTCCCTGGCAACGGTGCCATAAACTTGTAACGCATTTGGATGGATGATATAAATTGCTCATAATGATGCGATACTACGTCTAATTATGTGTTAATTATGAATGTTCATGTAGTATGCCATGCGTTGTCACAAGTTTCCTTACAATGGAACCAAATGTAATTCCACTGCAAGTTACTCAGTGTGATCTGAGCTCGAACACAGGGACTGGTTTAGGTTATTGCGGTATGTTCATGATACATGCAACCAAGTTTTCAATCTTTAAAAGTGTGTTTGTACAAGTATATAAATTGCAATAAAATAAAGGAAAGCAGTAAAGATGCGATAAAAACATAAAAAGACAGTAAACCTAAACTAGATGATACAAGATACAGACTACATGTACTAGATGTTGGGATTAAGGCTGGCTGTGAAAGTTATGCAAAGACATGGGATGTGGCGACAAGTCTTATGAACAGAATAGAAAGAGAAAGACAAATAATATAAACAACGCAAGTTCTTAATTGGATTGAAGGTACAAATATTGTTCCACTCTTCTCTTGGTGTACACCTCTCAGTGATCGGCCGCACTCCCACATGTCTGTGGTAAAATAGAGACTAACGTAATGAACGCAAGGTTGCTTCCATGTCTGGAAGTACTACTCGCTTTAGTTAACGCATTCTCCTGACCTTCTCTCGATAGATCAGAATGACACCTTCACTTCTGCTCTCACAGGTGAAGATGTCGTCTAGCATACTTTTAACTTCTTCAGTTCTGTTGGTGCCATCCTATATGGTGCCTGGGATATAGGTGTTATGCCCAGAACTAACTCAATAGAAAACTCTATTTCCCTGTCAGGTGGTAAGCCTGGTAACTCTTCAGGGAACACATCTAAGAATTCTTGTACCACAAGTACATCCTCAGGTCTCAGTTTCTTATCCTGTGAAACTGCTACATAGGCAAAATAGGCTTCACATCCCTTACTCAGCAGCTTTCTAGCCTTCACTACTAATATTAAACTTTCTGGAAGTATTCTTTTACTTCCTACCAGGGTTATCTCTTTTTAACCCAATTTTCTAAACACTATTTCCCATCTAAAACAATCCATAGTGGCATAGTGTTTACTTAGGAAATCCATACCTAAGATAACATCAAACTCTCGTAATTCTAATGGAATCAAGTCAACCCATAAACTCTAATTTCCAAGAATTACTTCACAATTCCTATAATACTCACGTACCACTAGAGTATCTCCTACGGGCGTAGAGATAAACAAATCCTCATTCATACGCTCAGGCACTCTATCTATATATAATGCACACATGCTAGCTGTGAATGAGTGCGTAGCACCAGGATAAAATAATGCATAAGCGGATTGATTACATAAAATTATCGTACTAGTTATGACATCTGGAGCTTCTTCCGCTGGTGTTTCATAGTGTATACTCTACCCTGCTGCTGCTGTTGTTGCTGTTGGGGTCGTCCAGCTACCCCTTTCTGCTTAGTTGCACCAGATCCCTCACCTCTAGTTCCGGTTGCTCTAGATTGGTCTACAGTCTGGGTAACTCCCCTTTGCTCACTCTGTGCTCCATGACCTAGCTGAGGACAATCTCTTTTGAAATGCCCCGCTTGTCTGCACTAGAAGCACACATTCCTATTGCCACAACATACTTCTGTATGGGGCCTACCACACAAATTCGTTTCCTCCCTGTACTAGCTACTGACTCGCTAGCAACACCTGATACTGATTACCACTCGGTCTAGCTGTAGGTCTTGACCTCTTTTGACCTGAACTTTGTTGNCTTTGTTGGCTCGTGCCTCCAAAATTCCTCATACCCGACTGTCCAGAGAACGGGGGTCTAAATATCTTACTCCTCGTTTCTCCAGGCGTCCTAAACTATCCTTCACCTGGTTGGAGTATATCTTCCCTCGCTACACTCTACTCTACTCGAAAAGCGGTCTAAACTAACTGAGTGACATTCACCCAATTAGATGTAGAGGTAACGGGTGTACGTATCTTTCTTCTTAGGCCATTCTCAAACCTTCTACACCTCTCTTTCTCCTCCGCGATGATCGGAAGGGTATACTGAGATAACTCAGTAAATCTTTGCTCATACTCAGAAACCGTCATCACTCCTTTTTTATGACACTTACTGCCTACTAACTGTTGATGATACTTACTGCCTACTAACTGCTGCAGAATAACTCTAATACCAATAGATAACTTAGATACAGCGGAATGTATTTAGGCCAAAAATTTATTAACTCAGAAATATAACATGTTTAGAGTCATTACAACATTAGATTCATAAGTCCCAAAGCCCAAAACCCTAGTCCCTATACGAACAACAGTAACATATGTACAATAGTTATAGTAACCACCTAACAGCCGGGTTACAATATCTTTATCCTTTAGTGGCAGAGCAGATGCAGAGCATATCTTCTGAGTATTTGACTGCTACCTGTGGAGGGGGAAAGGAAAACATTTGAAAATGGGATGAGCTTGCTAGCCTAATGAGTGACTTAAGAAAGATAATTGATTCTCATGCAAAAATCTCAATAAAGAGTTCAAACTGAAATATAAGCTTTTACATTACTTGTACTGCAGTATAAACATTTTCCAAACATAAACCATATAAAGTTGTTTTAATCATAAAATAGTAAAACTCTTTCTCAGTTGAGAATAACCCCACTATAGGTGAAAACAATCCCAACACTAACTACTAGTCAAGAGAGAACCCTTTTTCTCAATCTCTGACTCTAACTACCTACGTGCACGTGGCCATCCTAAGTACCGTCATACCTTATGTACTTCTGCTCAGATACCTTCTCAAATGTCCATCAGTATCGAGCTACTAGGATACCTTCTCAAATGTCCTTCAGTATCTGGTCGGTTTGGTACCTTCTCAAACGTCCTTCAGTATCAATAGATATCTTCTCAAATGTCCTTCAGTATCTAGTTGGGCGGATACCTTCTCAAATGTCCTTCGGTATCGCGTTTTAAGTAAAATTAGTCATACATGACTTTCTCTTTAAAGCATGTAAAGTATAACACATATAAAAACATGGCTTTAAAGATACTAACGCATGTTGGGTATATTTAACACATATAAATAGCTTTTCAACAAACTTCCCACACATGCATGCGTTTAAAACATAACTCATGGTTTGCTTGGAAATCACTTTGTAAAACTAGCTGGCATGAGAATAATCTTCTTTAAAACATGCTTTCTATAAAACATTGTAATTCAAATATTTTAGTCAAAATGTTTTAGTCACTCACCTCGATCGCTTAGGAACTTTTCGCTCTAGTAGTTCCTTTTCTACCTCGGGCTCCCTTTTTCACCCCTAAAATTTAGATTCAAATTTCAGCTCAGATTACTCATAGTTATAAACCTTATTTTGAGATACTTTCTTCTATAAACATATTCTAAAATGTCTCAGGAAGATTACCCTAAAATTTGAGCTCATAACTTTTCATGGTTTAGCCGAAATCTAAAAAACTCCAAGACTAGCCCAAGCTTATCCGACAGCCTGACCCTTCTGCCTTCTTTCCAGTTTCCAGCTGGTCCCTTTGAGCTTTTTCTCTGGAAGCCCTACCCTGAAACTAGCCTTCTAAAGCTTTCAGGCGGCTTTGGAATCACTCCAAATGCACGAGTAAATTGGGAGAACTCCTCATCCCAATTTGATGCTGCTTTCAGGACTTCACTGTCCAATGCATCCTCTTTGAAATTCTATGACCAACGCATGGATTTTGGCTTCAATGCAAGGTTTGCTCATCTCCCACTCTTTTACTGTTTTTTTGAATTGTGATCTGAAAATGAAGTCTTCTGGCTCTATTTATAGGCGTCTAAACCTTCTCCAAAGTCGACACCACCTACTTGGCTACATGTCTCCCTCATACTACCAACACATCTTTTTTATCAGCGCAATCTAAGTGTCTTTCTCCCATGTAGCCAACGCATGAGCTTCCAATCTGATGCAACCACCTCAAATTCTTAAGGTTTAAGGCTTCCTCCCAAGAAGACACATGGTTTGATGACGTTTTCTAGGTGATCTCATCCTTTATATGCGTCCAACTCTTGGATGTTCAACGCATAGTCCATACTCAATGCATAGCCTATAATCAACGCATAGCAAGCCAACTTACTACCATCGCAACCCAACTTAGCCATCGCAAGATCCAGCCATCACCAACGCATAGGATGGCCGTTTATCCTCGACGCATGGCTCACTAGGTATCACCGTAAGGCTTGCTCGGCATGGCTTATGGTGCTTGGCATAGGCACTAGTGACCGATGCATGGGCGTGCTGCATAGGCTGGCCATCGCTCACTTGCTCGGTCGCATGGGTGTGCTCGGTCGTATGGATGTGCTCGGCCGCATGGGTGTGCTCGACAGGGTGCTTCGACACATAGGAATGGTCATTTGACAAGGCGCTCGCTGTATAGGCATGGTCACTCGACGCATGGCAGGGGCGCTGTGCATTGACCACTCGACACATGGGATGCCTTCCAACTCATGCCTTGACTACCCTTATGCCTTCCAATGCGTCACCTCCATCTTTCCTCCTTCAGCCGCATGCCATCACCAACAACCCTTCCAACGCATCAACACACAATTTTTATACTTAGCCAAATTTCCAAATTTTTCCCCCAAAAGTCAAACTTCCAAATTTCCTCCTTTCTTCTAATTTTTCACCCTTTTCTCTACCATTCCACACTAGTTTCCACATTAACCTACTCACCTCACTGTTCTCAGTAGGGAACATACTCGAGTAGAGAAATTGGGATTCGGGGTTCACAGATTTCTTGTATTAAAAGATCTTTTTGTAGTTCCTGAGCTAAAAAGGAACCTTATTTCTGTAAATTTTCTGTTGCAATGCAAATACACTCTTCCTTTTAATGTGAATAAAGTGTTTATTCATAAGGATGGTGTTGAAATTTGTACAGCTAAACTGGAAAATAACTTGTATGTGCTAAGACCGTTAGTCTTAAGTTCCCTCCATAACATAAAGATGTTTAAATCTGTCGTAACTAAATCTAAACATCAACGAGTTTCTCCAAAAGAAAATGCCCAACTTTGGCACCTTCGATTAGGGCACATCAATCTCAATAAGATTAAGAGATTGGTGAAGAATGGCCTTTTAAGCGAGTTAGAAGAAAATTTTTTACCAGTGTGCGAATCTTTCCTTGAGGGTAAGATGACTAAAAGACCTTTTACTGGAAAAGGTTATCGAGCCAAAGAGCCTCTAAAATTAGTACATTCTGACCTTTGCGGTCCTATGAATGTGTGAGCTCGAGGAGGCTATGAGTACTTTATCAGTTTTACTGATGATTACTCTAGATATGGGTATGTTTATCTGATGCAACAAAAGTCTGAATCTTTTGAAAAGTACAAAATATTCAAGGCTAAAGTGGAGAATGCTTTGGATAAACGAATTAAAACACTTCGATCAGATTGAGGTGGATAGTTTTTGGATTCAGGGTTCCAAGACTATTTATTAGAACATGGAATCGTTTCCTAACTCTCAGCGCCGGGTACACCTCAGTAGAATGGTGTAGCAGAGAGGAGAAATAGAACCTTGTTGGACATGGTTCGTTCAATGATGAGTTAAGCTTCCTTACCAAACTCGTTTTGGGGTTTTGCAGTGGAGACTACGGTATACATACTCAACTGTGTTCCTTCCAAGAATGTTGCAAGAACACCTCTAGAGTTGTGGAATGGGTGTAAAGCTAGTTTACATCACTTCCGCATATGAGGTTGCCCAACACATGTNCAAGAATGTTGCAAGAACACCTCTAGAGTTGTGGAATGGGTGTAAAGCTAGTTTACATCACTTCCGCATATGAGGTTGCCCAACACATGTGCTTGAGGTAAATACCAAGAAGTTGGAATCACGGTCGAGGTTGTGCCTCTTTTTAGGCTATCCCAAAGTTACACGAGGGGGTTACTTTATGATCCGTCCGAAAACAAGATGTTTGTTTCCACGAACGCTACTTTCCTGGAGGAGGATCATATCAGGGAGCACAGTCCACGTACTAAAGTCGTGTTATGTGAGCTTTCCAACGAAACTACTAAAGCTTCAACAAGAGTTGTCGAAGGATTTGCTTCATCAGCAAGAATTGTTGATGATAGTTCATCTAATAGGTTGGTTCCACCTCAAGAGTTGAGGGAACCTCGATGCAGTGAGGGGGTTACAAACCCGCCTGATCACTATTTGGGTTTCACAGAAATCCTAGCTATGGTGGCAGATGGTGACGTTGAGGATCCGTTGTCTTATCAAAAGGCAATGGAGGATGTTAACTGAGATGAATGGGTCAAAGCCATGAATCTCGAGATGGAGTCGATGTACTTCAACTCAGTATGGGATATTGTAGATTAGCTTGATGGGATAAGACCTATAGGTTGTAAATGGATCTACAAGCACAAACGGGGTACTGATGGGAAGGTGCAAACCTTCAAAGCACGACTTGTGGAAAAGGGTTATACCTAGGAGGGAGTCGACTATGAGGAGACTTTCTCACCTGTTGCCATGTTAAAGTCGATTCACATCCTCCTGTCCATTTCCGCTTATTATAATTATGAGATCTGGCAAATGGACATCAAGACGGCTTTTCTGAATGGCTATCTTGAGGAGACCATTTACATGGTACAACCCGAAGGATTCATTGCCCAAGGTCAAGAGCAAAAAGTTTGCAAATTGAATTGGTCCATTTATAAACTAAAACAGGCACCTCGATCTTGGAATATTCGGTTTGATACTCCAATCAAATCATATGGCTTTGACCAAAACGTTGATGATCCTTGTGTTTACAAGAAGATCGCCAATAGCTCAATAGTTTTCTTAGTGTTGTATATAGACGATATACTACTTATTGAGAATGATGTAGGTCTACTGACTATAGTTAATAACTGGCTAGCGACCTAATTCCAAATGAAAGATTTGGGAGAGGCTCAGTTTGTTCTGGGTATACAGATCTTTCGTGATCGTAAGAACAAAGTGCTAGCACTGTCTCAGGCATCGTATATTGACAAGATATTACTCAAGTACTCGATGCATGACTCCAAAAAGGGCCTACTGCCATTCAGGCATGGAGTCACTTTGTCTAAGGACATGTGTCCTAAGACGGCTCAAGAGGTTGACGAGATGAGACGGGTCCCATATGCATCTGTCGTTGGCAGTTTGATGTATGCGATGCTCTGCACTAGGCCAGACGTCTACTATGTTGTGGAAATAGTCAGTATGTATCAGTCTAACCCAGGCCAAGTGATATGAATTCAACTATTGAACTATTGCATGTACCTAAAGGACAAATTACAAGAAGCAAGGCAAAGAAGATTCAAAAGGCATTCACACTACATCTTCAAAAACTAGCAAATTCACGAGAACTGACAAATAATTTTGAGACCAAAATTTTACATAATTTTAGTTCAATGAGTCAAGAAGAGAATGGCATGAAGATGGCATGGGAAAAGTCTTATAATTTGGAAGATGACATGGTGGTCAAAAAAAATGTGCTGATTTTTGTGAAGAAAATGCTGTCAAGTGTGCACTGCATGGGGAAATGTGATGTCAAACCTTGTCAAACGTGCATATCTACTTTGCCACCTTCTAGAAGAGATATTTAAGGCAATTTGAAGACTTTCTACATTCCTAGTTTTGCATTTGGACTTATAATTTAGTATGCAAGTAAGTTTCAAATTTCTAGGTGTTATTTTCTACAATTTGCAATTAATTGTATTTGAATGACTTTTGAGTTTCTTGCATCCACGACCATTTGGCCTATAAAATGGCTTGTAATGTTCTTCAAAACTCAGATTATTGATGTAAAAAGCTTGTGCTTATTCAACCCTTTGGTGTTGCCTTTTTCTTTCAAATCTTGCTTTTAGATTTGATATTTAAATCAATTCATTGGATTAGTCTTCATCAAGCTAATTCTGGAGTGAGTTGTCTTAGGATCTAAGAGTGACCATCATAGATTCTAAGTTCGATCTAAGTAGCTGTCTTTGTGAGTGTTTGAAAGGATCTTAGAAGGACCTCTAGTTTTGCATCCAACAAGCATTGCGGGCGCTTATCATTTGGTATCAGAACATTTGTTCATCGTTCGACCGACTTTAGAGGTGTTATCTTTACTTTATTTCAATTTTTTTTATTTCAATTTTTTTTATCCATAGCAATTGTACATCTTGTAACAAGACATACTACAACTTGTCTTGAAAACTTATTCAAATCAGCTCTTGGATCATAAAGGGAAAAAAAAGTCAGTAAAGAAATAAAAAAAAGTGAGCAAAAAAAAAAGAAAAAGAAATAGTAGCAAAAAAAAAAAAGAAAAAAAACAGTAGCAAAAAAGAAAAGAAAAAGAAAAGAAATCAAATATCCAAAGCACATAAAAGTTTCTTGTCATTCATTTAAAAAAAAAAAAATCCAGATTTGTTTAATTTTTTTAGCCTAAGCTTAGTTACTTTAGTCTTAGTTATTTGAGAGTTGATCATTTTGAATTGGTTTTTATCAAACTTTTAGTGAGATTGCACCAAAAATATAAGTCAACCCTTACATCTTTGACCTAGTACCAAAAGCCTACCCTTGAGTGATAAACACGAGTGTTCTTGAGTGAAATTGGTGAGAAGTGTAGTGAGGTCCTTTTATTACTAACTTTAAAATGTCATAGGATGAAGGAGTACTACAAGTACAAGATACTAATATGGCCATTCTTCAAGCCATTCAAGGCATGATGGAAATGATAAGGGAAGATAGGCAAGAAAGAAGGGCACAACAACAAAGAGTCTTACAAGAAGACGGGGGAGTAATTGACTTAGTTGAACAAGAAAGAAAAATTGGAAGAAGAGGAAACATGAGAGGAAGAGGAATAAATAATATGCACCCTAGACGAGGAGAAAGAATCCATGAAGATAGAGATAGTGGAGTCAAGCTCAAAATTCTACCATTTTGTGGAACCTCGGATGTGGAGGCATACTTGGAATGGGAAAGGAAGATAGAACATGTGTTTGATTGCAATACATTCAGTAAGAATAAGAAGATGAGACTTGCCATTTCCGAGTTCACTAACCATGCGGGAAATTGGTATCAACATCTCAAATCCAAGAGGAGGAAAGAGAAGGATCCCATTGAAAGTTGGAAAAAACTTAAAGAAACCATGAGAAAGAGATATTCCAAAACATTATGAAAGAGATTTGAGAACTAAATGGCAAGTTTGAGGCAGGGAACAAAAAGTGTAGTTGAATATTATCAAGAGATGGAAACTTTGATAGAAAGAGCAAATATTCAAGAAGTAGAAAAAGACACCATGTCTAGATTCCTTGGAGGTTTAAATTGAGAAATTGCTCATATCATTGATAGATATCCACAACTATACGTGGAAGATATGTATCATTATGCAATCAAAATTGAAGAACAATTGAAAGAAGAAAAGGAACATTCCAAGAGGTATAATTCTAAAGCTAATACCTTTTCAAATTCTAGTGTTTGGAACAAGGATAGTTTTGTGAATGGGGGTGAAGCAAAAGGGAAGTTTGTGGCTCCTAAAATAGTGGAAATCGGGAGCACCTATACTAAAAAGAATGAAGCTTCAAAGGAGGAAAGAGAGAAATATAGTTCCATTCAATGTTGAAAGTGCAAAGGATTTGGGCACATGAGCAAAGATTGTGTCAATAAAAAAGTCGTGGTCATAAGAAATGGAATTATTGATTCAAAAGATGAATGTGATGAACAAGGTGGCAGCCTTGAGGAAGAATCTGAAGCCTTTGATGATGAGTACATTGAAGAAGGTAACTTCATATCCTTAGTTGCGAGAAGAGTACTTAATGTGCAAATCAAGGAGGAGAAAGTTGAAGATCAAAGGGAGAACTTATTTCACACAAGGTGTTTGATTGAAGGAACCCCATGTAGCTTGGTGATTGATAGGGGAAGTTTCACAAATGTAGTAAGTAGTTTTCTTGTAAAAAAAACTCCAGCTCACTACTCGTCCACATCCAAAACCATAAAAACTTCAATGGTTAACAAACAAAGGAGAATTGAAGGTAAACTCCCAAGTTCTTATTTTTTTTACTTTGGGAAGATATAGGGATGAGGTTCTTTGCAATGTAGTACCTATGCATGCGGGTGATATGTTATTGGGCCGACCTTGGCAATATGATAGAGAAGTCACATATGATGATTTGTTGAACAAGTACACATTTACCTTGAATGGGAAGAAGTTTACTTTGCTTCCATTATCTCCATATGAAGTGCAATGCGGTCAAGTGAAATTAGAAAAGAAAAGAAAAGAAATTGAGGATCAAGAGAGGAGAGAAGAAAGTAAGTTAAAGGAGAAGAGCGGAAAAAAAAAGAGAGAGAGAGAAAAGTGAGGGGAAAAAGGTGAGTGAAAACCAAGAGAGAAAAAAAAGTGATTTTGAGGAAAAAAGAAAGAGTGTGAGTTTGGTTATGAGAAAGGGGGAAGAGAGGAATATGTTTTCATTCGAAGCACCAAACTTTGTACTTATGTGCAAAGGAATGTGTTTAGTAACTGAACCTAACTCTAATGATGGTTTGCCTAGTGCTTTTAAATCTCTTTTGCAGGAATTTAATGACACGTTTCCACATGAAGATGCACCTACGAGTCTACCTTCTTTAAGAGGAATTGAGCACAAAATTGACTTCATACCGGGGGTAATGCTTCCAAATATGGCGGCATAAAGAACCAATCCAATCGAGACAAAGGAAATTCAAAGGCAAGTGGAAGAACTCATGGATAAAGGTTATGTTCGAGAAAGCATGAGTCCTTATTCGGTTCCAGTCATTTTATTGCCCAAGAAAAATGGAACATGGAGGATGTGTGTTGAATTTCGAGCCATCAACAAAATAACGGTAAAGTATCGACATCCTATTCCTAAATTGGATGACATGCTAGATGAATTACATGGCGCAAAATTGTTTTCAAAAATTGATCTTAAAAGTGGTTACCATCAAATTCGAATGCATGTGAGAGATGAGTGGAAAACGGCTTTCAAAACAAAATTTGGTCTTTGTGAGTGGCTTGTTATGCCATTTGGTCTTACCAATGCACCAAGTACTTTTATGAGGCTAATGAATCATGTTTTGAGAGAATACATTGGAAAATTTGTTGTGGTATACTTTGATGATATTCTTGTTTACTCTAAAATTTTGAATGAACATATGTTGCATGTCAAGACAATTTTGCTTAAACATAGAGAAGAAAAGCTTTATGCCAATTTCAAAAAGTGTAGCTTTTGTCTAGATCAAGTCAATTTCTTAGGATTCGTTGTTGGAAAGGATGGAGTGAAAGTTGATGAAGAAAAGGTCAAGGCTATTCAAGAGTGGCCAACATCCACCAATGCAACCGAGGTGAGATCTTTTCATGGTTTGGCTAGTTTTTATAGAAGGTTTATTAAGAATTTCAGTAGCAGAGCCTCACCACTGAATGAACTTATTAAAAAGAATGTGAAATTTGAATGGAAAGAAAAGCAAGAAAATGCATTCAATGAATTGAAAGATAAATTGACTAATGCACCTTATCTTGCTTTACCTAACTTTGACCAATCTTTTGAAATTGAATGTGATGCAAGTGGGATAGGAATTGGAGCTGTTTTGATGCAAGAAAAGAAGCCAATCATGTTCTTTAGTGAGAAGATAAATGGAGCACAACTTAGCTACCCCACATATGATAAGGAATTACATGCACCTATAAGGGCTTTGCAAGTTTGGCAACATTACTTGTGGCCAAAAAAGTTTGTCATCCACACGGATCATGAAAGCTTGAAGCACCTCAAAAGGCAAAAAAAAGTTGAACAAGAGGCATGCTAAATGGGTAGAGTTCATTAAGACATTTCCATATGTCATTCATTACAAGAAAGTTAAGGATAATGTGGTGGTTGATGCATTATCAAGAAGGTATGCATTGTTTTCTTCTCTTAGTGCAAAAATTCTTGGTTTTAAACACATGATTAATTTGTACAAAGTAGAGACATCTGAATTTCATGATGTGTATATTCAATGTTTAAAAGGGAAAAACGTGCACGATTATATTGTGTTTGATGAAATGCTTTTTAGGAAAAGAAAACTTTGTATTCCTAAGTGTTTCATTCGAGAGTTGCTTGTGAAGGAAGCTCATGGGGGAGGATTAATAGGGAATTTTGGGGAATTTAAAACATATAACATGTTGGCTGAACATTTTTATTGGTTGAAAATGAGAAAAGATGTGAATAAAGTGTGCAAACAATGTTTCAAATGTAAGGAGGCTAAGTCTAAGACACAACCACATGGTCTTTACACACCTTTAGATGTTTCTAGTGAACCTTGGGTTGACATTAGCATGGATTTTGTTTTAGGACTACCAAAGACTAGAAGACATCATGATAGCATTTTGTGGTAGTTGATAGGTTTAGTAAAACGACAAATTTCATACCATGTAATAAAACAGATGATGCTACTAACATAGCTAATATTTTCTTTAGCGAAGTGGTTAGATTGCATGGAATTCCTAAGACCATTGTTAGTGATAGAGATGCAAAATTTTTAAGTCATTTTTGGAAAGTTTTGTGGGGTAAATTGGGAACTAAGCTTTTGTTTTCAACAACTTGTCACCCACAAACCGATGGGCAAACTGAGGTGGTTAATAGAACATTGGGAACTTTGCTTAGGTCATTAATGTCTAAAAATCTCAAGTCTTAGGAGGATACTCTACCTTTTGTAGAGTTTGCTTACAATAGAGCAATACATAGCACCACTCATTGTTCACCTTTTAAGGTTGTGTATGGCTTTAATCCATTAACTCCATTAGATTTGTCACCCTTGCCACCTAATATATCTACTAGTGATGCAGCTGTTTCAAGAGCAGAAGACATCAAAAATTTGCATAAAGGATTGAAAAGAAGAATCAAAAGCTTGTCAATAGCAAGAACCAAGGGAGAAAATAATTTTTAAACCCGGTGATTAGGTTTGGGTACATCTACAAAAGGAAAGGTTTCCAGATCAAAGGATGTCTAAACTTCAACCAAGAGGAGATGGTCCATTTCAAGTGATAGAGCGGATCAATGATAATGCCTACAAATTGGATCTTCGAGGTGAGTACAACATAAGTTCTACTTTCAATGTGGCTAATTTGACTCCTTTTGATGTAGGGAATGAAGGCCTTGATTTGAGGACAAAATCTTTTAAAGAAAGGGGGGATGATATGAATTCAACCATTGAACCATTGCACGTACCTAAAGGACCAATTACAAGAAGCAAGGCAAAGAAGATTTAAGAGGCATTCACACTACATCTTCAAAAACTAGCAAATCCACAAGAACCGACAGATAATTTTGAGACCAAAGTTTTATATAATTTTAGTTCAATGAGTCAAGAAGAGAATGGCATGAAGATGGCACGGAAAAGTCCTATAATTTGGAAGATGACATGGTGGTCAAAAAAAAGTGTGTAGATTTTTGTGAAGAAAATGTTGTCAAGTGTGCACTGCATGGGGAAATGTGATGTCAAACCTTGTCAAACGTGCATATCTACTTTGCCACCTTCTAGAAGAGATATTTAAGGCAAT
>NC_052350.1:33343877-33346493 GCF_009727055.1 Benincasa hispida
CTTTCAAATCTTGCTTTTAGAATTGATATTTAAATCAATTCATTGGATTAGTCTTGATCAAGCTAATTCTGGAGTGAGTTGTCTTAGGATCTAAGAGTGACCATCATAGATTCTAAGTTCGATCTAAGTAGCTTTCTTTATGAGTGTTTGCAAGGATCCTAGAAGGACCTCTAGCTTTGCATCCAACAAACATCGCGGGTGCTTATCACCAGGGTCACTGGACCAGAGTTAAGAACATCCTCAAGTATCTTCGAAGAACGAGGGATTATATGCTCGTGTATGGGTCTAGGGATTTGATCCTTACTGGATATATGGATTCTAACTTTCAGACTGATAAGGACTTTCAAAAGTTCACTTCAGGGTCAGTTTTTACTCTTAACGGAGGAGCTGTAGTGTGGTAGAGCACTAAGCAGGGGTGCATCATCGACTCCACGATGGAGGTCGAGTACGTAGCGGCTTCTGAAGTTGCTAAGGAGGTCTTCTAGCTCAGGAAGTTCTTGACAGAGCTGGAAGTTGTTCCAGATATATCTAGGCCTATCACCCTCTATCGTGACAATAGTGGTGTTGTGGCGAACTCCAAGGAGCCCAGGAGTCACAGGCGCGGCAAACTCATAGAGCAAAAGTATCAACTGATCCGCGAGATAATGCATCGAGGAGACATGATCGTCGAGAAGATCATATCAGAGCACAACGTTGCTGACCCTTTTACGTAGGCTCTCACGGGTACAGTGTTTGAGGGTCACCTTCAGAGCACGGGTCTACGGGACCGCCCGAGCCTGGACTAGGGCAAGTGGGAGATTTTATTATACTGGGTTTTTATGCCCTAGTTTATTGTTTTGTACTTGTTTTTGTACACCCCACTTCCCTTTAGGACAAGTGGGAGATTGTTGGGGTTGATGTCCTAAAGTCTCATGTCTTGTAGTTTGTAAATAGTTTGTATGAACGCTTGTGATGTAGAATATATGATATTTACTTCACTTCTTGACTTTGCACATTTGGATGTTTTATTTTCTTTACCACAAACCAATAAACTTAAAATCCCTAGTTGTCTTTATGTAACTTAAGCATGTATGTGGTGACATACAAGTGGATCATGTCTTAAGTGATAACCAAAATGGTCTGTAGTATATGGATATAGGAGGAAAACATTATCCTGGTAACGCTATGGATGCGACCCGTTTTGTGGAATGGTTACAAGTGTTGTGACTTGTCACAGATGGTCTGATCCTGATCATTCGTGTAAGCGACATGCGAGCGAGGGCATCCTATACAAAGAGTTTGTATAAGACCTGACCACGAAGTGTTTGTTGGGGTTGATGCCCTAAAGTCTCGTGTTCTGTAGTTTTTGTTGAATTTTATGTCCTAAAAATCGCAATTTGTAAAATAATAAACATTTTCTATTATCAATATACTTGTTATTGATCTAATAAATTGTATGAAAGTCTAAATCCAATAACTAAGACCCATGACTATTGTATGAGTACTTGAACTTTATGTGGAGACATAAGAGTGGATCAGGTTCGAGTAAATAGTCAAAATGATCTATGGTACATAAATAAGGTTGGGTACCTTATTCTGGTAACACCATTGGATGCGGCCTACTTTGTAGTTGTTATAAAGAGTTGTAAAGTGCTACATACGATGTGATCCTAATTCGTACATGTTATGACATGAGAAGTGGGGGTGTCCTATGCAATGAGTTTGTATAAGATCAGGACCAAGTCACTCTTACTTTATAACGTTGTTTATTGTTTAAAACTGACTATTTCACCTAGATGACCTAGGTAACTCGATCTTAATCCTGAGCTAACTATAAACTCCTGTTTATTCGGGATTGCCCTTAGATTTGCATAGTTGAGGGTTGGCTCAACAGCGCCGGCTCAATAAGACTCCCATTTCAGGGGTAAGACCAAATAGATAGCTGGGGACATAGGATACAAGACGGAGTTCACACCTACTCGATTTAGGGATAGAAGAAAGGTCGTTCTCTCAAGTATTGAATCCAGGTCTTGAACAAGGGGCCCCACCTTCTCACTAAGTTGAGAGAGTTTGGTTTAGTGATTGGATCACAAACCAGTTGTTCATTAGAGGATCAGTAGGGACTTGAGGAATAAGACGTAATCTTGGGGGTAAAACAGATATTTAAATTCTTCAGCTGATTTTTCTACAGTGCAGCCCCAATTTTCTCCTTCTACCCTTGATTCAAAGCTCTTGCTTTTGAAGTCCCACAACTCAAAATCTAGAGCACCAAGAGAACAGTGGGGAAGATCTTTGAGGGGCGTCTACAAACAAGATTTGGAGAAGATAGCAGTTGGTGAAATGAACTTTGAAGAAGCTCTAACAAGAGAATGTCTTGAAACTCACTATTTTCTGCAAAAGCATGCTTTTACATTTTGCCAAAAATTAGTGAATTTGAGTACTTAGATGATCCTTGTGCTTCCGCCTACTGTTTGATACAATTCTATTAGTTTGTAAACTATTTGTACGAACGCTTGTGTTGTATAATATATGATATTTACTTCACACCTTGATTTTGCTCAGTTGTATGTTTTATATGCTTTTACACAAACCAATGAACATTAAAAATCCCTGGTTTATCTGTATGTAACTTTAAAG
>NC_052350.1:33347216-33357850 GCF_009727055.1 Benincasa hispida
CATGTATGTGGTGACATACAAGTGGATCATGTCTTGAGTGATAACCAAAATGGTCTGTAGTATATGGATATAGGAGGGAAACCTTATCCTGGTAACACTACGGATGCGGCCCGCTTTATGAAGTGGTCATAAGTGTTGTGACTTGTCACAGATGGTCTGATCTTGATCGTTCGTGTAGGAGACATGCAAGCGGGGGCGTCCTATACAAAGAGTTTGTATAAGACCTGACCACGAAGTGTTAACATCTCTTTATATAACACCGTTCATGACAGAGACTTCACTTCACTAAGATCACCATAGGTAACATGAACTCAATCCTGAGTAAGTTGGGAACTCCTGCCATTGAGAACGGTCCTTTGAATTGTATGGGTGCGAGTGGCCCGGTTGTCGATTTAAACCTACCATTTTGGGGATTCGTCTGATTTGAGAGCTAGGAACTCAGCTACACAAGACGGAATTCACTCCTTCCCCGAGGCAGAGGAAAGTAGATAGATAACTACCCTAAGGGCTGATTCTACAGCTTGAACGATGTGGCGCCACACACCTTCTCCTGGCCCAAGAGATGTTCACACATAGTTGGACTATGTTGTATTGTTCATTAGAGAAATCAGTGGTACTTAAGGAGTGAGATGTAACTACAGGGGCAAAATGGTAAACTGGCCCAATTGTACTTACGAGCATCTGTGAAGGGTCATCGTACTCATGATTGGTTATATCTGATGGACAGAGAAATATATATGTGGTAAGAAGAGTTCAACTGTTGGTCTTTAGTGGAATTCCTGACAGTTAACGAATGGTGGATCTCGTGGCTAAAGAATTTAGTCAGCTATACTCGTACCGTTTGAGCTTCGAGCCACATGTCCATTAGGTCCCATGGGTAGCTTAGATAAAGTCAAGAATCAATGTTTGGGTCAGTTTGAAATGTTCAAATTGACAAGAGGGAGTTCGATTATATATGATATAATTGGACTAGTTAATTATATATGATATAATTGACTAAATGTATGAGATACATTAATTATGAAGGAAATTAGATATAAATATGATTTATATCAAGTGGAGGAGAAATTATTATAGTAGATATGTGATATCAAACTATAGGGTAAGAATATAATATGATTATATTCAATAATTATTAAATTGGTTAATTATGAGATAATTGGCCATTTTATTCTCCTTAATTGTGCGTTAGTGGGAGTAGCCGCATTCGGTTATGGTAACCAATGAATAAAATAAAAATTGTCTTCATTTGGCAAGAGGGTTTGGAAAATTCGTAATCGGTGTGAAAACGTAAACAATCGCCTAGTTTGAGAGCCTATACGATAGTTACTCATCATCTAAACGATCGCACACCAACATCTAAACGATCGCACGACTTTCCCTAAACGATCGCTTAGCTTTCCTAAACGATCATAGCGTGCCATGTTTTCTAAACGATCATCTACCTTTTATTAAACGATCGCTTAGTAAAATCTACACGATCGTGTAGCTTCATCTAAACGATAAGCACCCTTGCTATATGATAGCTCTTTCTCTCCCACTTGCCTATCGTCTACATGATCTTTTTTTCTTCCTACCTCTACCAAATTCACCAAAGACCACACTTTGGATTCTCACTTCGAGAATAGCAAGGGCTCTAACTGGTGGTGTCGTCCCTACTGTTTACTTGTTCGTGACTGTTCGTGTTGCTATCGTTCGTGTAGATGATCGTGTTGTCACAGCCGACTGATTTGTTGGGCAATAAAGTGTATAGAGGTTCTTCCGCTGCTTTGAGTTCGACGTTTGAAGAAAGTCTTCAACTCATATGAGAACTCTTTCCCTTGTGTTTTATTGTTCAAAGCATGCAATTAATTAGT
This sequence comes from Benincasa hispida, assembly GCF_009727055.1. Lineage (NCBI taxonomy): Eukaryota > Viridiplantae > Streptophyta > Magnoliopsida > Cucurbitales > Cucurbitaceae > Benincasa > Benincasa hispida. The sequence goes on from NC_052350.1 coordinate 33,349,073, forward strand.
GTTAATTTGCATACCTGTCTGTTGGAATATATGTGTTGTATTTCGGTCACAATGAAATTGGAAAGATCTAAACGCGCTCATGGATGCTCTTCGTTAAGAGTTCTTTTAGTGTTAACGTCTCGTCATATAACCCCGTTCATGACAGACACTTCAATTCATTAGGATGACCATAGGTAACATGACCTCAATTCTGAGTGAGTTGGGAACTCCTGCCATTGAGGGTAGTCCTTTGATTTGCTTGGGTGCGAGTGGCCAGAGCGCCGACTCAAACCTACCACTTTGGGGATTCGTCTGATTTAGGAGCTGGGAACTCAGCTACACAAGATGGAGTTCAATCCTTCCCCAAAGCAGGGCTAAGTAGATAGATTGCACCCTTAAGGGTTGATCCCGGGGCTTGAACGATGTGGCGCCACACACCTTCTCATGGCCCGAGAGGTGTTCATACCTAGTAGGATTATGTTATATTGTTCATTATATTAGTGATACTTAAGGAGTAAGATGTAACTACAGGGGCAAAACGGTAAATTGGCATAACTGTACTTACGAGCATCTATGAAGGCCATCGTACTGATGATTGGTTATATCCAATGGACATAGAAATATATTTGTTGTAAGAAGAGTTCAGCTTTCGATTATTAGTGGAATGTCTGGAAGTTAACGGATGGTGGATATTGTGGCCAAAGAGTTTAGTCAGTTATTCAAGTACCGTTGGAGCTTCGAGCCATAGGTCCATAAAGTCCCCTTGGTAGCTTGGATACAAGTTGAGAATCAGTTTTTGGGACAGTTTGAAATGTTCAAATTGACAAGAGGGAGTTCGATTATATATGATATAATTGAACTAGTTAATATAATTGACTTTATATATGAGATACATTAATTTGGAGGAAATTTGATATAAATATGATTTATATATAGTGGAGAAAAAATACTATGGTTAATATATGATATTAAACCATAGGTTATGAATATAATGTGATTATATTTATTATTTATTAATTGGACAATTATGGGATAATTGACCGGCCTCTCTTCTATTTTCGTAACTTATGAGTAAGATGAAGAATCGTTTTGAGACGCTTAAATAGCTCACAGTGTGTTTCAATTCGGGAAAGTCATCGCTTAGTAAATCAGAGCCTATACGATAGTGCTGTTTACTGAACGATCGCTTACACCCGCGCACGCTACTTACTAAACGATCGTTTGTCTTTTACAAAACGATCGTTTAGCGCCCGAGCTTTACTAAACAATCGTATAGACGATCGCGTAGCTTTTACTACATGATCTTATACTTCACCTAAACAATCAAGCATTTTGTCTATACGATCGACGAGTCTTTCTCCCACTTGCTTGATCGTTGTATACGATCTCTTTTCCACCTCCCCTCTACCAAATCCGAACAAAGCCCACTCTTTGAATTCTCACTCCGAGAATACTGAGGGTTCCAAGTAGTGGTGTCATCCCTTTTCTTCATCTGTTCGTGTGGAGACTATTCGTGGTAGACGATTGGGTGTTGTTGAACGATAGCTTGTCGTTCAAGCAAAAGCGAGATTTACTGTGAAGAAATTTTTCAACAGGTATGTTCCCTCGGTCTCTTGTTTATTTATCCTTTAAGCATGCCAGTAATTTAGCGTTGTTAATGCATATCTGTATGTGTGAATGTAAATGTGGTAATTCTATCACAATGCTTTTGGAAAGATTCACTTCCACTGTGAGGTACTCTTGTATAAAAGTTCCTTCACCAACGCATATCGCATGCCCAATGCCTTGTGCTCATCGTGCAGCCCCGTGTACAACTATGTGATCACCCCTCGTGCAATGCCCTAACACCCAACGCTTATGCTCGCGTGCAACTGAGCGTTCACTCCCTGTGTTCATCGCCTTGCGCCAACCGGTCTGCTCGTGCACATCCACCAGTGCCTCGCCTTGCCTTAGGTTGTCACCAATGCCTAGCCACATTCCAACGCATGAACAGCCCACTCACGCCAATGCTTGGCCAGTGCCCTCATGCCATCGCATGGCTACCTAGCGCTCACACTTTGCCTTGCCAAGCATCACATTCCAACGCATGATTGATGCGTGGAAAATGGAGTAAATAAATATGCATTCATTATTCGTTCTCCTGCGTCGCTGGTCATGCATTAGACTAAAGGATATGTAATATGTGTCTAAGACTCTATATGACGACCATGCGTTCCTGCCACAAGTTTTCTTGCTCTCTCGCTGAGTATAACGGATCGCAAGTTTCTCGGGTGATCCGAGGTCGAACTTAGGGACTTGTAGCTAAATGTTATGAAGTAAAGTGTTTGCGGCGAAGAATAAAAGAATAATGAGGTTGAAGGACTATGCACTACTCCTACTCCTAACTAACAGATTAAGTAGTGGAAGTATGACTTGAGTTAGAGACACGACAACTATTAATACGTAATAAAATGCAGGGAAAAATAGATAAAATGGCGGGGATGACTTCATCGCATCACTAAGCTTGATCGTAAGGGTAACCCTAGCCAGCGCAAGCAAAGACGCATGCGATGTATATGTGATAGTGTCAAGAAGACTTATGTATAAGTCTCTATTTCTGCTCACGTGCTCCCACACATAAACAAGATGACCGCATACTGTAACTTGAAATTTTTATCTTTAAGCATGTGGACAAATATGCGTTACTACTTATAATCACCCGAAGCCCTAGGACCTAGGTAAGGCTGTTACTAAAATAAATGCATGCAAGAATTTAAAACAACACTCAGTTATTTGAAATAAATGCTAAGTAAAAACAAGAGAAGTTCAAAAGACATTTAATAAATGAAATTGAAAAAAAAATAATAGGGTACCCATAAATCATAAAGGTTAATAAGTGCCTATGAAAAACAATTCTTAATAATAAGTTTCAAACATCAAAACTAAACATTAAGGGAAACATGAAAAGAACTCTAAATCTCATGATGCGGAAGCGTAAAAACTAGTCCCAGTGGCTCGATCACGAATTCCGCTATGCCATTGCTGGTGCATCTCTACCCTTACCTAAAACATCAACATAAGAAAGAATGAGTATGAAATACTCAATAAGTAACCCCACCACTGGGGTCAGGCTAGGCATCTATGTCCTCTAGATACCCACATATGGCACATAAACACATGTAACATATAAGAGGCTGAGTCCTATCCTATTGTAGTTAAGTCTGCCCACAAAAATGGTGAATCCTGAAGGAAACACAAAAACTGGTGAATCCCGAAGGGAACACAAAACTGGTGAATCCCGAAGGAAACACAAACTGGTGAATCCCGAAAGGAAACACAAACTTGTGAATCCTGAAGGAAACACAAAACTGGTGAATCCCGAAGGAGACACAAACTGGTGAGCATCTAACTAATCAATGAGGATATTCACACAGTCCTAACGTGCTAAGATTCAACATTGTACGGTTCTAAAGCATACATAAAAAACCTTAATACCATGGCTGCATCACATACCCATAATTCTTAACAACATATTATACATCATCCATGTATAACTTATATCATAAATCCACAACATACAAGTATGCCTCAATGCCAGCAGATTAGACATCGACATATGAAAACACATACTATCACATACTAACGATCAAGCACTTAGGTGTGTATGTAAATAAATCAGAATTTGTGCCAGAACATACTTTGACTCAAGTCATACTGTCAATCAACATGCTAATATTTACCATAACATACACTTATCATGATAGCATACAACTAGAGCCTGGCCCGTGGGCAGTTCCAGTGATAAGATTACTTACCTCGAAATCAAATTCTGATTTTTAATCCAAGCTAATGATCTCCAACCAAAAACCCTTGAACTAAGTCCCCTAATATAGAACATAACACAAATTTTAAATTCTTGGAACCAAGATCCATACATACAAATTAAATTTTTGGGATCACCAATGAACTTACCCAACGAAACTTGATCAACAACCACTCTAAAATCTCGACTCCAAAATCTCCTTCTAATAAAGTCTAATTCCAACGAACGACAACTTAAAACCTTCAAAATATGAATTAAATGATTATTTAATCCAATAATTAATGGGTGTCAAAAATCCTTCAAGAAATCCATCTCATAACATTAACCTTACCTAAATCCAAGATCTGTTCAAAACCAAGAGTCGACGGCGGAAACTAGAGTTGAATGGCGGCCCCGATACAGAAACTCGAGCAGCCCATTGGATAGATCTATGGTGGCGGACTAGCGGTGCGTAGGGCTGGACAAAGGAGTGGCACGCGACTGCGAACGGCGGCTCCTCCGGTTAGGGCTCGAAGCAGGCGGTGACGACTCGGATAGACGGATCCTCTTCGGCTGGGCGAGATCGATGCAACTCCGAACGGACGGACAGAGGAGGGTACGGGGGAGTCACACGGCACGGTCTATGGGGCTGACGAAGTTGGGTGATTGAGGCGCGGCGGAGCAATAGAGGTCGGGGAGTGAGGGAGAGCCGCGTAAAAGAGATTAAGGGGGCCTTTTTATTTAAAGAAAAAAATAATAATAATAATAAAGGAAAATAGTATATTTTTAATTAAATTCCTTTCCTTAACCCACTTTATACTATTTAATCCCTTTCTTTTTCCAAAAAATAATTAATTCCTGCCATAACTTTTTAAATTGCATTTGAAAATTGAAAAGTTTGTGAATAAAATCAATGACAACACTTAAATTCTCGCATTCATACTTAAATTCAGAATTCCAAACATGCCCTTCAACTAAGGACAAATACTGAAAGGGGAAAGTTTTACATTAATAATAATAAAAAAAAATTGCCTATACAATAATCAAGAATTGATTAACTCATAAAGAATAAAAGAATTTAAAGAATACTTAATCGTCGCATAGAAGGAAAAAATATAGGAGGATTATTGATGAGGGGTTGGCGGGCCTGGAGGCGGATTTTGAGGTGGTTGCCAGGAGGGGCTTTCTTCAAAATTTAGTGTTGTCGGACGTGTAGAGGCACCATCGAACCATGAAGATATGCGATGAGAAAGTTGAAGTACTCTTGATTACGCTCTGCCAATCATTCTCTGGTGCATATGGACTTATTCAATGTTGCGCTGCATGTTGAATCAGCGCCTCTCTTGATGTGGCAGCACTAACATTGAATATCATCAATCCGCTCCATTACCACTTCAAATCTTTTGTTGAAGAAGTGTTGTTATTGTTGGGAGAAGAGGGATCTCATTTCTGCTAACTCAGCAGCCATGGAGGTGATGGAGGGTTGTGCCTGCGATGTCTCGCCAGCTTCGTTTTAGGGTTGGGCAGAGGTGTCTTCACCTAAATCATTTGGATCATCACTTGCGGCGGTGGAATGGTGGGTTGCGGTGATGATGCTGATGGTGAATATGGGGTTGCTGGGTAAACAGGTGAAGAGGTTGGGACAAAGAGGAGATTGGTAAAATGTTTGTGAAGAGGGGAAAAGGGTTGTGACTCGGAGGGCTTGAAGGTCGAATAACTAAGGGAAGAGGGTCCATAGGTACTAGATCTTGCATTGGTGACTCCAGGACCTTCTCTTTTCCCTTGTCTTCTCTTCGTTGTCTCTTGGGCCTTGGTTCTTGTGGCGCATTCAAATTGATCACAATTCTTTTTGCTGGCAGCTCGGGGCAATGCAAGAGTCTTTGAGGAGCAGCCTCAAAATTTTGATGTTGATGAGGCTGTGGACTTCTAGCATGGGCTCCTCATCAATGCCTATGCCCATAGACAGACATAGACTTAAAACGATCCACGGGAAGATGTACTGCCCCCGAATATGCCCCATTAATGCTCTGATCTGCCTTGCGATCAACCGCCCTATGTCGATAGGAATGCTGCGAACAACGCAGTATGCGGCCATGACCCGATCCCTTAATACCATTCTGTCGTGCGTTGTTGGGATCAACCATTTCTTGACCAAGTAAACCTAGAGTCGTCCCTCCGGTAGCAAGGCCTTGGACTCTAAAGTGCAGATGCCTTTGAGTGAGACCGACCACTTCGTGCCCAGTTGCGTTAATACCCTCAATGCATCATCCATCTATTCCTCTGTGGGATCATCAATAATCTTGTTCCCTGGTGCATCAGGGTTGTCCCTCCTCTGATAAATTTCATTGATGTCCCTTGCGCTGAAGGATACTTCCTTTAAAGGTCACCGCATCCCTGTTTCCATGAAGACGCCCATGATAGAAGCTTCGCACTACCTGAGGCACGATGATGGATGGGCACGAGCAGAACGTGTCCTACCCATGTTCCAAAATTACGCTCGTGATAAGGTCAGGTAGTGGATTTGGCATAGGAAAGAAGCTCATCTCGATCAACATATCATCATTCTCCTTTTTTTTTATGAACGCTTCCTCACCAGTGCGGGTTCTCTGCTTTCTGCGATCGCCTTGCCTTTTGCCAACACAAGGTGGGCTGCTTGTCTTTCTTTCTTTTCCCGCTCCTTGCGCTGTTCTTCTATCTCGCGCTCTGTGAGTTCTTTTCCTTTCTTCTTGTATAAGCGCCGCTTATTGGCTTCGCGCTTTTTCCTTTTCTCTTCCTCCAATAATCTGTCATCTTCTTCTTTCTTCCTCCTCCCTTCTTCTTCTTCTTCTCTTTCTTCTCTTGCAAATTCTTCTTCAATTTGCTCAGAGGCCAGCAACAGACGTTGTTCCTCCTCGCGCTTTCGTATCCCTTCAAGTCTGGCAAGCTCATTGTTGATTCGTATTTCTTCAAACTTCAATCTTAATCTTTTATTCCCCTCTGCGATGATGAGCTTGCCCCTCTCCATCTTTTCATACTTCTCCTCTTCTTCTTTCTTTTTCTCTCTTTCTCTTCCAATGCCAAAACTAATCTCTGAGGGTCAATAGTGGACCCTTGCGGTGCATTTTCCCTACGACGCCGCATTAAGGGGGTTCCCTTTGCTTCTTCTCCTTCATCGGTCGCAACCATTTGCGTTGTTTCGGGTTGCGCTGGTTCCATCAATTGTGCCTTTTCCCCTTATCCTCCCTTATGGAGGTTGATTCTCCGTCTATCTCCGGGCTCGCAGCCCTCTACCTCGCTTCCTCTTCCTTTCTCAGGCGTCTCTCTCTTAGGGCTGTCTCTTATACACATCTAGATGTGTATAAGAGACAGCCTTTTCCCGTTTCTTCATCAGTCGCCATTGCCTCCGCCACCACTACTCCATCCGCTACCACCATCGTCTCCTCCTCCATAGGCAATGGTTGATTTACAACCCCAGCCTCAAGCCTGTCTCTTATACACATCTAGATGTGTATAAGAGACAGCCACTACTCCATCCGCTACCACCACCGTCTCCTCCTCCGTAGGCAGTGGTTGATTTACAACCCCAGCCTCAGGCCTGTCTCTTATACACATCTAGATGTGTATAAGAGACAGGTCTAGGGCTGTTGATTTACATCCCCAGCCTTGAACAGTCCACCTCCTAGCTCCAAGGTACTCAGAATATTGCCAAACACTTCCGTAATGTCACGTCTCTTCCTTTCACTCTCAGTCGAGGCGGTAGGTGTTAGAACAGGAATGCTCTCAGTGCTTCCTTTTATTTTGAACAGAGAAGGCCTAACGGCCAGAGGGTTTCTCCGGACTCTCCTGGTGAGTCTAGGGATGGTGAGGGCTTAGGCGGCAAGTCTGCGACTGGCAGCCAAAAATGTTGCCTCTCGCATGGCTACTTGGTCAGGGGTGGATGGTGAAGCAGATTGGTTGGGAGTTTGATCAGCCATGGATACGAACTTGGGAGGACTAGTAACACGCTGAAATGCTAGGGAAGAAGAAAGGTCTAGATGCAAGGCGCTAGGGTTTCAAATTTTCAAAATGAGGTAAAGTTTCACAACGAGGGAAGGGGCTCTATTTATAGGTTGGGTCGCAGTAGGCCCAACGCGATTTTTGCGGCGACAGGACTCGAGCAGCTCAAAAGGTGTGTCGTTCCACTTCTCTTATTTATGGAATTTTAGATAAAGTTGTCCTTTCGTCTACCAAATCATAATTTCTTGGGAATACGAAACGATTGGACTTCACTCAAATTACAAAAGGAATTTTCTTTAATATTTTATTCGAATGGATGCAAGATAAATATTAACACATTGTGCTAACCAATCCAAATGCCTTTTCGCTGAGGATGGGCAACAACGCATATATCCCCGCAGCACACCCCTTAACCAAACGCATTTATGGAGGATACCTCAACATAGTGCATGTAGCTAAGGACGGGCAAAAGACATATATGAGCGCAACATACCCTTCAACTCAATATAGTTGAGTTAGGTGAACGCAAAGTATCTCTTATTAGTTTGAGATGCGTTCATTATCGCCTTACATAGTTGTTGTTAATCGTGTCATTATTTTTATTTTATTTTTATTATTTTTTCATCAACGCAAGTTGTTATGACTTGCGACACTAAATTTTCTCTTTATTACTCAATCATTCACCATTTAAAGCTCAACACATGAATTACATAAAAACTCAAAGAATTAAAGACGAGACAGCATTAAATGCAAAGAAATAAATGAGGATATAAATTCATGAAGTCAAGAATGAATTAAATGCAGAATCAAAGACAAAATTTAGAATTCAAATAAACAGAAATTTAAGAAAGCATTAAACATAGTATTGAGATATGGACCGAAAATTGTGTTGTCATGAATGATCGCAATCCACATCTTCGCAGGTGATCAGACGTGCCTGCCCAATGTCCTAAAGACATTACTCCTTTCCTGTAGATCTCGGGGCTTCTAAATTGCTGGGCAACATTCCTGGTGCTCGACTTCTCAAGTCAGAGTCCAGCTGG
>NC_052350.1:33358780-33432119 GCF_009727055.1 Benincasa hispida
CATCTGCTCGAAGTTCAGCACATCCTTTCGTTGCCTTGCATTGACGGCAGGTGGGAAGAACTTCTTCATGAACCGTTCCACCAGTTGGTCCCATGAAGTGATCTCATTTGGCTCCAGTAAGCGAGCCCACCTCTCAGCCTCGTCACTCAAGGTGTAAGGGAACAGATATAGTCTTATACTCTCTAGGGTTATGCCAGGTAAGGAAAAGTTGTCGCACATTTCGACAAAGCTCATCAAATGGGCGTGTAGGTCTTCACCTTGCAGACCCCAGAACTGCCCGGCATTTTGAATCATTTGCAGCATGACCGGCTTAATCTCGAACCACGCGTTCTTCTCCACAGTAGCACCCAAGATTCCAGGAAAAAAATCATACAAATTGGGTGTCACATAATTCCTCATCAGGATGTTGCTATCAGCAGCAAGGAAAACAGGATCCTGTGCTAGTCGAACAGCCTCTTGATTCTCAACCGGTACTACATTATCATTGTTGTCAGCCATGTTTGCAGCCTTCTTTTGCCCAATTCGGTTCTGACGTGCCCTTGCGCGAAAAGTACGCTCGATCTTAGGGTCAGCTTCGAATTTTGGTTCAACACCAAGACTCATAAACTGTCAGGTTGCTCTCCGCGTTGAACAGCCAGTACAATGAGATCTGTACGACAAAATATCAAAAACACACTCACCCAATAAATCGTTAACCAATCCCTGGCAACGATGCCATAAACTTGTAACTTAAAATTTATATCTTTAAGCATGTGGACAAATATGCGGTACTACTTCTAGATATGCGTTACTTATGAATATTCTTGTAGTATGCCTTGCGTTGTCACAAGTTTCCTTACATTAGAACCAAGTGTAATTCCACTGCAAGTTTCTCGGTGTGATCCGAGGTCGAAACAGGGACTGTTTGACGTTATTGTGGTATGTTCATGGTATATGCGACTAGGTTTTTCAATCTTTAAAGAGTGTTTTGTACAAGTACATAAAATTGCGGTAAAGTAAAGGAACGCAGTAAAAATGCGATAATAAAATAAGTACAGTAAACCTAAGCTAAATGATACAAGATACAGGCTTCATGATACAAGATGCTGGGGTCCAGGCTGGCTGTGAAGGTTATGCAAAGAACATGGAATGCAGTGGCAAGTCTTATGTACAAATAAAAAGAGAAGGATAACTAATATACATAGCGCAAGTTTCTTAATTGCGTTGAAGTTACAAGTACGTTTCCGCTTTTCTCTTGATGTACACCTTTCAGTGATCGACCGCGCTATCACATGTCTGTGGTGAATTAGAGACGAACGTAATGAACGCAAGGTTGCTTCCATGTCTGGAAGTACTACTCGCTTTAGTTAACGCATTCTTCTAACCTTCTCTCAATAGATCAGAATGACATCTTCACTTCTGCTCTCATAAGTGAAGATGTAGTCTAGCATGCTTAAGCTAAACGCAGTTATCTCTTTAACACAAGTTAAGTACTCGTTTAATTCATATTAACTACCAGGGGATTAAGAAGACATCATGGAGAAAGTGATTCACGGAGGAACGGAAGTAGACAGAAAATGGAATATGAAAGCAATCAAAACATTTAATATATCTATTAAGCGTTTGATACATGGTGTGTAAATAAAAAGATAAAGAAGGTGAAATACAATGATGAAAAGAGATAGAACAGATACAAACAAGCGTCAACGGCTTGGCACCAATTCTGGTGGAGATCTGCTTGCCGGATTGGATGGATCAGATGGATGGATGAGCTTCCCTCTCAGGCTTGCTTAACTGGTAGCAAGGTTCTCAACATAGAGCTTCTTGGCAGGTATTCGGTAGAATAGAACTGAGACTCACCTCTCGGCCTTGTCTCGTCTTCTTCCCGAATTTCTTCAGTTAAGCATCCAGCTCAGCCTTTTCTCTCAACACGTTAGCAGCAATTAGCCTCGTATCCAGTAGCATAAGTTTTCTCTGAAATCTATGGGGTATTTATAGGTGAGGATCTTTGACTCCGACCTTGTGGTCCCCACTTGTTGTTATGGAAATTTCGAAGATGGAGGGATATTATGCCTTCTGTTATGCAATCAGACCGTCAATTCTGCACAACCGTTAATTGTACACGTGTCTCCATTCTCCGCTTTTGCATTGCTCAGCTACATCTTTCGATCGTGTGTTCGCATGCGATGTTTTTTTTACTACCGCGTGCGGTTGAAAGTCAGCTCTGGATCGACTATCGCATTACGCCGTCATTGTGTTAATCGTCTCTTCATTGTTGATTGACAGGCGCATTGCGACACAAATACGTTGATCAGTTCTTCTTGAGCCTTGAGCGCAAGCGGTGACTTGATTTCCTGCAAAACAGAGTAAAATCTCCTTTTCATCCATCTTAAAGATGTTAGTGGGTGTAATTGCGATAATTCATAATTATTGTATTTCGAAGCTAATTTTCATACAATTGACGCATACTTATTCTCTTTTGGCCGCAATATCTAGATAAGACAGTCTAAATAACTTGTATTTCTACAAGTTATCACATACCACCATATCCTACTTTTGGAAGCATGCGATGTGACCGCATACTATCATATCCTATCTATAGGGTGCATGCGTTGTGTAATAGCAAACGGAGCTTATTCCTAAGTCTCTATTCTTGCTTATGTGATCGAATCTGACTCTATTCTTGCTTATATGATCCAATCTGACTCTCCCAAGCCTAGATTTGGTTTTTAGACTACTCTCCCAACTATGCCTAAATGATGAATGATGCGCTCATAAGACAAGGTAATCACATAAAGCATGATTGACATAAGATTATTCCTATCCCTAGGAACACTGCTTACTTTGCTTAATGCGTTCAACTACTTACCCTCTCGGATAGTTAGTCGCTGCTAATTTTGCTTATAGACAAGGACTCGTTGCAACCAACTTGAGTACGGGGACATTCGAGGACCCGTTGACTTATAATTCGGAAAAGCCTAAGAAAATGAACCCCGAAGTTGCGTCCACCCTCAAGCCTTCAGAACATGAGACAGAAGAAGTCCAGCTACCACCAGCTCCGCAAAGATTGAATGAAAAACAAAATGATGAAGAAAAGATCGCAATAGTGGCCGCAACGCAAAATGCTATGATCCCACCAAAAATGGGCGGCCCAGGAATCTTCACGATACCATGCTCCATTGGAGGGATCTATAGTGGCCAAGCACTATGTGACCTTGGGGTGAGTATAAACATAATGCCACTATCAATCTTCAAATGATTGAGTATTGGTACACTCACACCCACAACAAAAACTCTCCTACTTGTGGACAAATCCCGAATACATCCTGAAGGAGAGCTGAAAAATGCAGCAATCTGAATTGATAAATTCATCTTGCCGGCAGACTTCCTCATTTTGGATTATAAAGCGGACGAAGATGCGGCTATCATATTGGGACAACTATTCCTTTCGACTGGTCGCGCTCAAATTGATGTGCGCAAGGAGGAGATCGTAATGAACATTCATGGGGAAAAGCTACGGATTAAGGTGAGTAATAGAATTCCCAGAGGACAAAGAAAAGAGGGAAAAAGCCACCAATGAGACATAATATAACCCACTTGGAGAATAGCCCTGCGTACTATATAGATCGAATACCTCATCAGGGATCGTAGACTCTGTTTGTAATATGTCCTTTTGCTTGACATTAATTAATTCATGAACTTTCAAGCATCTTAATGTTGTTTCTATTATCGCATATGCTTATTTCTGATTTCTTAAACATAAAAAGCAAAAAAAATGGGGGGTGTGACGATTGCGATATACTGACTTTGTTTTTTGTTTAAAATACATTTGATCGCTTTCCGTCTGAGTTTTTCATGCAACGATCGAGGCGAAACTTTAGAGGCATAAGAGAAAGATGTTACTTATGTCGCACGCAACCATTAGTTTAGAGAATAGTCGTTCCTTGCAACGGAGAAGAGAGTCGCCAAATAATAGCAACACACAACTGTGGCGACAACGCAAATTTGGGGTTTTATTCTTCCTAATCTTTATTTCAAAATTTTGTGCCAACTAGGCTATCCACTTTATGTTTTCAAAAAGTTTTGATCACTGGCATCGCCTCTTTGATCTACGCAATCATTTGACATAAGATAAATTAAAAGATCGCCGCATGGTTAGTCTTTGCCAAGTATGTATTTAAATCAATGATAATGAACGCATGTCTTCTTATTTTTCGTATATATACTAGAACCAATCTAATCTTAGTATAAAGTCACCTCATGAAACATTTCGAGAAGTTAGAGGGTTTGCCTAGCTTTTTCAAAACCTCTCTTTATCAAGCTTCCTACGTAACATACTCACGATACTTTATTCAATATTTTGGCAATGGGAGCATGTGCCTGCAAATTTTACAATTTGGGAGATAGGTAATTTATTTCTACCGTGGCCTTATTTAGTAGAATAATTATTATATAATATTTGGTTAGATAACAACTCCACTGTCAACGCATGGGAAACATCCAATGTTGTATAAGATTAATGTTATGGAAGGCAGCTTACCCGTAGTTTGGAGTGCTGCAACTGACACCAGTGGGGAAAGCCAATAATACGAAATAAGTCCCAGGATCAACACATAAATGAATATGAACCGGCAACACGCTAGACCAAGAAGGTAAATGATTTATGTTTTTAAGAAAAGACACAGTTGCTTGTAAGGTTGGAGATGCCCGCATTATATCAGCGTGTGGGCAACCAAAATGACCGCGGAAGGCAAGGCGCTTGGATTAGCGCAAGGTCAGAAAAAGAAAAAAAATAACAAGTCAAGAAATATGCAAGGATAAAAATCATTTGACACCCCGGTGGAAAAGTTTTCTTTTTGAAATAAATCATGCGATGTCCCGGAAGTTAGTAAAGTCCTTTTGAAGTTTAAGCATGTCGTCCCTAGGTCTTAGAAATATTTTTAGAGGAGACTTGAATAAGACTTGAGGAAATTTTGGTGTATAGGATTGGAATGAAGTATCCTTGAGAAATCTAGGAAAAAAGAATTGCGGTCGACTTGCTAAAGGAAATCTTTGACTTATGCTTGAGGACAAGCATTGTTTAAATTTGAGAGTGTGATAACGGGCAGAAATGCACGTTATTATAGTGCTAAGTTCTTAAACAATGCTGGCTTGCATTGATAAAATATGTTAGCTTGCGTCCAAAAGCATTAAGTTTATAATATTTTGGTCGCATGCGTTCATCGCATATGAACAATTAATTTTTGTATTTTTATGCAAAATATGCATTGACGCAAGGCAAAAAGAGCGATCGCAAGAGATCAATGGACGAGCGTAGCATTACCACAAGGCTTTGCGGTGATTTATGTTCGTAAACATCTGCTCAAGAAGGATTGTCACATAGAGCCAGTGGAACTTGGTGGGAGCATTTGGGTGGAAGGCATAATTAATCATGATGGGACAGAAAGTTGATGACGGTCGAATCCGAATTAAGTTGACAGCCGCTAATGATAACAAGTACATTCAGCTTTTCGGTGACAAATATTCGACACATCAGTCGGGGAATTAAAGTTATCCCATCTGTGCAATCATAAGAGAGAAGCTGCCCTTCACCCTGAAGCTCTATAGATACCAAAGGCATCCTTCAGAAAATGGGTTAACAAGTTCACCTGTTCACCGATTTAGGAGCTCTAGCCGTGTTCATAGTTTTCTTTTATTTTTAAGGCGGAGGAAGGGAAGAGTAGAGATGCCAGAAGATCGCTCAAGGAAACTTGAGAAAGAACCCGGAGGCGTAAAAGCAAAGAGTGGGTCGACTCTCGCGAGAGTGAGATTATCTTTTGAACAAGAGTAAAAAGACAGTGTAAAAGTCTGAGAAGCAAGAGATTGCTACCAGCCTCTTTATTCTCTTCTTACATTGTTATTTTGTACTTCATCTTTATATTTATACAATGGAAGTTCTTATTTTGCATCTGTTCACTCTCTTAGTACGCATGAGTAGCTAAACTTGTCAAATAGGTTGAGAAGAACTAAGCTAACATGACCTAGGAAGTTCATTGCTTACGATCATCTTGTGTTATGTTATGTCAAACATCCCTTTAGAGCTACTCGAGAGAAAGTCTAAAGAAAGAACCTAAGACTTGAGAAAGCTAGGTTAGAATCTAGACTCGAGAGAGCAAGATTTAAACTAAATAAACAAGAGACAGGGACTTAGAGATAAGCTCTATTTGCCAACCTACATCGCATGCATCCTAGAGATAAGAATGATATTATGTGGTCGCCTTATTTATGTGTGTGTCATTTTGTCATCGCATAAATAAGAATAGAGGCTTATTGATAACGGACAGAATGCACGTTATCATAGTGCTAAGTTATTAAACAATGTTGGATTGCGTTAATGAAAAATGATAAATTACATCCATTAAGCATAAAATCTATAATATTGCGGTCGCGTGCATCAGTACATCGGAATTATTGATTTTTGTATTTTTTGTGTAGAATATGCGTTAACGCATTGCAGAGATTGCGATCATAGGAATTCATCGGTCGAGCACAACTTCATCGCAAGACTTTGCATTGATCGCGATCGCAAATATTCACCCAAAAAGAATCACCACAACATGGTGGGCGCATCTAGACGAAAGAACAATTAAGATTGATGGGACAGAAAGCTGACAACAGTCAGATTCAAATTAAGTTGACAGCCGATAATGGTCATAAAATACATCCAGCTTTATTGATGACAATTATTCGGCACATCAGTCAGGAATTAAAGCTGTCCCATTTGTACAACCAGGAAAGAGAAGCCGCCTTTCACCTTTTGATGCTCTATAAATACCAAGTGCATTCTTCAAAGAAGGGGTTAAGCAGTTGATTAGTTCACCATTTTTAGTTTACGACTCTGTCCATAGTTTTCTTTCACCTTTTTAAGGCGAACGCAAGGAAGAAGTTGTGTCGGTAGATCGTTCTAACAAGCTTGGGAGAGCACCAAAAGCTACTAAGACGGAGAGAGGGCCAACTCTTGCAGAAGCGGGAATATCTTTAGTTCAGAATAGAGATTCTAGTGTAAAAAGCCTCGGTCAGCAAGGTATTGCTACCAGGCTCTCTACCTTAACTTCCATTAGCATTTTGTACTTAACTTATATATAAGAATGGAATTTCTTTCTCTATATCTGTTCACTCTCTGTGATTCACCCATGACTAGCTAAATTAGTTGAATGGGTTGAGAAGCATTTAGCTAGCACAACGAGGGAATCTTTAGTCTTTGTGATTATCTTGTTTATGTATGCTTCATTCGTCTATTAGAGATACTTGGGAGGGTAGTCTAAGGATAGGATCTAGACTTGGGAAGGTCAGGTCAGAATCTAGGTTTGGAAGAACCAGATTAGAACGCATAAATGAGAGATAGGCGCTTAGGGATGAGAACTATTTGTTATCAAGGCATAGCATGCATCTTAGCAATAAGATATGATTGTATGTGGTCACCTTGCTTTCTTACATTTCGCATCAACGCATAGGACAAGAGTAGAGACTTAGGAATAAGCTCTATGGACATTTTGCATGCAACACTTGCATCTTAGATTTAGGAGCATTGCATTTACATTGGAAAATGACTTGTTGTGCATGGTAATAACATGATCGCATAGTCTGACGCATTCCCAAGTAACGCTAACTAAAGATCTTCTCAACCCGTTCATCGCATACTCGTTGCATCTATCAACGCAACTTTGTTTCTCAAATCCGCCACATTTATTTATTTCCCTTTATCAACACAACAACAAACCAACCACTTCATTTATTTACCCGGTTACCGCAAAGTTTTCATAAGAAAATTATCAATACAAACTATTTTCACAAGTCCCTGTGATCGACCCTGGACTTACCAGGAAACTCAAGGGAATTTATACTTGAATTCCGCTGGGGAAACTTGAGTGCACAACGCAAACCCATCAACGCATTCCATCCATATTTTCATTCAATAAAATAACGCATCACTTATGTGTAGGTCCTATAGACTTATCGCATATATCGCATGCGTTCTAACATTAGAAGTCGTAGCATTCGTATCGAGAGATGGTTTACTATTGTATGTGTGTTGCATGATCGCATAATATGAATGCATCCTAGGAAATGTTAGCTGAAACCCTTCTCAACCCGTTCACCGCATACTCATCGCATCGTCTGTTTTATCAACTCTTCTCGAACTCCACCACATTTATTTATTTCATTACCGCAACAAACAAAACCAAAAACTATTTGAGTTACCGGTTACCGCAAAGTTTTCCTGAAAATTACCATCGCAACCTGTTTTCCCAAGTCCTTGAGTTCGACCCTGGACTTACCACTGGGGTTTACACTTGGATTCCACTGAGAAAACATGAGTGCTCAACGCATTTTCATCATCGCATTTCATCCATAATTTCACATCATAAAATAAAGCATCAGCTACTAACAGCGTGATGGGTGAAATGTCAACCTCACCTTTTGATACTCCTGAGGTATGCGTTCATGCTTGATTTCTGAAGTACCAACGCATTCCACCGCCCTTGCGTTCATCCCTCTATTATGGTTATTACTCTGTAGCTGCAACTTCTATGTGATGGACACATACGATTAATGGCCACAACATCCATGTGTCGAACGTATGTGATCGCCTCTGCGATGGTGAGATTCTCCGCATGCGATCAATTCCTACGTTAGCTACAAAAATAGACATTTGGACGCAAAATAACGCATAATAGTGGGTTAGCCAAGATTTTCAATGTCAATCGACGCAAGCTCGTTTTCTCATGAATTCTTAGTATAATCACCGCATATTCTACTTAACAGCTCTCATAATTCTAAATAAAGGCCTATAATAACGTACATTTCTGCCCATCATCAATGATGCCTAGCTTAGCCGCGCCCCTAACCAACGCATGGGGCCTTCATGCGTCCAACATGGGCCTTGCCAAGCACCACACTTTAACTTTAGTTAACCTTGGCCGCCACACACACACAATGCCTCATGTGTCAATGCTCCCTAACATCAACGCGTCAATGCTCCCTAACACCAACGCATGCCTATGCTGCCAGCGCCAACCTTTGCCACATTAAGACTAAAGTGTCCTCAACCATCCTTTAACCAATGCAACTTCTTCAATTTGCATGTCTTCTTATGCGCCCACCTTAGTTTGCATGAATCCAAGACATCCCTTAGTTAGCCAATAGTCCGGATGAGTTAGCAACTCAGCCTGTCCTCCAAGTTTTCCTCGTCATCGATAAACTTCTCTCATGGTCGCATATCTTTGATGCATATCCTTACCTTTGCTCATGCATCCATCAAAACCAACGCATATTCTTCATCGCATGCCACTGCCATACCAATCTTGTCCTATGCTTCCGTGTGGCCTTAATCTTAGATATCTCCTAGCGTATAATCACATTACTACTGCATGGTCAAAGCTTTATTAACGCATGACTAGCTTCAACGCATAGTTAGTCCTCGGGCCACCAACATCTTCAGCTCAGCGTCTAACATGTAAACATGCCCTGCCTTAGTCATATGCGTCCAACTAAGCTTTTCAAGGCCAACGCATAGTCCAAATAACCGTATTCTCTTTTTCCATGCTTAGCCTTATGATCGATGCATACCTTATAGGTCGTTGCATAGTAACCCTCAACATATGACTTTGCCACTGCTTCACTCCTTGGTGCTTGCCTCAGACCATCGCATACCTCATCGCACGCTGCCTAGCCTTATTGCGTAGCCCACATTATTGTTTTGCCTTTGCATTACATAGCCCCAGCGCATCATCGATGCCTATCGCCTTGCGCTCATCGTGCAGCCTAGCCTCATTGCATAGCCCCAGCACACACCATCTTCCTATCGCCTTGCGCTCATCATGCAGCCTCACGTACAATTATGCGATCACCCTTGCGCAACGCCCCAATGCCCAGTGCCCACGCTCACGCGCAACTGAGTGCTCACTCCTTGCGCACATCACCTTGTGCCAACCGGCTTGCTTGTGCGCGTCTGTCACTACCTCGCCTTGCCTTAGGTTGTCGCCAACGCTCAACCACATTTCGACGCATGAGCAGACCACTCACGCCAACACTTGGCCAATGCTTTCATGCCATTTCACGGCTACTTGGCGCTCATACTTTGCCTTGCCAAGCATCACATTCCAATGCATGATGCCTAGCTTAGTTGTGCCTCTTACCAACGCATGGGGCCTTCATGCGTCCAACATGGGCCTTGCCAAGCACCACAATTTAACTTTAATTAACCTTGGTCGCCACACATACACAATGCCTCATGCGTCAATGCTCCCTAACACCAACACATGCCTACTGTTGGGATATAATTTAGGGACATATTTTGTTTTGTTTTATTTTTATCATTTAAGGACAGATGGGTTTGAACATGAAATCATGCGTTAGACATAACTGATGCGTTTTCTCCTATGTGTCTGAGGTCATGCGTCGGAATGATGATGCGTTAATCTTAGCATGCAATGATCACGCGTTCCTATCACAAGTTTTCTTACGCTTGCGCCAAGTATAACACAAACGCAAGTTTCTCGGGTAATCCGAGGTCAAACACAGGGACTTGTCACTCAATAATATTTGTGAGGTAATGCGTTTGAGGCGATGAATAAAAATAAAAATAAAGCGAAGAAGGTTTAAATGTTTTACACACTACTCCTACTCCTAACTAAACAGATTGAACAATAGAAGACTTGCAATGAGAATAAGTAGAGACACAACAACCAAAAACGCATAGTAATGTTTACCATCTTAAATCGCCCTAGTAATCCCAGCTCATTGCACTAACGCATCACACCTCTCGGTGGTCAGCCGCATGACTATATCTCTATAGTGCATGGTTGCGTCGAGCATAAGATTGTGTGTATCTCTAGAAATAATACGAACCTTGCTTAGCGCGTTCCATCCCTTACCTTCTCAGGTAGTTAGACGCGGCTACTTAACTTATAGACAAGCAATGTAGCATCCCATAGACAGACGCTGCCATAGCCTTTCACCAAGCAAAGAGGATTAACTCACTATACTCGCACAATGCACACCTCTCGGTGGTTGCTACATGCGTCCTATCTCTAGGCTACACGATTAAGCATGCGATTGACTTTGATAAATAAATGCTGAAGATAAACTATGATAGAGATGAAGATGATGAAGATGATGAAAAAGATGGTAATGAAGGAGTTAAGATTTGCATTGATCACAAAATATCTTAATATCTCAAGCTAAAATGTAATACAATACAGAGATTAAAAGGGAGATGAAGGACTCTACGTCAAGGCTGTCGGTGGTGCCATGGTTGATTGGTGGAGATGTCTCTTTCAAGCTCTATCTCTGACGATTGCTCTGATCGTCACTCGGTCTGGATTGTGGAGATGAAGAATTCTCACTGGAAATCTCTTTCAAGCTCTCATCTGTGATCACAAACTTCTGCCTTGAGGCAGAAGCTCGGATGTCTCAAAATGAAGGTCTCAAGGGCTATTTATAGAATTTGGACGCCGATAGCTGTAATGATGGAGGTATGGCTCACTACTACTTTTGTCGCGGTATGGGCATGGTCACATCGCCTTATCTTGTTGATACTCCCAAGGTATGCGTCCGAGCTGAATTTAGCTGAAGTTATCAACGCGTTCTACCCATCTTGCGATCTTCTATTATGGTTGTCACTCCGTGGCCGCAATCTCTATTTGTTCACTGTGTTCTCCATGCGTTGGACGCATGCGTTTACCGCAACTTCCATGCGTCGAACGCATGCGATTACTGCAACTTCCATGCGTTGGACGCGTGGGTTGCCGTCTGCGTTCATCTTTTGCGGTCGCCTGGCTTCAGCGCATGCGTTTGTCTGTGATTACTTATTACAAACGTATGCGTTTGATTCCTGTGATAGTGACAAAAATAGATACTTTGGCATGGAATAACGCATAATATTGGGTCAGTGAAGTTTTAGGTGCTTAACGACGCAAAATTCAATTTTTCACAAATTTTAAGTATTATCACTGCATTTTCTACCTATTAACCTTCATAATTTTAAATAAAAGGCTTATAATAATTGGCATTTTTGCCAGTTATCACCTACTCTTGGCTTCTATACTTAACCAATTTTTCACTTGCCAACACAAAGCCAACCTAGAGTCCTATTTCCACACTTAGAATTTTCTTCTTCCTTTTTCTCTAACCTTTTTCCTACAACATAAAATTAACTTTTACCTTGTTTATCACCCTACACTCGCTTAAGTAGGCAAATGGGATTCGAGTTTCACAATTATTTCTCCCTTATGAAATTTTGTCCTCAAAATTTGCTCGGATCTATTCCTGTTTAAGGTTTCACAACAACCTTTGTTGCAAACCTCCATAACCTTCCCTTATTACTACGCTTCCACTGCGTGATAAAGGGCAGAAATGTACGTTATCATAGTGCTAAGTTATTAAACAATGATGGATCGCATTGATGAAAAATGATAAATTGCATCCATTAAGCATAAAATCTATAATATTGTGGTCGCGTGCGTCAACGCATTAGAACTATTGATTTTTGTATTTTTTTTTTTGTGCAGAATATGCGTTAACGCATTACAGAGATTGCGATCATAGAAATTCATCGGTCGAGCGCGACTTCACCGTAAGACTTTGCGTTGATCGCGCTCGCAAATATTCGCCCAAGAAGAATCACTGCAACATGGTGGATGCATCCGGACGAAAGGACAATTAAGATCGATGGGACAGAAAGCTGACAGCAGTCGGATCCAAATTAAGTTGACAGCCGATAATGGTCACAAAGTACATCCAGCTTTATAGGTGACAATTATCCGGCGCATCAGTCAGGAATTAAAGTTGTCCCATCTGTACAACCAGGAAAGAGAAGTCACCTTTCACCTTTTGATGCCCTATAAATACCAAGTGCATCCTTCAGAGAAGGGGTTAAGCAGTCAATTACTCCATCACTTTACAAGTTCACGCCTCTGTTCATAGTTTTCTTTTCCATTTCACGGCGGAGCTAGAGAAGAGTGGTGACACCGGAGATCGTCCAAGGCGGCTTGAGAGAAAACCTTGGGGCGTAAGAGCAGAGAGCGGGTTGACTCTCACGAAAGCGAGAATATCTTTAGAGCACGAGTAGAACAGTGTAACACCTGTTGGCAAGAAATTGCTCCAGGCTCTTTACTATACTTGCATTGTTATTCTGTACTTCATCTTTTATCTATTCAATGGAAGTTATATTTCTACATCTACTCACTCTCTTAATACGCATAAGTAGCTAAACTAGTTGAATGGGTTGAGAGGAACTAAGCTAACATGATCTAGGAAGTTCATTGCTTGTGATTGTCTTGTTTTATGCTGTGCGAAACATCCCTTTAGAGTTGCTCGAAAGAGAATCTAAAGAAAGAACCTAATGTCTCGAGAGAGCTAGGTAAGAATCTGACTTGAAAGAGCAAGATTTGGCCTGCATAAACAAGAAATAGGGACTTAGAGATAAGCTTTGTTTGTCAACGTGCATTGCATGCATCCTAGGAATATGAATGATATTATGCGGTCGCATATTTGTGTGAATGTCATGTTGTCATCGCATAAATAGAAATAGAGGTTTATGTGTAAACCCTGTAGACTTATCGCATGCGTTCTAGCCTTAGAAGCCATGGCATTCACACTGAGAGGTGGTTTACTATTGTAAGCATGTTGCATGATCGCAAGGCATGAATGCAACCTAGGGAGTGTTAGCCGAAACCCTGCTCAACCTATTCACTGCATATTCATCGTATTTCCCGTTGCCAACTCTTTTCGAACTCTGCCTCATTTATTATTATTTTCATTAACGCATAACAAACCAACCACCTTATTTATTTACTGGTTACCGCAAAGTTTTCATAAGAAAATTATCAACGCAAACTATTTTCACAAGTCCCTGAGCTCGACCCTGGACTTACCAAGAAACTCAGAGGAATTTACAGTTGGATTCCACTAGGGAAACTTGAGTGCACAACGTAATTCCACCAACACATTTCATCCATATTTCCATGCAATAAAATAACGCATCACTACGCTACTTTGATATTAGCTTCCTTAGTTTGTCCAACGGTACTTCTCCTAGCTTCCTGGCTAGTCCTCGAACCAAACTATTTACAAATAAATTTTCTATCTCAAATTCTAATTGAGAATAACTTTAATTCGTTCTTACCTTTCTCGATGGATCTTCAGGTAGCATTGTGAGTTCCAGCTTGGGTTGTCTGCTAGGTCTGCAACTTTCGTTGTTCCTCTAGTCTAGCTTTGACTAATTCCCAGGTTTCTCTTAAACCTATGGAATCGACTTTACCACACAAGCCTCAGGTTTTCCTAAACTCAAACCTCAAGTTTCCTATAAACTTATGCTCTGATACCATTCTGGGCTTGCTCTTGTTCAAAATAAATAACACTTTGTGTTTGTACATGCATGACAAAACTTAAACAAATTTTCAAACTTGTCCTGAAATGGTGCAATACTTTTTGATTGCCTAATTGATTGTGGGTATGATTCTAGTTGACAATTGAGACTCGAGTAGGGAACATTATAGTTTGACAAACTGATTATTTGTGTATGATTGCTTCTTCTACCTTGCTTGAGGACGATCAAGAGCTAAGTTGGGGGTATTTGATTACATCGAAAATGTGTTATCCTCTTCTACTTAATTTGAGATTTTTTAAGCTATTTAATGTGTTTAAATTGATTGTTTTGTAGGACTCGAGTGTACAAGAGGTTGAATGAAATGTTCGGGACAAAAAGGCAATTAAATGGCCAAGTTAAGAGCTAAATTGCTCAAAAGGAGAAAGTTGGCCAAGGAAATTGAAGATTCTACCCAAATGGAGCGTCGCAATGCTAAATTGAGCGTTGCATGACACTGAAAGGAAGTAGCTACCCATTCCATGAAGAAAAGAGTGCATTGCGATGCTAAATTGAGCGTTGTGCGACGCTGAAAGGTAGTAGCTACTCAATTCGTGTAGAACAGGGTAATATCGCAATGCTAAATCGAGCGTTGCGATGCTATAAACATGAAGCAGACTTGTTGAAAACAGGGTAGCGTCACAATGCTGCAACAAATTCTATAAATAGTCGATTTGTCCGAGTTTAGGTAACCATATTTCGACTATTCGATCGCCACACTGTTCCTGCTCAATTTCTCCCGCTCTTCTATCCAATTTCTTGATTTTTCTAGCCCCTTTGATGCCCATAGACTTTAAGGATTCAATTAGACGATGATTTGTGAATAAAGGGTAAATACGTAGCTTGGGTTTCATAGTTTAATTCCATTCCATTTCATTCTTAAGACTTGCTTTGTAATTCTGTTGAGACAATTATGAACTTATGAAATTTATCTTGAATTCATATTCAGTTGTCTTGCATGGATAATCTGACAAATTAGCTATGTTTGTATAATTGATTGCTTTGATTGGCCCTAATTTGTAATCGTTAGGTAGTCATCACCTCGAAGCAAGGGTTAAGTAAAGTTTGTGAAGTTAAATTGGAATTTCATTTAATAAGCATTACTTTCTAACCTAGATAAATTTCGCTCGAATAATTAATTAGACGAAAGAAATCGATCGTTTGGCTTAGCTTTGCCTTTAATCTTAATACATGTTGATTTATTGATTAGTTGAGGATTTTCGCTTTTATATCTAATTTGTTCCTCCTTTTTCAAGGAAATTCAAGTGATTACGACCCTAACTTTTGAATAGGATTTGATCGATTAACAAAGAGAAAACTAAACGTATATGACAAAAATTAGAATTAAACTATAAAAGCCAAAAAAAAAAAAATAGAAAGAACAAAGGAGTAAGCAAATAAACTCAAAATGAAGAACAATTTATAAGGTAAACTGCTGTAGAATGATTGAAAATACATAATCTAAGTACATGTTTGATAACGTTTCGATTTTTTTTTTTTTTTTTTTTGTTTCTTGTTCATGTTTTCTGTTTCTTGGTTTTTAAGAACTAGACACAAGAATATGTTTGGTAACTATTTTTTTAAAAAAAAAAAAAACAAAAACATAAACTTTTTTCTTATTTCTTATTTCTTATTACTTGTTCCTCGATTCTTTATTTTGTTTTCCAATTTTCTGGCTTTTAAGAACTATAAATAGGAATATATTGATAACTATTTATGTTTCTTACTTCTTGAAAAAAAAAAACAAAAACAAAACTTTTTTTATGACTATTTCTTATTTCTTGTATTTTTTTCCCCACACGTTTTCCTTATTTTATAGTTTAAATAATTTAATTATATAAAATAAAAAAAATATTTAATATGCTTCTTCCAGATAGATAATATGTATGTATGCATGCATGCATGTATGTACGTATAACACATTAAAATATAAAAAAATTTACATTGTCAAATACAACATGATGCAAAATTAACAACAATAATACAATTGTTTCTATCTTTCAAGTGTTGCTCAAGTTAATTTGCAATATTATTTCTCACTCGATTCATTTATCTTAAATGATGTCGACTCGAATCTAGCTTAATTATATTATTATATAAATGTTATAGTTGTAAAATACTAAAAGTGAAGCTAAGTAAATATTTAGTGAACAATATATATCGTTAAATCTGAGATGGTTTCAAATGTAGTAAAAAAAATTATAATTCAAAATAATATATAAATATGCATATTTAAATCTAAATATTATAAATTTAGAATTTTAGAATTAAATTAATCTATAAATATACCTATTGCAACATTAAGAACTATACAAAATTAAAGAAATAATAAAATGAAAAGGTCATACAAATAAAAGAAAAAATGAAAAATGAAAATGAAAAAAGGGTAACTAACTTGTGATTCGAACCCAAGACACAGTCAGGTAAAAGTTTATTGTTGTACAAGAAGATAAAGAGAGGACTTTGTCTATCGATAGAATTTTATAATATAGAAACAAAATAGGAATAGACTATTTTCTATAGTTTCCAAAATTAATTAACCCATTCAAAAATGTTTCTCAAATTTTAGAAACAAGAGATGTGATAGATTATCAAGCAAGTCTATTTCTTAAAAAAATGTAAAATAAAAACAGGAAACAAAAATCGGAAACGTTATCAAACAGAACCTAAATTGCTGAAAAATTAAGATAAATGAAAGAAATACATAAATTAAATTGAAAATAAACTTACTACAATGAATAACAATACAAAGAAGTTAAAACCTTGAAAAACGAAAGGTGTACACTAGTTTTGGATCTAACTTGATTCAATCTTGGTCAAGATGAATCAAGAAATGTCGACCCCAACTTTCGAAGGTGACCAAATCTGTGCAAATGCTACAAACTTACTCTTTAAGAAACAACTAAAAATAGCAACTAGAAGGAAAAATGGAAGTGCAATAAAAAACTTCTTGTGTTGGAGAAGGAAGAATGTATGATGAATTGAGAGCTTTGGGAGTCTTTATATAGATCTTAAGAGGTAGTGGCTATTGTTGAAGATGAGGACTCATGGATTGCCCTAATTTGTCAAAATTAATGAGAAAATCTCTAGATTATTTGGCTTCAATTTGGAATGAATAAATTTTCTGAGTCTTTTGTGGAATGCTGCAACAATTTGGCTTCAATAAATTTTCTGCAAAAATACATAAAAATTAAAAAGTTTCTTGCCAACTTCAATTACTTCTTTCACAACTATGATTTAAAATGTTATCTATGAATTATTTGCTATTTAAGCTTGATTTTCTATGCAAAAGACAAAATATATGCACTTCTATATCAAAATACTTAGGTTTAGTAGCTAAATAATTCTAAAGAATGAGAATTATCACTGTTGCTCCGTGAGTTCCGGCAGAGTTCCAATTGGGCGAGTCCCCTGAATTTGAATTTGGGTTTTGGATGTTTTTAAGCACCCATTACGTTTTGGCCTAAGATCTTGTTTGCCCGTTGTGTTTGAAGGTTAGATTTGGCGTTTTGAAGGAATTCGGGGGACTGTTCAGCAAAATTATGGTTTGTGTTTGGCAAGTTTTAGTGAGTATTTAAGATTTTCAAAGCCCTTTTTTTTTTTTTTTTTGTTAGGATTTATGTCCTGAATCTCGTAGCCCGTAAATTTTGTAAGCAAATTATTAATTAATAAATAAAGTGTTAATTAATGAATAAATTATTCTACATTATTGCATAATTCAAAATCCAATAAAAATAATTCAAAATCCAATAAACAAATATTCGAGGTTATTTAATATAGCTTGAACAGTATGTAGTTGACACAACTGGATTGCGTTCAAGGAATAACATGAAAGGTTTATAGTATATGGATAAGGTTGCATACTTTATCTTGGATACCTTATCTTGGTAATACTATGGATATGGTTCATTTTGTAAATGTTACAATAGTTGTAAGTATTACAAATGATTTAATCTAAATCGTTCATGTGATAACATGCAAGTAGGAGTATCCTACACGGTGAGTCTATATAAGACCAGACTACGAAATATAATCTCTCTTTATAATACCATTAATTGAAGAGTTTAATATTTCAAACGATAACCATATAACTTGATCTTAATCCTGAGTGAGTTATTGACTACTGTTTATCGTTCTTTGGTTTATATGGGTCAGAGGGCTTTAATTGTCGATTTAATATGTCTACCATTTTTTGGAAGATGTTGCATGAGGAACTAGGAACATGGTTTCATGAGATGGAATTTGCTCCTTCCCGACTTTAGGGAAAGTAGATAGATTGTTCATTTAAGTGTTGATTTCAGAACTTGAACAATGTGGCCTTACCCTCTCACTAGCCCGAGAGAGCCTTTGTTTATGTTTGGACCATAAACAAAATTGTTCATCAGAGAATCAATAGCACTTAAGATACAAGAGGTAACTACAAGAAATCTACTATGAAAACAGTGTGTTGGGTTGTATGTTCTAAAAAATCACAGTTTGTAATGTCAAACATATTCTATTATTAATTATGATGTTTTTGAAATTTATTCAATAAAATTTGTTGTTGAATCTGTAAATTGCACTTGTAATGATTAAATCCAATAAACCAAGATTCGTGGCTATTACATGAATACTTAGACTTTATGTGGAGACATAAAGATGGATCGAGTTCGAGTAAATAGCCAAAACGGTCTATAGTATATGAATAAGTTTGGATACCTTATTCTGGTAACACTATTGGATACAATTCACTTTGTATGTAATACGAACGAATGTGATCCTAAATCGTTCATGTGGAGACAAGCGAGTAGGGGCATCCTATGCAAAAAGTTTGTATAAGACCAGGACCAAGCAATAAGTCACTCTTACTTTATAACATTATTTACTATTTAAGACTTACTATTTCAAATCGATGACTTGGGTAACTCAACCTTAATCCTAAGCTAACTATGAACTCCTGTTTATTCAGGATTATCCTTAGATTTGCATAGGTGAAGGTTGGCTCAACAGCGCCAGCTCAATAAGCCTCTCGTTTTAGGAGTAAGACCGGGTAGATAGCTAGGGACATAGGGTGCAAGACGAAATTCACTCCTACCCATCAAAGGACCACCCTCATAGATAGAAGTTCACAACTCACTCAGGATTCAGGTCATGTTACCTATGATCATCCTAATGTAAGTCTACAGTGTTATATAATGAGAC
The DNA here is from genome assembly GCF_009727055.1 of Benincasa hispida. NCBI lineage: Eukaryota > Viridiplantae > Streptophyta > Magnoliopsida > Cucurbitales > Cucurbitaceae > Benincasa > Benincasa hispida. Next base: position 33,378,348 of record NC_052350.1, read on the forward strand.
TAAACATTTCGTGGTCTAGTCTTATACAAACTCCTTTGTATAGAATATCCCCGCTCGCATGTCTAATACATGAATGATCAGGATCAGATCATTTGTAGCACTTTACAAAAATTGTAACACCTACAAAGTAGACCATACTCGTAGTGTCACCAGGATAAGGTACCCAGCCTTATCCATCTACTACAGATAATTTAGGTTATCACTTAAACATGATCCACATGTTTAAGTTACAATGATAACCTCAGATGTTAGTTTATTGGTTTGTGGTTAATGCAACTAAAATGTCACATATTTTATAGACAATGAATAAAATATCAAATATTTTATTAAATATAAAATGAGTTTGTTCATACAATGTTTACAAACTATAGGACTCTGCAAGATTTAGGGTATCGGCCCCAACATATTGGTTTTGATTAAGAGAATCTAGAAGCATGAAATAGACCTCGCGAAAATGCTCTGAAGGGTGAAGAATGGATGTTATGAGCATGTCTAAAGTATGAAATGCACTATGATTTACGTTGTGGGACCCATTGACTAGATGTTGCATGTTAGTTAAGTAGGTGATGATCTACCCCCTTATTGCTATTATGTACGATCGTGAAGTTATGAGTTCACTACCATGATATGACTGTGGGCCGACAAGTTCACTACCACGATATGACCGTGAGTCGATAGGTTCATTACCATGTTATGACTGTGAGTCAACAAGTTCACTACCATGTATGATTGTGTGCCTTTGGGCCACAAATGATGTGTGATAGGACAGGTTAGATTAATCACTCAGATGACCATCCATGCTAAGTTAAAGTATGCATGTCTCACCAATATGGATGCATTGATTGGATATGAATACAAAGTCAGAACCTGCTAGTGGGGTTATTTATTGAGTATTTTATATACTCATCCTTTATTACATTATGTTTTTTAGGTAAAGGAAAGGGCGTATCAACGTTGAACAAGAAAAAATCCATGACTGAACCAATGAGTCTAGTCATAAGCTTCCGCTCAGATTTTCATGATTTTATTGTAGTCTTAAAATGTTTTAATTAAAAGTTTTAGTATTTGCATTCTTGAAACTTTTAATTATTTCTTGTTTTTAATAATTATTTATAGGGGACCTCGAACAAAGGTTTAAAATTATTTGTGTGTTTATTTTTATTAAAGTTATTCAATATACTTACAAAATTGGTTTGATTTTAGTTAAATTTGTTAAAGGCTTTGTTTTCAAAATTATACATGCATGAAGTAATGGTCCTGTGTTGGTAGTCTTAGAAAGTCGAATCGTTACAATTTAGATATAAACATACGATAGAAATTGCAAACGTTTATATTTAAGATTTGGAGAGCTTACTTTCACAAGCTATCAAGTTCGAAAATTTTCAATTTTTATGCTTGAATTTTGAAATGTGTTTAAAAATTAAACACAAAAAAAAAAATGAAAAGTTGACAGGAAAACTAATATATAAGATTTATAAGGCACATGTAGAATGATCTTCAATTAAAGTATTATCGTTGTTATAATTTATTTCATCTTAAACGATATCAATAAAATCATTTAATTTATGAATGATGTTTGAAATGATGTAATTTATGTCTTTCACTTTTAAAATTTTATCCATCAGTCGTCATATCAATTTTCATCTTATTTTAATAATAATTTCTTTGAGGGTATTTTTTTAAAAATAAATTTCAAAGAATAGAGATAAAAATGAGCATAACTTAGTAATAATTGACATGTATTTCTTACCTTGAAATTGTAGGTTAGAATCTTCACATCTTACATTTATTGTATTGTAAAAAAGATAAAAATGAATCCTTTCATAGTTATGAAACTTGATTAAAACCTATAAAGTTTACCAGTCCGATGGATGGAGTGAAATTACCAAAACAAAACATGCCCACATAGATTAGCCTCTCACTCTCCATTCTTTCGTTGTCTCGCTCTCTTCACTTTCTTGATCTCCTCTCTCTCTCATCTCTCTCTTAACCGCACACCCTCTCTCTTGGTCTCCTCTCTCTTGCTCATTCTCAGTCTTCTCTCTCTTGCTCACTCACGGACGACATTTATTCTCGATCGTCTCTTGTTTTTGGAATGCTCACCAATTGACTTCTCCATTTTTCTCTCTTGCTCTCTCGTTTTCTGGTGATCCCACACATGTGGCGTTCCGATCCCATTCTAGCAACGCCACTGCAACATTCTGATGACCTTCGTGTTGGATTAAGGAAGCAAGTAACGGAAACAAACAGGATCATTAAGCATTCTAATTCATTAAATTTGGCTTCAAATTCAGTATGCTCATAAACTATTAAAAAAGAGAGAGAGAGAGAAAAATTCAACACTAACCTTTGAAATATCTCTTGAATCATGATCTTCAACTGCAATCTCCTTCTCCTCTGATTGTGAACTACCACAAAGTCTTCCCTAGTATTCTTTTGGAGCCTTAGATTGAGTTGTGGATTCAAAACAAGCTTGAATCGAAGAGAATTGGAGAGGAGGTTACTGGTTTTACACAGTATGAAAACCACTTCTTCAAACACAAATTCTCAGCAAAATTGCAACCTTTTTCATCCTCGATTTCCACTTAGAATCGAAGTTTATATTGCATGACATTCAAGCAACAAACCTTCTACATGAATTCCAGTTCTACCTTCATTATTGAGCTGGAATTTTAGTAAAAACATGAGTAAGGTGCTTGGTTTCAAAAAGTAGGAAAATCCCACTTTTGATTTTTTATTTTTCTTTTCTTTTTCCATTTTGAAAATTGTTTTCAAAATTAAAAAAGAATCTCAGTTTTTAATTCAAAAACAAAACTGAAATTTTATTAATTTTATNATTTAAAATTAATTTTTCTAATAAAATTAATAATTAATAATTAATTAAACAAGTTAAATAATTATATTAATTTAATATCAACTATTAAATTAATTTAATATCAATTTCACCTTCTTGAAACCCTATTCATGAACTTAATATTTAAATTATATTTAAATATTAATCGATTCTCCAATTCCGTTTAATTCTAAAAATAAACGTGTAATTATATCACATATAATTACTAATTCCCTTAATTCTAATTACTAATAAACCTATCACGCTACTCTAAGGCTAATCCGTTTTTGAGTTAGTAGGGGACCTAGTGGACCTACAAATCATGGTTCCAACAATCCGAGATTAATTGGCTAAACTTTTTATACTGAATTAACCCTCATTCGTTAACTAATGGGTCAATCCACTAAAGCGCTTAGTTGCACTCCCCTCACTGTAGATATATTGTGTCCACCCGATATAACCATGATTAGTAAGTTAATCCTTTATTAAGTCTCATTGATCCTCTATTGAATATTGGTTTGTGATCCAATCATCAAACCGAGTCCCTCTCGGGCCAATGAGAGGGTGAGACCCATTGTTCAAGACTCGAAGTCAGCACTTAAGGAAACAACCTCTCTACTATCCCTGAAAACGGGTAGGAGTGAATTCCAGCTTGCATCCCATGTCTCTAGTTATTTACCCAGTCTTACCCCTAAAATGGGAAGCTTATTGAGCCGACACGGTTAAGCCAACCCCCACCTATACAAATCTGAGGATAATCCCGAATAAATAGGATTTCATAGTTAGCTTAGGATTAAGGTCAAGTTACTTAAGTCATCGTTTTGAAATAGTCAGTCTTAAACAGTAAACAATGTTATAAAGTAAGAGTGATTTATTTCGTGGTTCGATCTTGTGCAAACTCATTGCACAGGATGCCCACACTCCTCATGTCATCACATGTACAAATTAGGATCACTTCGTCTGTAGCACTCTACAACTTCTTATAACAACTACAAAGTGGGCCGCATCCGATAGTGTTACCAGAATAAGGCACCAAATCTTATTCATATACTATAGATCATTTAGACTATTTACTCGAATCTGATCTACTTTTATGTCTCTACATAAAGTTCAAGTACTCATATAATAGTCATGGGTAATTTACTCGAATCTTTATGATCTAATTTTCTTTCCTCCATCCATGATGACCATCAACAACGACACCTCTGTAGCGTTTTGATGGTCATCATGGATGGAGGAAAGAAAATCGCGAAGAAGAAGAGAAAGGGAAAATGAAACTTACGAACAATTTTGTAACTTTAGCTGATGATGATGTAAGCAAGATGACAATTTTCTTTTAGACAACAACCATTTTGGACTCATATTTTTGGGCTTTCATACAATTATCTCAAGTTTATTGGTATTTTGAATAAATTAACATTCAAGAAATATCCAAATTCTATTACAAGTTTATCCCCCCCCCCCCCCAAAAAAAAAAGAAAAGAAAAGAAAAAAGAAAAACACAAAAAAGCACGTGAGGATTGCCAAATGCCATTTCTCGTCCGCATGCGGTGCGAGGTATGTAACTGTGTGGTTTGCTTTTTAACTCCTCACTCTCCCTTTCCTTCCGAAACCATTACTCAATTCAATCAGCCATGGCGGCCGCCGTAGCGCTTTGCCCTGTTCCCGTAAAAGCTCACAAACCTGGCTATTCTGCAGTTGGTTCCAGAAATGCCTTCTCTACAAGTTTGATCGGCGAGTACCAGAAAGTGCAGAAATGGAACCGTTTCGAGCTCCGGAGGCTGCAGGTCTCTTCTGCTGCTGTTAATGATAATGCAGTGACTGTAAGCGACTCTTCTCGTCCCCCCATTCGTTCTACGTAAGTGCTCTGCAAAAACCCCGGTCCATTATCCTTCCATTTCTTTAATGCTTGTTTTTGCTTTTCAACGTTGTCTTATTCCATTGTTTATTTTTAGTTATCCATTTATTGAAACAAGCATTATCTGCTCGGTTGCTTCACTGTTTGTTCTTATTTTGACGTTTTTTTAAAAGATATTATTTAATTTAGTGGTGAGAAATGTTCGTTAGTTTCAAGTATCTTTATTTTTTTTTTACCCTCTAGGAGGGCTAACGGGTTTACAGAAAAGATTGTCATTGGCCGAAAAAAGTAATTATATTGATGTTTATGTATATTTTTAGGAAGAGAAATAAATTTCCATTGATCACATAGCTGTTTGCGCGTCAAAACAGTTTAACGTGTATTGATTTCATTTTCACCCATCTATTTCTTAATTATTGTTATTTTCTTGGAAATCCTTTTCATTTAGCTCTTATTTTAGGTTATTTTATAAATTTGATATCTAAACTTTGATCGTTGTTGTGTCAATTTGTTGGAAAATATGTACAAAATTATTAGTATTATTTTTATTTACATTAGAACACCACAACTCTTCATGAGAGAGTGCCTTTATTTGATAAAGGACACGATCTTAATAAAAAGATATGTCTTTCCTTAAAAGACAACTTTAGACCAAGAGACTTTGACTATTTGAATGATCACAAATAGTCTATAAATATGTGGTTTTCTTCCTAGTTTTACAGAATTGTTGCACACATGGTGAAGTGAAGCATTCACAGGTTAATAATGAGTCCTATCTTGGGAGACAATCATTGTTCATGACACCTTGAGCACCATAGAAGGAACAAAATTGTCTTAAGGAAACAACGTGAATCCATTGAGTTTAGATTAATTGTTTTGATTGTCTATTTATTATTCTTAATTTGTTCTTACACAATTTTATCCTTAAATTTTAAAAAGTTTCAGCCACATTGTTGCATAAAAATTTTAAAAATTTTAATTTTTCAATTTTAGTACTAATAAATTCTTGCTGTTAGCATTGTTGCATAAATGTTGCCGTGCATATTGAGTAGAAGAGCGAGATAAATAAGAGTGGAGCCAAAAGTTTTGTTTCAAAATGTATTTTGACTGATTGTCACATCAGTTATTTTTTCCATCCACCCTTATTTTATCTCACTTGTGACACATCGTGTCAAGTCATTGCTTGTTGGTCCAATCTACATGCCACACCAAGATCTAAGTAACGGTGTCAATGACTTATCACAATCAAAATCAGAAGTTTTAGATCATAGTTGGGAGATTTAAAGTTTATGGACTATATTAAAATTCAGGGCTAAATTTATAATTTAACGTTCCTTTTATTTTCCTTGTCAAAGCATCTAACTCATTATTTTTATTATCTAAGCCATTACATTTTCTTTAGTGGTAAGATGGGTCATTTGTCTCGGTTATAGTATTTTCTTTTAGATTTCTTACGATGGATGTTACAAAGTTCAAGGTAACACTGTATTCTTGTTTGCTTTCAGGGTGATGCGACATACTATATCTGTGTTTGTTGGTGATGAAAGTGGAATAATAAATCGAATTGCGGGCGTCTTTGCTAGGAGAGGTTACAACATTGAGTCCCTTGCCGTTGGATTGAACAAGGATAAGGCTCTCTTTACCATTGTTGTCACTGGAACGGAGAATGTCTTGAGGCAAGTTGTGGAGCAGCTAAACAAACTTGTCAATGTGATCAAGGTTTGGTTGATCCTTCATGCAAAAACAAACTTGTCATTTATCAGCTCTCAAAAATCATTTTGTTGTTGAGTTTCTTGTGTGGATTGGAAGCTTGCATCCCCATTCTTTTGGGTTTCGTTGTGCTCTTTCCAATAGGGAAGCGACAGAGGTGGTTGCTATTCTTTCTTTACTTGAGGGTCACCCTTTAAGGCGTGGGAGGAGAGATGTGAGGATTTGGAACCCTGATCCTTTGAAGGGGTTCTCAGGCCATTCTTGCTTTCGTAATTTGATTGATCCTTCTTCCTTAGGATTGTTTATTTTTTCGGTGTTTTGAACGATTAAGATTCTTAGGAAAGTGAGGTTTTTTACTTGACAAGTTTTACATGGACGTGCTAACACAATGGATCAACTTAAGAGGAGGTTGACCTCACTTGTGGGTCCTTTTTGTTGCATTCTTTGTCGGGAGGCGAAGGAAGACTTGGATCATATGCTTTGGTGTTGTTCAGTTTGCCAACTCCGTTTGGGATTCTTTGTTTCAGATGTTTGGCATTATGGTTGCTTGACACAGATCTGTTGGTGCGATGCTTGGGGATCCCTCTCAACTCGCCTTGTGGGAAGAAGGGTTGCTTTCTTTGGCTTGTAGGGGTGTGTGCTATTTTGTGGGTGGTGTGGGATGAGTATAACAGTAGGGTTTTTAGAGGGGTGGAGAGGGTTCCTAGTGAGATTTGGTCCCTTGTTTGTTACCACGTTTCTTGTGAGCTTTGAATTTGGAGGCTTTTTGTAACTATCCTATAGGTGTTATTTTGCATAGTTGACCTTACTTGAATAAGATCTCTTCTATAGGTTGTACAATTGTGTCCTTGAGTTCTAAGGTGTTAGTTTGCATAGTTGGAGTCCCTTTTTATAGAGAGTGCTCCTCCTTTTTATGGGCTGGTTTTTTGTATGCCCTTATACTTTTTCATTTTTTTCTCAATAAAAGTAGTTCTTCTCATAAAAAAATGCTATCTTTCTTTATTTCAGAAGACGTATGGGCAGTCGGGAAATCTTTTTGCATATAGTTTCCTTGTCTTTTTGGGGTTTCTGTCGACATAGAGGGTTGGTAGGTGATAGTGGGGTAGTATTTGTTCTTGGAAGAGCATTTATAGAAGAAATTCGAGGAGGTTAAAGTTGGAGAGTTTTCTGCCAAGGGAAAAAGATCCTTCATTTACGATGTGAAATCTGATCAAGGGGTTAGTATTCTTGGAGATAACATAGGACTGTAGAGGTTCATACTCGGAACAAGATAATCAAATTTATGTTTCAGAAGGCTTTGGTTGGGGACATCCTATCAACGTATTTGATCAATGGTGGACAAAAAAATCTTGTTAGGTCTTTGATTTGTTGTTTTCTTGGTTTGATTTTACACGCTAGTTATCATATAAGGAAGCTTATGATGTTTCCTCTTTGATTTTTTTTGTTAATAGTGTTTACACTTTGTCTAGATTCTAATTTCTAGGGATGTTCGTTTGTGAAGCTTTAATCCTTCTAATGGCTTTTGCTTCAGCTGTTCTTTGTCCTCTTATGTGGCTCTCCTTTTCCAAGCCCTTTCTTATTTTACTTGCTTTGGAAGGTGAGATTGTTTACCTAGGAAGTCATGCATGGGAAAATTGACATTATCGTTTTGATGCAAAAGGTTTCCTCTATATTGTTTGGATTGCAATGGTCTTTTTTTTTGTGTAAAGGTGCCTCAAAAGAGTTTGGATCACTTGTTATGGAGTTGTAGCTTTTTGCATCCTTGCTTTGGATGTGTTTATGGAGTTCTTCAGTGTTTCTTTGGTATATGAAAGATCCTATTGATTAATGGAGTAGGGGATGTGCTCCACTCTCTATGTATAGATATGGGAAAGTTTTGTGGAAGACCATCTTTTTGGCCGTTTTGTGAAATATTTTGTTTGAGAGAGAGAGGGTTGGGCTTATGTGCAGAAAGCGTTTGAGAAGGTGGACAGTGTCTGTCTCCCAAATTAAATTCCTAGAAAGAAATTTCCTCTGGAATCCTCCGGTAAAGAGATGTAAAATATGCTATGATTTCCTTCTCAAGGACTTGGTAAGTAGAGCTTAGGGGAAACGATTAAGAAGAATCATGGAAGACTTGACGTAATTGTGGTCTAATTTGAGGCATGTATTAAATCTGTTTATCTTGAATAAAAGAATAAAATATTAGTGATAAGTGAATAAGTAGCCACCATCCTGCTATATGTTATACCTTTAAACTCTTTAGACATTTCAATTTATCAGGTAGAAGATATCTCAAGACAGCCCCAAGTGGAGCGTGAGTTGGTGCTTATGAAACTCAATGCAGATTCAAGTACTCGTGCTGAGGTGATGACTTGCACTATGTTTTTAGTTATATTTTGATATGCTTGCCGGAAAGAACCATTTTGGTATGAATAAGAAACATAATTTTAGATTCTAATCCCTGTTTCTGTTTGTGACAACTTTTTAGAGTATTATATTCCCTCCCTGATAGAACCTCTGATTCTTCTTTTCTAATAGTCTTAGAAGGCACAGTTTGTCATTAAAAAAAGCCTAATATCCTCAGTTAAGAATTATTAGAACTTTCAATTTCTGTCACTTCATCATCATCTTCAACCTTTGATCGGTCTTATACCTCTCTCTTTTTTTAATCTTTAGATAATGTGGTTAGTCGACATCTTTAGAGGAAAAATTGTGGATATTTCAGAACATTCAGTGACAATTGAGGTAACTACTTTAGATTCTTTCAGAACATTCATTTATTGCATGGTGGACGACCAATTTTCTATTTGAATATTGGCATCTTATCATAGAAAAACACGTCAATATCTCACAAGTTCATTTTCCCTTTTATTAATTTAGATCAATTCTACTATCTTTTTAATTGTAAAATTTTTATTTTTCTATTAAGAAAATTTATATTTGCAAGTCTGCGAGATGGGAGATTCTCAGTTAGTAGAAAAAAGTTGAGAATGGCGTTTAATCTTATTTCTCATCTTCTGTTTGTTTTCCATCATCATCTTTTGTTTGATTGGTCAAGGTATATAGTAGTATTTCTTTTTGGAAAATGTCAATTCTGTTTGTTTTATTTTGTTTTTTCTTTTAAGAGTTGGCTTCGTTGTTTACCATGGATTCTAGAGCTGTTTGTTGAAAAAAAAAAAGTGTTCATTAAACTTGTTAGATAATGAAACGTATATCTTGGAACAAAATAGTAGATTCTATTACTTAACTTGCATTGGAGTTGGATTCAGTAAGATAAAAGTTGGATTTATAAGAAGTTCGTTCAATTTTGGTGAAGTGCCGACTGATTATGCCATCCAAGGAAGGTGCAAGTTGTTTTGTGGTTCCTTCTTATACTGAAAGGAGAGGACTAATGATCCTTTGGGAAATGATTAGCCTTTCCGTATAGATATTAACACTTCTTTTTTGATTATTCATCAATCTGGCTAGCTTATGCGCACCTCGACTAATCTCACGGGACAACTCATTTGATCCTTATTAAATCCCAAGTAGGTAGTGCCAAGAGGCTATTTTCGAACTCTAATTTTTCGGCTTCTCCATGCGGCACCAAGGGGTTCTCTAGGCTGCCTGCCCATATGCATGGGTTGCAGGACTAGTTTACAGGACACCCCTTAGCCAACTGTTCTCACTGCAGCGTGGTTCACCCATATGGTTAATGCGGAATCAATCACTCTCCTCAACTCTCCCAAACCACTCCGTTTGGATGTAACCCTCAACAACCTCTCGTGAGGCTCACTCAAATGTCCTTGGATAAGTAAGCAGCATGCACACACACCACAAAGCCACACAAAGCCAATCTCTACGGAAACCTTTTTCACAATACAGATCACATATACAGGACTAGTGTTACAATGCAATAACGCAAATGCAATCACCCTAAGGCAATCATACAACGGCCTCGCACTATATAAACTTTATATTTGTATTTTTATTTGTTGTATCCTTTTGTACTTCGAGCGTTAGACTCATTTCGTTATTTTGATGAAAAGTCTTGTTTTCGTTAATAAATGCCTTTTTGTAGTGCTATTATACACAAAATGTTTAAAACGTTTGATTGTATGATTATTATTTATTAAAATGACTGAGGAATTGTACAAACTTCATAAATTTATGGTTTACTAAATATTCTGTTTACAATTTCTACCAAATTGTCCCTAAAATGATTTGAGTAAAGTATGTACATTCAACATTGTACAATTGAAGTCATTGCTTATGAATTCAAGATATTTGTTTGCATTGCCCGTCTTCTATATTTGTGGTATATTAAAGAGTATTTGTTCCTTCTTAATGTCCTAAGGTGACCGGAGATCCTGGTAAGCTGGTTGCTGTTGAAAGAAATTTCAGCAAGTTTGGAATTCGAGAACTTGCTAGAACTGGAAAGGTAGAAATAATACCTTTGTGCTATTTTTTTCCGTTTGAGTTCAACCATTTGTAGGGGTGGGAATTTGCACCTGACCTGCAACACCAATTGACCATTTTTTTTTGTCTCTAACGAGCTACATCTTTTACATATGCATAAAAAGTCCAACAAAGTTAGCTCATTACTCATTAGAGACAAAGCAACACTGATTGACCATTTTCCAGTAGATTGTTATTGAGCTTCTTCCATGACTGAACCCACAAAATAAGAACGAACAAAGTGAAATTATTTAGAATATTTGTATATAGCTCACAAGTTAAGTAAGAGGGCGTCTAATATGGCAATGAATATGTGTTACCATGCATGATGCATACCTATCTATGCATATTTAAATATCTCAAATAGAAATCCTATTGGTTTAACTACAAAAAATTTATTCCCTTGGTTTGAAAAAAGTTAGAATTTAGTCCCTAGGGTTTTAGAAATTAGAGTTTAGGCCTTATGGTTTGATAAAACCTTATAAATAGTCCCTATGGTTCGATAAAATTGTCATACATAGTCCCTATTATAGGGACTATTTACAAGTGTTTTATCAATAGGGACTATTTACAAGTTTTTTATCAATTCATAGGGATTAAAATATAACTTTCCCCCAACCATAAGGACCAAATTTACAATTCAACCTATCTATGGTATGTTGATTTTAGCTTTAGATATCATTGGTTAAGTTTATCATGTACATATTTGGCATATGGATTATAAATTTAATGTACATAGAATTTGTTTGACTGTGTATAGATAGCATTGAGAAGGGAGAAAATGGGGGAGACAGCTCCCTTTTGGAGGTTCTCAGCAGCCTCTTATCCTGATCTCGAAGATTCAAGGCCAGTTGACCCCTTTGTAGGGGATGCGATTCAATCACTCAATGGCAAAGTCCCTACATCAACCGTATGTACTTTTGTTCTTTAACATGAGCTCTTTGATGAAACTTTTGCTATTCAAGATTTTTGAAGCACAGAAGTATATATTTAATTGAAACTTGTGAACATTTATTGAAGTGTTAGACTACAAAAACAATAATCAATGGGGAGATTAGAGATCCTCCGACAGAAAAAGTAGCATGTTTAATTTTACAATTACAAGTGAAAAAGAAAGTTCTATAAGCAAGATGTTTCAACTGGAATTCTTTTTAAAAGTTTTTAATTGGAAGGTAAGTTTGCTATAGGGAAAGAGCATACAAACTGCCTCAAACTGCCTCTGGTTGTTTTCCTTGTTGAAGTTTGGGTTCCTGGTGTTCTTGACCTTTTGTTCTTCAAGTTCTGTTGTTGCTTTTTAGTTTTGGTTTTCAGTGCAGGTTTTTTCCTTTATTTATTTTTTTAAAAAAATTAATTTTCCCCTCTTTTCTCTTTCTTCCTTCCTTAAGCTTTTCATTGAAGAAATGAAAAGTGGTATGAGTGTATGAATGTTTTAATGAAAGCAAAACAGTGCTTCCTGTAGTTTCTCATAGTGTTCTCAGGTCTCCGTTTATCTCCTTCCTGGGACTCCATTTCCAACAGTGCAGGGCTGTTTTGGTTGGCTGTTTCTAGAGTTGTATTTGGTGTTCCATGGTTTTCCGTAGTTTCTTTTGGAACCATTTGATTATTTTATTTTGCTCATCAGAATTACTTATTTTCTATGGTTTTCTTTTATTGCTTTCTTTCTTTCACTTCCATATGGAGTTTGTATCCTTGAGCTTTGGCGCCTTTACTTCATTGATGAAAAGTTTCTTTCTCATAAAATAAAAGGTAATTATTATTAATAACCTTTTTTTTTTATTTCATTATCTTAAATAAAGAATTGATTCTATCTTTGGGAAAAGATAGCTGTTTTCTTTGAATTTCATTTACGAGATTTGTTCTACAATTTGATTAGGGTGTTTGTTTCCCCTTTTGTATATGCTTTGTTTTTTTGTTTGTTGGTTGAGAATTGTTCATACTTGTCACTAAACTCAACGATTATGTAAATATTGCAGGGAGATGTATATCCTGTGGAGCCATATGAAAAATTTCATTCCAATCAAGTTCTTGACGCTCACTGGGGTGTTCTCTATGATGAAGATGTGCGTACGTATATTATTCTCAAATATTTCCATTGTTGTTATGAAGCAAATTTGTGTGGAAATCTTTTATATCCTTTAGTAGTCAAGAAGAATTTGTGTTTTTTTCTTCCAGCCACAATAGAAATCAAGGATAAGAAAAGACCTTTTATTTATTTATTTATTTTTGAAAAGGATACGAGTCTCTTTATTATTAAATCATAAAAAGAGACATGCTCCAAAGTACAAGAGATTTATACAAAGAGCATAAAGATCAACCAAAAAGGAAAAACCCGAGCCTACTTGAAAAGAAAACCGGATCAAAATCTGAAGTAAGTTAAGGTGCTGGGAATATAAAAACCTGCCAATTAAGAAATATGTCGTTTATTGAGAAGCCATCGAATTCTTTGTTCAAAGAGCACCAAGCTGAAGCGTTCCTTTTAGCCGAATCAAAACGAAACTCCCAATTTTTCCCAGCATCATGGAAAATTCTCTGATTCCTTTCAAATCAAATATCTGATAGAATAGCCTTGACCATGTTGATCCAACGCAGCCGTGGCTTTTTGGGAGAAAGGGACTCGAGAGGAGATAAGTTAGGTTGCCTCTGAGACTATCACCAAATACCCCTACGAAGTTGAACATGTGAAAGAAGGACCACCAGCACTTTTCTGCAAAAGTACATGAGAAGAAAAGGTGCTGTAAATCTTCATTTGCCGAATTACATAAGGGGCAAACAAAGGGCAATAAGGCGACTGAGTGTAGTTTTCTTTGCAGAACCATGGAGCAATTCAACAGACCAAAGAGCATAATCCATATCTGAATGTTAACTCTCCTTGGGCTTTTAGATTTCCAAAGAGCTTTGAAGAGGGAGATCTCCATTGGGTGCTTGGAGGAGAGGTGGGCTGTGAGGGACTTGACTGTGAAAGAGCTTGAGGCTTCCAAGGACCCGTAGCGGCTGTCCGGGCTAGATGAAACTGACTTTTCTGATAATGCAAGCAGCAATGCTTGAAAATGAGCGATCTCATCTTTTAACAGTCGTCGAAAAGTGATAGACCAAGAATTTAGGGAATGATCCCAATGATCAGCTATGGAGCCCCTTGGCAGTAAGGAGATCCTAAACGGAGATGGGAAATGAGAGGACAGTGCAGAAGGAAAAAGCCAAGGGTCTGACCAAAAGCTGACTCTATTTCCCTCTCCAACAATAAAGGGAGCTAAATCTTCCACCTTGGACCTTTTTTTGATATATTTATCCACGGGCTTCTCAAACTATTCCCATACTTTCCAGATGAGTGCCAATCATAAGGCCCTTTGCCGTGGATGCTGGCAATAATCCTCTGCCAGTAGGAATTCCCCTCCATCATGTACCGCCAGCCCCATTTGGCAAGCAAAGCCGTGTTTTTGACTTTAAGTCCTCCCAAACCGAGACCTCCGTTTAAAAGAGATTGAGAGACTAAACTCCATTTAGCCAGATGATTGATTTTGCTTCCTTTATGGCCTTCCCAAAAGAAATTTTGGATTAATCTTTCTAGGGAACAAGCCACTGAGTCCGGCATTGAGAAGATAGACATGTAGTACGTTGGGAGGTTGGATAGAACTGAAGAACAAAGTGTTGCCCTTCCACCTCTTGAGAGATTGAACCGTTTCCATGTATCTAGTTTTCGGTGGACCTTTTCTATCACAGGCTGCCAAAAGAAGTATTGCTTAGGATAGCCTCCAAGGGGTAAACCAAGGTAAGTGAGGGGGAGATCTTCGGCCCTGCAATTAAGAAGTCCAGCCATGTAAGATAAATCACTTTTTGCTATATTAACTCCGCTGAGGGCTGACTTTTTCCAGTTAACCTTCTGACCAGAACACCATTCAAAGAGGCTGATTGCTTCCTTTAGTTTTAGAAGCATTTTGTTGTCATGTTTGCAAAATATGAGGGTATCATCAGCAAATTGGAGCAATGGAACATGGATCCTCTCCTTTCCAACCACAAAGCCCTCATATACTCCATTAGCATACAACTTTTCAATAATAGAACCGAGCACTTCACTTAATAAGATAAAGAAGAAAGGTGACAATGGATCTCCTTGTCTAATGCCTCTTGAAGCTAGAATACGACCTCGGGGTCTTCCATTGATGATGATTGAGTATTTAGGGTCTTGAATGCAGCCCAAAATCCATGAAATCCAAAGGGATTCAAAATTTTTAGCAATTAAAATCTTCTCTAGAAAGGACCAATCCACCCGATCAAAAGCTTTCCCCATATCGAGTTTTAGGATTCAACCCTTTATCTTTTTTGCTCTGTATTCTTCCACCACTTTATTAACAATCAAGACAACATCAAGAATTTGTCTTCCTTCAATGAAAGCGTTCTGAGATGGGCCGATAATGGAATTCGTCACTTTTTTCAGTCTTTCAGCAAGAACCTTTGCCACTACTTTGTATGTTGGGGTAGTAAGGCTGATTGGTCTGAAATCCTTGATGGAGACTGCATCTTCTTTCTTTTGGATGAGGCAGATGAAATTTTCTCTAACACAAGCATTCAATTTGCCACTAGAGTGAAAGTCTTCGAAGAGCGTAGTGAACTTATCCTTGACCAAAGACCAAAATCTCAAGAGAAACTCTGAAGTAAAGCCATCTGGTCCGGGAGTTTTATTTTCCCCCAAAGATTTGATGGCCATAACAATTTCTGTTTCCGTGAACTTTGTAGTGAGTAGAGCATTCTGAACTTGTGTGACTTGGGGCCAATTTAAGGGGGCTGGTAAGTACCTGATTCCTAGGAATTTTGAGTAGAGGGAGTCATAAAAACTTAGAATAATTCCTTCAACTTCTTTGAATGAGTTTGTAGGCACCCCTTGATCATTGAGGAGCTCAATAATCTGGTTCTTCCTTTTCCTTGTTGCCAAAAACCGAGGAAAGAAACTAGAGTTTTCATCTCCCAATTTCATCCAATTCAGCTTACATTTCTGTATTAGATTCCTTTCTTTCAACCTATAAATGCTTAGCAATTCTATTTTTAGCTTGGAGATGCTGGCTGCCACCACATAATCCCAACCCAAAGAATCAATCTGAGCTTCTTTTTCAGCTATTTCCTTTGACAGGGCCATTTCCTCTCTGCTTTGAGCTTTTTGGTATTTAGCTAACCAGGTTTTTAGAGCTTCTTTGACCAGCCTTAAGTTTGCATTGATGACATAGCCTGGCCATCCCTTTATGTTGCTGTTCTTCCAGGAGTTTTCAATGGAAGTGACACACTCTTTGTTGTATAGCCAACTGTTACAAAATCTGAATGGAGAGGGGCCCCAACTAATAGTGCCTGCACTTAGGAGCAATGGAAAATGGTCAGAAAGAAGGCGTACTTGGCGATTCACTCTTGAATTGGTAAATAATTCATCCCATTCCTTATTGATAAAGAATCTGTCCAGCAGAGATTTAGAGTTGGAGTTTTCTCCTCTGGACCATGTAAATTTTCCATTTGATAAAGGAATCTCTGGTAGGTTGGCTGAATCAATGAATTCATTGAAAAGTTTCATGCCTTTGGTATTTCTTCCGGTAGGTGATCATTCATGACTCCAATGGGTTAAGTTAAAATCCCCTCCTAAGCACCAAGCTTCAGGACAGTAACCTGCAATGGCAGATAGTTCAGGCCATACATATCTTCTCTCCTTATAATCAACTGGTCCATAAACATTGGTGACCCAACAGACTTTCTTGCATAGGGTACGACATTTGATCGACAGGGAACAACCCCCTTTAAGAGATTCTAAAACTTCAATTTTGCTACTATCCCACATTGTTAATAGGCCACCAGACTTGCCAAAAGAATCCACTGATTCCCAGCCAATTTCTTTAGAACTCCAAATAGATTTGATGAAGGCAGCATCGAAATTCTCCTTCTTTGATTCCTGAATAAGTACTAAATCCGGGTGTAGACTTTTGAGCAGCCTTCTGAGTGCAATTCTTTTATTTAAGTCTTTAAGACCCCTTGTATTCCAGGAAAGTATCTTCATTAAGAGCAGGGTGGGAGGAATCTAGCAGGGGAGGGGGACTTCAGGCCAATATGAAGCCACAGTCCTTAACAATGGATGTTAAGTGATCTGGAATTTCTGGTGGCTGTGCTGGTGGGGGACAAGTAGTGCAATGCTCCAAAGGGATATCCTTTTCTTCCATGGAAAATAAAGGCTGGAGATCTAGGCCGAGGGTAGAGTCTTGAAACCTTTCAGCTTGAGCTGAAACAGGGCAAAATTCCAGTTCTGCACTGCTTACACTAAAGGGTGAGTCCAACTCCAAAATTTCTAAACTTTTTGGCTTAGGAGGGGAGCAGGGTAATCCCCTTATGAAGATGTTGCTTGATTTCGGAATGGTGAATCTGGTGTGGTTGAATTGCAAAGATTGTGAAATGGGGGAAGCTTTATTTAAAATTGGAGAGGGGAGTTGGATTTTTGTGCAACTTACCTCTAACAAGTCCGGATTGCTGTCACTCTGAATTGAAATGGAAGGGTCCGAAGCCACACTTGCTGCCTTTAAGGCCATGTCATGAAGTCTTGTCCATTTATTTTTGAAAGAGGTTTTTCTTCGGATAAAGGGAGAAGTGATCTCGAGCGTTTGATTGGTTTTGGCATGGAGAAGAGCAGTCGGGGGTTTTCCAAAGTGGCAGCTAGGAGTTTCAGAAGCTGGAGTAATGCAGGGGCCTCTCTGAGAAGCCCTTTGAATACTGCTGACCTGTCCTTCCTTTTGAGACTTTTCAGTTGCTCTTGATTTATAGGAAAACAAATATTCTGGGCCTTTCATATCTCTACCCTGCACTTCCTCAGACACTTCTTGCATGTTAAAAACTTTTTGGGGAGTAGAAAGGTCGGCTAAAGGGCTGGTAAAGAGTCGTGACCTTTCCCCTTCTTCTTCTTTATCAATTAAATTGTTGGAGGCACCTTTATTTAAAAGTTGACCGGTAGAAATATTCTCTTTCCTCATAAAAGACGACTCTTCGTTTTCTTCTGAGTCGTTTCCACTTCCTTGGCATATAACTTTTGACGACCTTTCCCCTTCATTTGCTCTGTTTGGCCGGAAAAGCCTCTTCGGTTGGACTGACGGCTGAAGTTCATTTTCTATTGGAGCTTTAGGGTTCCTCGAATAGCTTGGAATCGACTGAGAAGAAGCTAAAAAGGACCGATCTGAATGTAGAACCAGGGAATCGACACCTTCATCCTTCAAAACTTGATTTAAACGTAATATATCAAAAGGATTTGAAAAATCATCAATGGAAATTTCACTAGAATTAAAAACAAGGGAGTCTGAACACTGAATATCACCAAAATTCAAGAAAAAACTGCCAAGGCTTTCATGCTTAACTTCGATAGTCGTCGGGATGTAGCCACACAAATTCCTTTTAACTCTGATTTTGGCTTCTTGACAATTATTGAGATTAAGGGTCTCAACAGCTATGCTTTCCAGGCCACCAAAATATGCTCCGATGGCTTCAAAAGTACTTCGGCACCAAAAATCAAGGGGGAGATGTTTTATGCTTAACCACCCCCCAAAACCTTTCATGACTGTTGGTCTACCATGCTTTTTCGAATACCATTTATCAAATAAAAGGTGGAAGGGGCCAATTTGTTGTCACTTTCCATTGGAATCAATCAATTTAGCTAGGTCCCCTTGTTCAACTCTGATTAATGCCATATCTGCGTGCAGGGGATTTAGAATAATATTGGAGTTGAAAGAACCTCTCAAGACTTGTGCTATTTCCTTCCATTCATTGTGGACAAAAAACCTTGACACTAGCCATAAGTGATGGAAGTCTTCTTGGAGGACATCATAGTCCTTTTTTACCCAGAAACAGGGCTTACTCTGTTTTTTCTTGCTTGGAGCAGAGGGCTGAGGTTGTGATCTGAAGGATTTTTGTACTGGATGATCTGGTAATGAATCGTTGGAAACCTTTTTGCCCTTCACCACATCTGAGAAACTTTTTGTTGAAGGTGCTTGAATGTTAACAGAAAGAGTACCGGATGATGAAGGGTCTGGAGTAGAAGAGCTCACCATTTCCTTGAATTCTTGCCACCCTGTCTCACCATCGCCATAAGGAATGTGGATGTTTGTTCTGCCTCCTGAAGAAGACCAGACTGCACATTCAATGAACCACTGATTCTTGCTTCGAAACTTTGCTAACCGGATGAAGCCCTGATCAACTCTTTCCTTAAGGAGGAAGAATTCGAAAGTTGGGCCATTCAAGAGTCTATCGAGGCTATCATTCAGCCATAGTGTTGCGGCCGAAGAGAGGAAGGTTTTTTTACCGCACTTCAAATCTTCCAGCCAGAAGCCATTCTTTTCCCGCTACATACAAAAGTAATGATCTGAAATACGACAACTTTTTAGTTCCATAATGCTGCAAAACAAAGGTGAAGGGCTCGAAAGGCAGAGGGGAGGTTACGAGGGAAAGAGGAGGGAAGGAGAGGAGGAGGGGCCAGCCGGAGGGGAGAGGATGGGGACTAGGTGAGGGTAATCGGAAAGGGAGGGTGGACGCCGGAGGGCTTGGGGAGGGAGGAGAGAGGAGAGAGCATTTTTCTACCGCTTGTTTTCTCTTTAAAAAATAATAGCTAGTCCAATGGTAGAAAAATGAAATGAGACCTTTTATTGATATAATGAAAAGAGAGTTTGATAGATCCAAGTTCTCTCTTCTCTCTTCCCTCTTCCTTGTCTACACCCCAGTGACTATATCTTCTTCTTCAGTGTTCTTCATTCCAATTAGCCGAAATATGGAAGTAGAAAGTTGCAAGGTGAATGGTTCCTTCTTTTGCATCTAGTTCGAATCCAAATGGTTCTACGTTGAGGATATGGATGTCAACAAACTCCTCCCTTTGGCTAAGTTTCACCTTCAATAGTTTGTGGAGCAAATTTCAAAACTACTCTAGGGTCGAGCAACCGATTCTTCCTCAAGAATGATCGAGACCAATAAGGGGCAACAAGGTTGTCCAAATTCAGAGATGCTTCCAATTTGGTTATGAGATGTGTCATCCGGCCATTCACTTGTGGTCGTTTCTTTATTCACATTCCGATGGGTCCATTGCAATAGGGTTGGCACTCTTTTCTTCGAATGCTTAAGGGCTTCTTGAGCAAGTATGAGATCGTTGAATGACAGGTCTCGACGAGGCCGGCATTAAAATCCACCATGGCTTACTTGGAGCTACCTATCTCCAAAAAGAACAAGTTGAGTTATGCAGACACATTAGAGCCACATCGTTTACATCCACCTCTACAACAAAACAGAGTTTGAATAACAAATTGCAGTCCCCAATTCAAGTGATGATAAAACAGAGCATGAATTCTTTCTGGGTTCTAAAGAATAACGATGTCAGTTGATTCAGCAATTTCTCGTCTTCATCTGTCTGGTATTTCATCCATCGAAAGATGTGATTTCTTCTTCTGTCATAGGGAAGTTTTAGAAAGTCACCGATTACTTCCTACCAGTGTTCTTATTTGAATGAGTTTTTTGAAAAAGGTATATGGTTTCCAAATCATAAAGGGAATTTATTTCAAAGAGGAATTTGACAATCTATGGATTATTTCAAAGTTATTTGTGTTCAATGATTAGAAGGAAATAGCCAAATTGTTGGAGGAATTATTGCAAACTAAAGTTATTGTCAATGCAAGACAAAGCCTTGATTAAAATTGACCAGGGCAATTTGGTTGATCTGATTCAGACTCTGGGCAAATGGCAGGCATTTGGTCCTTTTCATTTACTATTCGAAAAGTGGGATAGATTCAGACACAATAGACCATCAATTATGAAAGGATTTGAGGGGCTGGCTTTCAATTAAAAAATCTTCCATTAGATTATTGGAGTAGAAGCACTTTTGAAGCAATTGGAGCCTATTTTGGGGGCCTTGAAAGTATTGCAACTGAAATTTTAAATCTTCTAAACTGTTCGGAAGCCAAAATTCAAGTGAGCAAGAACCCCTGTGGTTTTATTCCGACGACTATTGAGATCAAGGATGCAAAAATGCGACAATATCTTTTTAAATTTTGGTGATATTGAAGTTACTGAAGCTCCTAAAATAATTCATGGTGATTTATTTATTAAAAATTTCACTAATCCAATTGATTTAGTTCGTCTGAATCAAGTTTTACAGGATGAAGACATCGACATTAACGTTTTGAAACCCGAATGGTTTTCCTCACTTCATATCAATCCAAGCTGGAGTTCACAAGAAATCCTTATGCGACACTTAATAGGATAAATAGCCAAAGTTGAAGAATTCATCGGTGGAAAAACTAAGTCGGAGTTTCGAAAGCAACCTTCTTCATATGAGAATATTGTTTTAGGTTTGAAGAAGATGAAGTCCCAGACCAGTGTGAACGTATCAGTGGAATTCGAAGAGTCAGATTTAAGGAGGAAAGAGATTACAACTAACAACTCGACTTATAAATACAATGGCATGCTTTGCAATAATTCTCTCGATAATGATATTATGGAAACTTCTCAACCCATGGCTTTTGAAATTCCTCTGCAGATAAATCAACAACCCCCTGGGCCCACTTCGGTGGCTTTTTGCTATGCAAATAACAATTCAGCAGCATCTGGCACAGTGAAACCATTGGTATTCTCCTCGAATGAAGACTCATCCAATGAGCGAAAAACCATCAAGTTTTCAATTGAATGCCTCATCCAATGGCAGTTCACAAAATATTGGTCCAAAAATGATCTGTTGAAGCTTGCTGCATTCGTGCTAAAAAAACAATCCTTGCCGAAAGGTTAGTTTCTAGCTCACCTTCAGCCCAGAAGTTTAAACACTCTGCCTTCATAATTCCAAATTCAAAGGTTCAATTTATGAGAGGTATTCCGTGCTCTCCTTTGAACTTCTGCCAAAAAAGAAGCATTCAATCCAGCTCCACTTCTCCCATTAGCGTTATCAGTGAGGGACTTAGATTGTTCCGGGAATGAAGATGACCAAGAAGTCGCAGTGCAAGTTGATAATTTTGGGATTGATTTCAATTCTGTGTTTCAAATTGAAGATGACTTGAAAAATAATGTGGTGGCTGCTTCATGTTTCTCTCCATTGTCCCCTTCTGAAATTCCTCCACATGTGAAATCCATAGTTCAAGAATATGGATTAAGATTCTCTGTTTCAAATTGAAGATGACTTGAAAAATAATGTGGTGGCTGCTTCATGTTTCTCTCCATTGTCCCCTTCTGAAATTCCTCCACATGTGAAGTCCATAGTTCAAGAATATGGATTAATTTTGGGTTGATTTTTACCCTTTGACAAGCTTCATTGAATATGAGAGTTACCTCTCGGGCTGAAGCTCCCATAGGCTTTGTTAGGTCCTTCATTGAAGTCTAGGCCACGGTTGTTTTGGACTAATGTTGTTAAAGATTCATTAGATGGAACTTAGTTTGAAAGGAATCAACGCGTCTCTCACAATAAGCCTATAATTGAAGGGTTCGTTTTGGCATTGCTAGCCCCACAACAAGATATCTACTTGAACTGGAGAGCCGTACTTTGTCCAAATATTCATGTCTTGACTTGTATTCTGGGCCGATTATGCTTGTATTGTTGTTAAAGTTGTTTTGTTGGATGTTTTTGTTGTTCGTTTTAGGATATGAGGATGATATGAGGGTGTTAATTGATATCATAGTTGTTTTGTTTTCTTTTGTATCTAAGTATTATTCTCTGAGCAATAGTCTAATTTTATTATGTCAATGAAGTGGTTTGTTTCTGTTTTTTTTTAAAAAAAGATATAATGAAAAGAGTCTAATCTCAAAATAGTCTCAAAATACAAGAAATAGTAGCTAAAAATAAAATTAAAACATAAGATGAATTAGATTTATTAGGGACAATAAAAGCACTTCAATTCAAATTAATATCCTGAATTGAATAGTTAGATAAATGCTTGGATGGAGAATGACTTCGAGATGAGTTGAATCCCGATGAGCTCAAACCAAATCTCAGACAAAAGAGCTTAACTTGCATTACTTGGATGGAGAACAACATGAGGAAGTAAGGAGACAAGCTGAATCCATATGAGCTCAAACCAAATTTCGGACAAAAGAGCTTTACTTGCATTGGACTTGATGTGGCAGGATTAGTGTAAATTAGGATATCTTGGTTAAATTCTTAATTGGTTAGGATTAGGATTAGTTTTCTTGATTGATTAAGATTATGATTAGTTCCCTTGGTTTATTAGGATTAGGATTAGTTTCTTTGATTAATTAGGATTAGAATTAGGATTAGTTTGCTTTCCAATTCTCTATAAATAGAGAGATTATCTTCTTGTATGGGCAATTTTTGATTAATAATAAAGACTTTGGTTTTATTATTGGAGCTCTCTCTCCTTTTATCTCTTAGGCTACATCAATTTGGTATTAGAGTAGCCGTCTGGGCCACTGTTGACTGCTGCCGGTGGAAAACTGGGAAACTCTTGACGACATTGATCGCAAGAGGGAGTTTCGTGAGCCGTGCTCGTTGGTGAATAGGCCACATCTATATAGGGTGAACCCTTCAAATTATAGGAAAGAAAGAAGATATCGTCTCCTGATCCCGTGTCTTGTATCGCTCCTATTTAAGTACACATCTCTTGTACTTTCTTTTTATGCATTAATAAAAAGTTTGGTTTCCTTTTCAAAAAAAAAAAAGAACTATTACCGATCAAGGAAAATGCTGAAGAAAAAATATCGCAGTTGGTATAGGCAAGAAAGTCAAATTTACTCCCAAAAGCAGTGCTAGAATTATTACTCAAGTGATTTAGAAGAAGAATTCCAATATAATAACTTCGCTCGTACTCGATTTTCTCAAAGAACCTATCATTACCCACATTTGAATTTTGATTATAGTGATTCTAACAATTCCGATGAAGATTCTAATGTTGTTTGGAATGGAATAACAAGGCGCCATTATCAACAAAGGGCTAGATGATCCAATCAAACTGGTTTCTCAAGAAATTGACGTAAGAATTGGGAATTAGATGATTCAAAAAATGATTCAAAGTGTGAAAGAAATTATTATTACCAACATCAAAGAACATCGATAAATCAGTCTAACACCAATACGGAAGTCTAAACATTTTCAAGAAATCAGAAATATTCAAATAAGAGCATCTATTAAGAAAACTTTTGGAAAGGAATGGATAAAATTTGGGGTCTTTTGAAAAAAATATTCAAGAAAAGCATAATTATAATCTTGGGAAAGTACCTTTTTAGTCCCCGAGTTTTCTGGAATAAGTGCATTTGATCCCTGAAGTTTTAAATTAGCCATTTTAGTCCCTAAGTTTTCAATAATAGGTTTAAAAGGTCCTCTTCATTAATAGAACTGTTTAAATTAACAGATCTGTCTAAGTAGATTATTTAAATGCCGATGTGGCTTGCTGACTAAGTTGATGATTTGGATTTAAATTTGTCTCGTGAGACGAACTTCACGAGAAATGAACTCAACTTCATGTCATTTCTGTCTTTTATCTCGTGAAGTTACTTCACGAAACGAACTTCATGAGATGGACGTCACGATAAATGAACTCAACTTCATGTCATTTCTGTCTTACTTCATGAGATGAAATTCACGAGATAAAAGACTTCACGAGCCAAATTAAAATCCAAATCATCAACTTAGTCAGCACGCCACATTAGCATTTGAGTAATCTACTTGGACAGATCTGTTATTTAAACAGTTATGTTAATGAAGAGGACCTTTTAAAGCTATTATTGAAAACTTAAGGATTAAAATGACTAATTTGAAACTTCAGGGACGAAATGCACCCATTCCAAAAAACTTGGGAACTAAAAAGGTATTTTTCCCTATAATCTTCAAGATTTTTCAAGAAACCATTAAGAATTACATTTAATCACTTAAGAAGAACAATAACTCATCCAAATGAGCTGTGAAATTGCAAAAAAATGAACGGAGTAGAAGAAAATAAAAAATCAATTGAAGACGAGTTGAACAAGGCAGGTAGAAAGATTGAAGAGAAGCTTCCGTTGGAAAATGAAAAAATCAATGGAACTAATATGGAGGTTGCTTAATCTGAACTAGATGATGAGGAACAATTAATCGATGAAATCATCGATGAAGGTGTTGAAGAAGATGAAACCATTGCAAAGAACGTGTCCATTTGGTTAGATCAATTAACTGAGGCACACAACCAACCACAACTACCTCCATCGCTAGAGAATAGAGCCTTGGCCACCAAGAAAGACAACAAGAGAATCAACAACACCAATGGTATGCAAGAAATGTCCAAGATTTACCGAGAATCATTCAAAAACAACCATGATCAAGGTTATATTTGAGGAAATATCGAGAGTATGTAAATTTTTCAAGTGTAGAAGAAAAAGATATTTGTGGGCAACCTAATTCAAAGATAATTGAAAATCTTTTTCCTTAATTCTTTGAGAAATTTGCATATATTTTAGCAATAGAGGATTTTTTGAACAACTTAATTCTTGAGTTCGTTGATGATAGTATTGATGGAAATAATTTTTCCCTTTCAAGAATCAAATATCCAATATATTGGCGTGACTCGTGAGTATGTAAATTCTTCAAGTGGGGAAGAAAAAGATACTCGTGGGCAACCTAATTCAAAGATAATTGTAAATATGTTTCCTCAATTCTTTGAGGAATCTACATATATTTTAGCAACAAATGATTTTTTGAACAACTTAATTCTTGAGTTCATTGATGATAGTATTGATGGAAATAATTTTCCTTTTTTTTTTTGGAAGGGAAACAAACCTTTATTATTTATTAAAAGAGAGTACAGAAGATGTGTACTTGAATTATAAAGGCAAAAAACTAAGAACTAAGGATCAAGAGGTACACCTGGACATCTCAACTAGGTTGACTCTCCTTTAGCGCCCTCATCATATCCGAACCAGCAATTCAAAGAACTAAGAAAAAGGAAGCCTTACAAAGCAACCAGAGAGAAACTAAGTACAAACAAATAAAAAACTTCTTAAACAGCAGATGCAATACATAGGAAATCAAAAACAAAAAACCCAGAAACAAGACCACAATATGCTGAAAAGCAGTCCACTATCTTTTGAAACTAGCTGTCCAAATGAATGAAGGCCTGCTAATTTAAACTTATATCTCGTAAGGAGTAGGCCTCAAATGCTTTAGAGAGGGAGCACCAAAGAGAAGCATTAAGCTTTGCAGCCTCAAACCAAGCAAACCAAGGGGTTTCCTTATCTTGAAACACTCTTTGGTTTCTTTTGAACCAAATCTCAGCAAGCAATGCTTTTGCAGCATTAGTCCACAATAAATTTGAATTTTTCTTGAATAATGGCCCAATAAGTATATGCTGAACATTGTTTTTGAAAGCGTTGTCAAAGACCTAACAAGTGGTGAAGTATTTAAAAAGAGTTCTCCAGCAATTAGTGGCATATGCATAGTCAAAGAAAAGGTGTTGGAGGTCTTCCCCATCTGATTTGCATAAAGGACACCAATTGGGAGAAAGAGAATGGGAAGGCAGCTTCTGTTGTAACATTGAGGAGCAATTAAGGGCTCCAAAAAGCATTATCCACACTGTTATATTAACTCTCCGAGGGCTGTTGGACTTCCAAAGGGCTTTCTGAAGGCAAGATGTGAGTGGTGAAGCCAAAGAAAGGTGATTAATCAGTGATTTTACTGAGAAGGGACCATTAGCTTCTAGGGACCATATGCGAGTATCTTGGCAGTTTTTAACTTCTTTCTTGGACACCAAGAGTAACAAATTTTGGAACTCTAAGATCTCTTCTTCCTTTAATAACCTTCTGAAGTTGATGGACCATGAAGAAGTTTGAAAATCCCAATGATTTGAGACTGAACCATTTAGGTTGATGGCTATACCAAACAAGGACGGGAAGCTATCTTTAAGAGGAGTATAATCCAGCCATGGGTCTTGCCAAAACAAAATTCGGCTGCCATTTCCTAACTTAAAAGCTGCCAATACTTCCACTTTCATCCACGATCTTGAAATACTGATCCAAGGGCTGCGAAGGCTACATTTTACCTTTCCGGAAGTGTGCCATCCAAAAAAACTGCTGCCATGAATACTCTTAACAACTTGTCTCCAAAAGGATGCGTGTTCGTGCATAAAACACCAGCCCCACTTAGCTAAAAGTGCCAAGTTTCTAGCCTTCAAACCTCCTAACCCGAGTCCACCATCTTCTTGCTTTCTAGAGACAAGCTCCCATTTCATCGAGTGATTTATCTTACCACCATTGTGGCCTTCCCAAAAGAAGTTTCTTATGATTCTTTCTAAGGCTGAAACCACCTTTTCAGGCATCAGAAAGGAGGACATATAGTAAATTGGTAAATTAGAAAGGACTGATTTGCAAAGAGTAGCTCTTCCTCCTCTTGATAGATTATATCTTCTCCATTTATCTAATTTATTCTGTAATTTGTCAATTACCGGCTGCCAAAACTCCACTTTTTTTTGGTATCCTCCCAAGGGGAGGCCCAAATATAAGAAAGGAAGGTGTACTAATTGGCAATTCAGCCTTGATGCTACTGCCCTCAACTTGTTTTCTTCTATATTGATTCTACAAAGGGCAGATTTTTCCCAATTAACCTTCTGTCCGGAACACCACTCAAAAAGTGCAAGGGTTTTTCGAAGATTATCTAGCATGTCATCATCATATTTGCAAAATAACAATGTATCATCTGCAAATTGAAGGATGGAGATCTGAACTTTGTCTTTTCCAACCATGAAGCCTTCATACAAACCTCTTTCATGGATTCTGTCAACCAACACACTTAAGACATCACTTACTGAAAGGAATAGGAAAGGAGAGAGGGGTCCCCTTGCCTAATCCTCCTTGTGGCCTTTATTCTACCTCTTGGTCTTCTATTTATGAAAATGGAGAATTTTGGATTAGAAATACAGCCGGTAATCCAAGAAATCCATCTGGGGTGGAAGTTTCTTCCATGAAGAATTTTTTCAAGAAACTCCTAGTCTACTCTATCAAAGGCTTTTTCTAAATCGAGTTTTAGAATCCAACATTTTTTCTTCTTGGCTCTATAATCTTCCACTGCCCCATTTTCTATTAGGATTGGGTCAAGAATTTGTCTACCTTCAATGAAGTTTCTTCCATGAAGAATTTTTCAAGAAACTCCTAGTCTACTCTATGAAAGGCTTTTTCTAAATCGAGTTTTAGAATCCAACATTTTTTCTTCTTGGCTCTGTAATGCCCCATTTTCTATTAGGATCAGGTCAAGAATTTGTCTACCTTCAATGAATGCACTGTGTTGGGCCTATTAAGCTAGGCATGATCTTTTTAAGCCTTTCCGCAAGGATTTTGGCTATTATCTTATAGACAAGAGTGGATAAGCTGATGGATTTGAAGTCTTTCACTAAGACTGCCTCTTCCTTCTTTTGGATTAGACAAATAAAGTTTTCTTTTAACTCCTCAAAAATATCCTTAAGATGTCTTTTAGTAAATTCCAGAATTTAAGGATGAATTCTATGGTAAAGCCATCCGGTCCTGGTGCTTTATTCCTTCCCAATGCCTTGATTGCATTTTTAATTTCTGAAAAATTAAATCTAGTTACCATCTGTCCATTTTGCTTAGTAGAAACCCTTGGCCATTCCAGGTTCAGCGGGATTGATCGAGAGCCCAAGCATTTTGAGTAAAGATTGGTATAAAACCCCAAGATTATTGCTTCTATTTCTCTGAAGGACTTTGTTGGAACTCCTTGCCAACAAAAATTAGTCAAAATTTCTCAAGAAATCCATTTGTTTCCATCTTAGAGGTGGACAGGTTGAAGTTGAAGAACGCAGAGGCAAATAGCCAGAAGCCTCCCCCTGTTTTTGATTTCCTGCCAAAACAGAATTTGAATCCAAACATGCTTGATGTGAACACTGACAGGAATAAAATGAAGCCGAATTCTTACCTCCACGTCCATCGGAAAGAAGACAATTTGAATTCCCATTAAAAGGTAATAAAGAAGATTTTCAAAACACGACCCCTGCTATGCTTAATAATATAAAGTCATCTCGGTAGTTGCACCATCCTCACCTGCCCTTGTTCAGGAACCTTTCGAATACCCAATTAATGAAGCTCCTTCATCCATAGAAAAAGCTACGGTCTTCTCCTTTAATAAAAAGACTTTGTTTGCAATAACACTTTCTCCAGGATTTGTATTCGAAGGAAATTCTTATCAGGCTTCGGCCTATTCCCCAATGTCCCGTTCCTCCAATGGTAAAGAGAATTCCTCCTCTGCAAATGCTAAATTTCCATCAAATAACAAGAAATGTGCTCATCTGCTAAAACATTTCCCCAACCACTTCGCCAGGAAAAAGACCTCTTTCCTCTACTCCTGGTTGTCTTTGGTAAATTCGGATTTGCTTGAAGAATGCTGTGTTAGAGCTCAAATTCCTGATTCTATTCCAGACTGATCGGTTAATGCTCATTGTAATTCTTGTTCTTTTATTCACTCAAAATTTCAAATCCCAAGCTCAGATGTGCAATTCGTGCGGGGTATTCTGAGTGACCGACCAAATAATCATTGCCGTAGTAAACAAGAAGATGATGAAGAATCAGTCGTAAGTACAAGTAGCGAAGATTTGGAAGAATGCTGAAGCAGAGGAAAGCCAAGAAGAAGGTAAAATAATGGATCATTTTGGTAAATGTATTTGCTTTTTATTTCAAGCAGAGGATTCACAGGTATTTGGAAAGGCAGGAGATTCCTCATTTGTCCCTCTCAATAAGGAAGATATCCCTCAGCATCCGCTTTCAATTGTTGAAGCTTGTGACATTGTTCTTGGGTTATTTTTGGTGGCAGATTATTGTGATGTTTGAGTCTCATACTCCGAATCATCCTCAAAATCTGCTGCTTGTTTTTGATTTGTTTGGAGCTATTACTTTGGATTCTTCCATCCCTTTGTTTCGTCTCCTCCAGCCTGTCCTCTTGGTTCTGTAAAGAGAATGGTTGGTTCGCTTTGAAGTTGCTCGGTTGCTTGCTTCTAATTGGTGTACTCCTTCCAATCCATTTGAGGACTTTCAGATCCGAGTCAATAGTAGAATTTGGCATACTTATTATCTCTTTTTACGTCTATATGATCTGTATTGTTTTAGTTAGGAATTGTGGTATCAGTTTTATTTTTCGTTCGGCAAGGCCTAGTCCTTTTTGGTTTTTCCTGATGATCCGTAATTATTAGCGCCTTTGTTTCTTTCCTTTATCATTTGTGAAGTCTCTTTGTACCTAGAGATTTTGTCTCTTTCAATTATCAATGAAAAGTTCTGTTTCTTTTTCTTTTTCTTTTTTTTTTTTAAAAAGAATTTTGGTGAGGAACAGGGCGTCGGACAGGAGAGGCTAAGGTCAGAGAGTGGTGAACGAAGAAGGAGAAGGAGGAGGAGAGAGGAGAGGATATTTGGTGGTCGGAGGTTCTTCCCTATTGATTGAATTCCATCTATCCTTAATTAGAAAAGACTCTCAAATGCTTCTGCAGAAGTCTTCAGTAGGAGATTCATCGATCTCTATATCAACCAAATGTGCTTTAGTTTCCTCACTACTCATGCTAACATTAGATGCTTCGTCAGAATCAATATCATGAATAATTGGAGAGGAGATATGATCTTTATTAGAAGAAGAGCTCGAATAACCTTTGGTTAAAGGTAACATTTAAACCTGTAGGAGTGATCATTGAATGCGTGTACAAGATGAAAGGTTGAGAAAGAGGCTGTTGCAACTTCGATGAGGAAGTGATGAACTGAGGCCAAGCTTCTTCAAAAATATCTAAATTAACCTTTGAATTTTTCAGAAAACCTGAATAGGCATTCTTCAGTATAATGGAGAGTAAGCTTCATTAAATCTGACAATCTGTTTTTCATTTTAGAAGCATGAAGTGTGGGTTTGGAAATCTGATCATACGGTTGAGAAGACTGAGCAATCTGAAGAAAGTCGTGTAGCCTGAAGATCATCTTGAGAAAAGAGATTATTCGATTTCTGCAACTGGTCATGCAAAGGAATATAATTCAAATGAACATCTTTGCTCCTAAATTTTTCAGATAGAAAGGTAAAGCCTTCATCCATCATAACTAGATTTATTCTTTGAAGGTCCACTAAGTTTGTAAAATAAAATATTGGAAAATCCCCATGATCATTGTGTAGAGGATCTAAAGGATATATATCCCTAAGATGAAAAGAAAAAATAGCCAAACTGCCAATTTGTTATCTCAATCTTAGTCCGAATGAAACCACACATATTTTTCTCCACTTGAGGCTGGGAAGAGATACTGACCGAACCTCCAAAATGCTGACCAATTGCTTTAGAACAAGTATCTTTCCAATATGCCTAAAGTAAGTTCTTCAGAGCAATCAAGTGCCCATGTTCCTCAATTTACTTTGGATGAGAATGTTCATCTTGGGACAATTTCTCAATCTTTTGGTGCCAACTTGCCTCCACTTGCCATCAAATTCCAACTCAGAAAAATCAGCACTCAATTTCAATAACGTTGGATTTATAATTTGAATACCTTTACGTTTTCCAGAGATATAAGGTGCAATTTTAGGATTCCATTTCCTATTACCTTGACCAAAATGAGCTCCTGCCTCCATTATTTCTTCCAAATGGATGTTCCAATACCTTCTTGTCAGTTTTTTGGGTTGATGTTTTGCTTCATTCGTCTATTTTGGTTTGATTTGTCTGGCTCTCTTTTTAATTTTTTGGTGTTTCTTAGTTGTAGACTTTTCATCTTGTTTGACTTGTACTCATCAGTTGTGATTGTCTCTTCTATGTCTTTTTTAGTTGGATGTCTGATATTTTGGAGTATTAGTCTATTTTCATTATATCAATGAAAATTGATAGTTTTCCTTAGAAAAAAATATCTTGTCATTTCTCTCCCCACTTTCTCGCATTTTGTAAGAAAACAAAGAGACAAGCCAAAATAGAAATAAATAATTGCAAACCTCTACATATTTTGAATGTCTGACGAAGAGTTGTGAGCTAGTAGTCTTGAAATCACTAATATAGAATCAAAGTTCATTTCCACTACTTTTCTTTTTCCTCATCCAAAAAGTAGAAGCATCTGATGTCTCCAAGTACCACTTCCGCATAACTTCTTTGAAGTTGATTATCTTTGACAAGCTCCGGTTGCACTATTTCTCCGTCCTCAAATTGATTTCAAACAGTGAAAGATTAGTGCTGATTTTTCTCAACTTTTAAGATAAAATCTCGTAACATGTCCTGAAAAAGAACCAAAATTTCTTTTCAACAGCTATAGGAACAAGTAATCTCTTTCTACCTCCAGAAGGTGGCCAAACAACGCATTCGAGTTTCCATCCTCTGGAAGATCTGAACTTGACCAAATGGATAATCCCAGAAGCATCCCTAATTTGCTTAGGAAAATGTGTTTACATGGGATTTTGCATCAGTTCAACCATAGAATTTTCAAACCAAATTAAACGATAGAAATAGAGGGGAATCTTCATTTTGTTTTTAATGTTTTCAACAAAATCCATGCCATTTTCATACAAAGTGCAAAAATAAAGGTTACAAATACAACTCATCTTCCGATGGAAGTAGAAAAGGCTAGGCGGCAACGGCTGTTGGGGCTGATGACAAAACAAAAGGGGGAGGAGGGAAAATAATGGTCTAGGTGATGGGAAGAAGAAAGGGCAAAAAATTGAGGAACTTTTCGGCCGATGACTATGTCAACGACGATGAGAACAATGACTAAGGAAGATGGCGGAATCGACAACGATGCACAAGTACTGAAAATAGCTCGTCGGGTAGAGAGAAAACCTTCGCAAGTGAGGATGGATAAGTTGTGACATAAACAGGACCAATGACGATGCATCTGTGTCTGGCGATGTGCAATGGCTAGGGTTAAATCGGAAGGCTGTGTCAAGGGTTGGGTCCATCGGAAAAGATAAAATAAAAGTTTTCATTTGTACAATATGAAGAGGCTATGATCGATACACTATTTGTGCCATAAAGTGACTCTTTCTCATTAAAGGGTAGGTGGAAAAGAAACTTCGTGATCCTTTCTCCTACAACCCTAAGCCCTGACAATGCAGAAGTCAAACGTGAAATAAACAATTCCATACTGTTCTTGCAAAGTCTCATCTCCAAAGAATATGATCTAGATTTTTAGAACAAGCTGTTTTTATTGCAAATAATACAACAAATTGGCCATGCCATGTCTAAGTTGGACACCTTAGACTTGAAAGCTTCATGGAGAATAAGACCTTAACTTTCTTTGAACTTTTGATTTGAAATATTTCGCTTTTACATTTGTTCTTTTTGATGTCTTACAATACAAATGATGAAACGTAGGTTTATCTTGGGGGATTTGGTGTAGACAAGTTGAGAGAAAACTCAAATTTTCAAAGCATAATACTTCATAATAATTTTATTGACTAAAGGAATCAGCTTATATACTGATCCTTAAAACAGAATGCATATCAAAGTAATTACCAGACGGTAATTTACAACCAGCCTTTGACTCTAAAGACTAAAACATAAAAACAGGGCAGCCCAAAACCTAAAACAGGGCAGTTAACAAATTAAAGAAATAACAAAGTACATCAGGATTTGTTTCGTCTTTTATATATTTACGTTTCCTTTTCCACTTTCATTGTGCAAGGGAAGTGCAATTTTTTATTCCTTCCAGCAAAAGCAATGACATATTTTCTACTTGATCTAACTTTAGGTCACATGACCAACAACTTTTGCACCATTGTCTTGTGCACATATTGCATCTCCTTTTGTCAAAATGATTACATCAATTTTTTTTTTTGTGATATGATTTTTTTACGTGGGTTAATCAAGGGAATCTCTAAAATACGTGGTTTTTATATTGTCTATTCTGCAATTAATCTTTTGACATTTTATACATTCTGCTTACTTTCAGTCAAGTGGTCATCAATCACATACATTGTCTATGCTAGTAAATGACTATCCTGGTGTTCTCAATGTTGTTACTGGGATTATTTCTAGAAGAGGCTATAATATTCAGGTAGGTTCTAATTTTATTATGAACTTTTTATAACTTTTTCTCATTGTCATTAGCTTCTTAATGATAATTTTCTATTTGGAAAATTACCAGAGTCTTGCTGTAGGACATGCAGAAAGGCAGGGATTATCTCGTATCACAACAGTCATTCCTGGAACTGATGAGTCCATTGGAAAGTTGGTTCAGCAGCTTCATAAATTAATAGATCTTCATGAGGTAGCATGCTTAGTGATTTTTTATTGACAATGTTTAAATGCTCGTGTGACCAAGTTCTTTGCCTTAACTAATGCTTCAAATCAGTACTTTGCTATGTGCAAGACACACAAGGCGTCAAGTCTCTTGATCACCTTAAGGTGAGGCGAAAAAAATGTGCCGTTTGAGTGAAATGAGGCGCACTCAATAAAACAAAACATATTATTTATAGCCCTTGTAAATTGGGAAAAAAAAAGAGAAAATTTTGAAACATATAATTAATAATGAAAATATTGAATATTTTAAACAAAAATGAACACTTTTTTTTGTGTGTTACAAATTAGCAGCTTGATGAAAAACACACACCATCTTCCTAGTTCCAACTAAATGCTAAAATACTTATTATCAACAAAGCTACTCCTTTCATCCATACCAGAAGCAAAAAATCTAAAATTGAAGAAACAGAAAAAAGAAAAAAGAATATGAGAAATCTTCGGTTGGCGGCCAAAAGAATGACAACAGAGCTGATGGGCAGTGACAAAAGTAATTATTGAGGAAGATAGCAGTGATGACGGCGGAATCAGCAAAGATGCACGATTGTTGAAGCTAGCCCATTGGATTAGAGAGAAACTTTTGCGCTTGAGGATGGTGAAGCTAAAATCGTGAACGAAGATGGCGCATGAAAGTGATTGGACTACGATAGACAAACGTCAATTGTTGACAAGGGACATTTTTGTTATCAACTCTTAATGGGAATATTTTGGAACACCCAACCATAAATCCCAAGCCTCCAAGGGACACCTGTATAGATGATCTTGATGTCGAAAGGAAAGTAGTAAGAACATGCACTAACCATCCTATACAAAACTATCTTTCCTATAAATGCTGCTCCCTCATTTTTCAATACAACTAATCTATCTGCCATACAAATTCCCAATACAATATACGAAGTCCTTAATGACCAAAAATGGAAAAAGGTTGTAGTGGAATAGAAAAGAATCGCACATGGGTAATAACTAATCTACCCAAGGTTAAGAAATCAATGTAGTGCAAATGGATTTTTACCATCTAACACAAAGCCAATGGTGAGGTAGATCGATATAAAGCAAGATTAGTCGTAGAAAGGTTTTCTCAAGGCATTGATTACTAGGAAGCATTTGCCCTTGTGGGAAAGCTAACACTTTACATGTCCTCTCTTTGGCAAACAACAATTGGATACTTCATCAACTAGATAAAAAGAATACTTTACTTAATGGAGATCTTGAAGAAGAGGTTTACATTTATATGTATATACTAGTTGGCATGGAAACAGAAAAAAAACCATTAATAAAGTGTGTAAACTCAAGAAAACCCATATACGACCTAAAACAATCTCTTAGGGCTAAAGGAAATAGGTTTGCTTGGGTGTAAGCCTGCAAAAACTTTAATTGATCCAAATTGTAATTTAGGAAAAGGAAAGGTGGTGAGGGTGCTATGAGTGTGTCAACTTAGTTGAGATATTCGGGTGCACCACTTGATCCTAAGTTTCTAAATCCCTTGGTTTACTTGGTTTATGTCTCTTTTCATTACATCAATGAAAAGTTCTGTGTTCGTTTCAAGGAAAAAAGGAAAAGGAAAGGTGGTGACTAACAAAGAACAATATAAAAAATTGGTTGGAAAGCTAATATATCTTACACTCAGCTGGACATTTTCTTTCCAGCTAGTTATGTGACACTATGAATAATCCCACCAAAGCACACATGTAGGCTGTCTATGGGATCCTAAGATACATAAAAGGAACACCTAGAGAGGTATTATACTTCAATAAATCAACAAAAGGAAAGGTTAAAAGTCTTCACTGATGGTGATTTGGCCAATTCAAAAGTAGATCGAAGATCAACTACAGGCTATTGCACTTTTGTTTGGGGCAACCTAGTCACATGGAGAAGCAAAAAACCACCAATGGTGTCAAGTAGTGGTGAATTTAAATTAAGAGCCTTGACACTAGGAATTTGGATCCAATGAATTTTATCAAAACTAAAAGCTAAGAAGCATGGACACTCCTAAAATGGCCAAGTATCGATGTCGGACACGTGTCTGACACCTACATGCTTCGACACGCCTTGAACATATGTTCGACACGCCAGTTGATGTGTCAATGATTTTATTATTAAATTTGTAATATCTGACACAACAGGACACTCCTCGACACGGCAGGTGACACCTCAGGACACGGCAAGCTACAATTTTTTATTTAAAGAACAAGTAAAACGCTTACCCCGCTGAGCGACGGTGAAGGGAGAGGAAGTCGGCCACGTCGGAGAGGGGAGGTCAGGCGTCGTTCGGCTGAGTGACAGCGAAGGAAGAGATCGACGTCATTGAGAAGAATCTAGGAGGAAAGGGGGAAAGCAGAATCTAGGAGCCAATTTTTGAAAATGTAGGAAAGAGAACATCTAATAGGACAAAGCATTTGTTCATCAAGAGAGAGGAACAAATTTAAAGGGGGAACAACCTCCAATTTAAATTAATGAGATAATACGGTGTTTTATAAGAAGAATGGCGTGAAGTACCCCACTTAGATTGTTGTAAACCATACATTTTACAGAAAAAACTTAAAGAATACTTATCTCATGTTGAACATAGGAGAGCTCAACTAGCATTATTCCATAAAGGCTTTGATACTTTTTGGAGGACACCAAGACAAATCAAAAAGATTAATGAGGAATTTCCATCCCTTACAAACAAATTGACAGTAAAGGAATAGGTGGTTGGTGTATTCAGAATTTCTGCTGCATAGGGAGCAAATATTTGGAAAGACTAGAGAGAGCCAGCTTCAAATGTCATCTTAGGATTCTATCCATCGTGTTTAGTCTGCCATGAGGTCAGAACCAAATGAAGGATTTCACTTTCTTTGGGCTGTTTCCTTCCCATTTCAATTTGGAGGCTGACTTGCTGGAAAATACCCCTGAATTCTCCAGCAGCGAGGAAATTTGATTTCCCTCTCCATTTGGCCTTCTTCCTTCTAGTATTGAGATGGGGCTGTCCCATTCTTCCATTTCTCTGTCAAGGAGAACTCTTCTAAAATTTAAGTTTCAAGTTTCTTTTTTGCCAGACCAAAAATTGCAAATAGATAGCCTTTTTGG
The DNA here is from genome assembly GCF_009727055.1 of Benincasa hispida. Classification (NCBI taxonomy): domain Eukaryota; kingdom Viridiplantae; phylum Streptophyta; class Magnoliopsida; order Cucurbitales; family Cucurbitaceae; genus Benincasa; species Benincasa hispida. The sequence continues at coordinate 33,415,426 of NC_052350.1, forward strand.
AGTTTGCTATTGAATAAATGGATGGGAACTCCTCACCAAACAGTCTAGTTGTGGCCCAACTATCTTACTAAACACAGATTTTTCCCATTTCAAATCGTGAAATTGATGTCTTTCAAAGAAGCTTTTATTTTTGCTGATGTATTTCCAGGGGCTGTATTTGAACTTCTTAAATACATTTGGAAACCATTCTTGGAAAAGATGGAGCTTGGTTTTGTGAGAGTGAATTGGCAAGTTGGAATACAGGAGATAGCCATTTAAATACTTAATAATTAAACTCTTACACGATGCAGTGGATTGCAGAGAACAATAATGCAAAAACAAGGGCAAAGGTACAACTAGGAATGTGAATTATCTAAACTTCTAAACAACTTAAAAAAAATTCCATGGAAGTGATGAAGCATATCCAAAATGAAATTAGTTAAAAAAAGACACTGTTCCAGAGTGGTAAAAATAGTAGAAACAAGAGCAAGATGAAGCTTAATAGTCCTTTGAAGAAGATAATGTTTCAAGCAATGACAGAAATTTCACCTTGAAACTGCGAAAAGGATTGTCTATTGGGAAAAAAGTGCCGAGAAAATGAAGTGAAGAAGAGCAACCACTTTCCTGGAGAATTTGGTCATGCATTCCACTGCCACAAATGGTTATAACCAACTACACCAAGCATGTCAGTTTGCTTTGGCTTCATTTTCAAGCTTCATTCATTGCCAAAGCTCTAAACCCTTAGAGTTGCAAGTTTTTCCTTTGGTGGAAGTTTTTTCGGTTGGATGGATCTTTTCTCTCAAGATTTCTGAAGCAATGTTGAAGTCTCTGTCTTGGTTTGTGAAGTTTTGGTCTTTATCATTACTTTGCATTGTCCTTTCTACGCATGGTTATTCTCATAGCTTCAGATTAAACGGTTTTCTTTCAAGAGCCAATTTGTTCCATTATGGAATGTAGGTGCTTTACTTTTTCAGCTTTGTCTAGTTAAGGGCTTCTTCTGGTTGTATTTTTGTTATTTTGCTTATTTTGTTTCTTTGTATTTTGAGCATTAAACTCTTTTCATTCCATCAATGAAAAGCCTTGTTTCCTTGTTAAAAAAAAAAAAAAAATTGGAAGCCAATTGTTGTACTTTTGTGCACTTTGGTTTTTTTTTCTATAACCCTTTACCACAAGGCTGAATCATTCTGAGCAAATCTTGATAACCATTTTGAGAGCAAAGCAGAATTTCTTCTGAAATCTTCCCCTCCCAACACTCCATTGATCTGAGGGGCAGTGACCGAAGTGGCTTGCCTCTATCCTTGTTTCCCCTTCCCAAAGAAAGTTTCGTATGATTTTGTCAATGGAAGAGCAAACTTTGGAAGGAATTCTATAAATGGAAAGGAAATACAAAACGGTGAGCACTGAATTGACCAAAGTCAATCTGCCACTTTTTGAAATGGAAAACCTCTCCCCTCAATAAGTTTTCATCTCTTTTATGTTGAGAAAAGAATTGATATTATTTGAAAAAATTCCATGAATGATTTTGATAATCTTTAAAGTGCATAGCTTACAGTTATAACGTTTCGACTTGTACAAGTTCATGGTTGATTAAAAAGGTAGGGATGGTTTCGGCAGGTGCGGGATCTAACTCACTTGCCATTTGCTGAGAGAGAATTAATGTTGATAAAAATTGCAGCAAATGCTGCTGCCAGAAGGGATGTCCTTGATATTGCTGACATCTTCCGTGCAAAAGCTGTTGATGTGTCTGGTCATACAATTACTCTTCAGGTTATCTCCTTTCCTTGATGTTGCATAGAGAATTGTGCATGAATGCATATATATGATATCTGTGTGTTTAAGACTAGTGGAATCTGTACGTATATATATGTGTGCATATATATTTTTTGCACAGTTGTGTACGTGTTATTAAATCTATTAATGCCAGCAGAGCAGCAAGTGGGAATCTTTTCCTCTAAACTAATTCACTGATTGAAGAAATACTACAATTTCTAGCTCATTTTGGGGTTAAAGTTCAGTTTAATCACCAATGCTGATGTAAGACGTCTTTGAGCTTTGAGCATGGGATGGATTTTTTTTTTCTTCTGTATCCATTTCTACAAGTTAATTATTCTAGCAAAAGTAGAGGAGTAAAGAGTTCTCTGTAATGATGTTTGTGCTACATACGAAAATTTGCGAGTTAAGGGGATTCTTATTCCCTATAGATCATGTCTGTAAAAGGGGAAAAAAAGATGCATTGGAGTGTTCTTTCCCTTGAATTGAAAGTGCACTAGTGCGGTTGACGTCAATGTTATGCCAAAACGTAACATCTCAAGTACAAGTACCAAGAGTAAAAATTGTAGATTGTTTCGATAGTTTTATATGGTTCTTTTTCCTTTTTTTCCCCTCTTTTATCTATTCTTTTGTCTGGCTATTTTTATTCTACAATTTTTCATATTTACTCCAGCTCACCGGTGATTTAAACAAGATGGTTGCATTGCAGCGGTTACTGGAGCCATTCGGGATATGCGAGGTTTGTATTCTTGATTTGGTCACTTATAGACTAGCAGTTGGAGATAGAATTCCTGTTGAGGTATTTTGTAAAAGTCGGATATTTGACTATGATATGCTTATTATTAAAGTTCATAAGTAATTTGTCCCTCGTTCGAAAGGGTTATCTCCGACTGATAGTCTACAATTAATCTTGAAGACTCGAGATGTCACATAAATCCAACGAGGAAGTAAATTTTCTAAAATAATGACTTTTAGATGTAATTAAAATTCTCTCATTTAGAAATTAAAATATTTGGGTTCCATTTGGTAACTATAAGGTTTTTGATTTTATGTTTTGAAAATTAAGATTATAAATATTACTTCCACTTGATGATTTCTTTGTTTCCTTATCTACACTTTTAGGGGTGTGTACAAAAACCAAACCAAGTTTTAAAAACTAAAAGTAGTTTTTGTTTTTGGAATTTAATCAATTAAAAGCTTTCTTATTGTTTCATAAAGAGAAAAAAAATTTGTTTTTGTTTTTGAAATATAATTGAAAATTCAAATGTTTAGTTAGGAATTTGAAAACCATGACAAAGCAGTGGTAAGAAAACCAACAAAAAATTCAAACATAAAAAACTAAATACTAAATGGTTATCAAATGGTATCTTAATTTGACACATTTGAATCTAATATGATAGATTTGATTTCAGGCAACAGTTTCATTTAACCCAATAAAATCTAAATTGATCTCCAAAAGAATAGAATTAGTCTTCCCTTAAAATTGTGGGGTGTTACAATTTGGAGACACGGCAGAGGTTGAACACAAAGATCGTTGTCTTTATAATATTTTAAACTATTATAACCTAAAATCTTGTGAATTGTGGTATATTTAATATTTTATATGCATTATTAACATTTTTGTTCGAGTGCAACAATTGTAAAGGTGAGGAATCAAACCATCGGCGGTTGAATGCTAATTGACGCCTTTATCAACTAAGCTATGCTCAAATGTTTTCTTAACACATAATTTCAAGTGCTGAATTCCTCTTTTCTTTATCTGTAGGTGGCAAGGACAGGAAGGGTGGCATTGGGAAGAGAATCAGGTGTGGACTCGGCATATCTTCGGGGCTATTCCCTTCCAATCTAAGTCCCAGTTAATTGATGTAAGTTTTGCTATCCTTAGTCTTTTTGTATTAAGCTCTCCCACCATGAATGTTGAAGCAATATTGATCTGGGACCGTGAGGGAACATCTTTATTATTAAGATAGTAGAAGCATCAGCTGGGAATTGTTTATAAAAAAAAAGTAAAACATCTAGCGAGATGTCAATATATTTGTAAATGGAAGAGTTCAACATTTATAGTAATAGTCAATCTGTATTTCTAATCTATCTATAAATATCAAGAAAATATATATAACAAAAGGGAAACTTAAACTTTTGGTCCCGAAATCTGAAATTTGTTTCAAATTGATCCTTAAGTTTCAATATAGAACAATCAAGTCCCCAATATTTATGAAATGTTTGATTTTAGTCCCTTCATTAACAGTTATGTTAACTCCAGTTATCTTCATGCTGGCATGGCTAATAATAGTAATATACTAATATATATATATTTTTAAAAAACCTCCTAACCGTTCCTCCCGTCGGATTCCCCTTTCCCATCCTCTCCTTTCTTTTTTGGTTCTTATTTCTATTATTGTTATTTCAGATTTGTCCCATTTCCAATTCTTTTATTTCTTTTTTACAAATGGGTTTCCATCATTTCAATGTGTTGATGTGGTTTGAGTCTTGTGGGTCTGTCATTGAGTCAACTTGTGCTGCTGATGGTAGTTGCTGGAGAAGTGGAAGGAGGTTCGTCGATAGAAAATGAAGGGAGGAATGAAGAAGGGAAATAGGAAGAAAGGAGGGCTGGGTGGTTTCTCTCTCTTTTTTTTTTTTTCTTTTTCTTTTTCTTTCAGATTTGAGGGAAGGGTTAATGGATTCGTGGTGGTGGTTGTCGCTGGGGACGGCAACAACTTTGTGGAAAGGAGAGTCGAAGGAGGGAGGGGGAGGAGGGGAGGGGATGAAGGAGAAGAGAGAGAGAGTTATTATGTTATAAGTATAAACATTATTTTAAAAAATTTCCATGTTAGCACCTCCGTTTAACGGATTCTATTAGTAGAGGACTAAAATAGAGCATGTTTTAAATGTTAGGGATTTGATTGATTTTTAAAACCTAGGATCAATTTGATACAAATTTCAAACTTTAGGGACCAAAAAGATTAGTCACATAGGATTTATAATTTATGAAAAGAATTAATCAAAATAATTTACATAAGTATTTTTTGATTCATAAAACTATCCATTGATATAAATATGATTTTCAATATGACATTATCCATTCATACATTCATAAAATCGAGATCTTCATCGATATCAATATTTTAATCTTTGGTCATGAATAAAGTAGACTCAGTTTTGAGAGTTCTCAATAAGGAAAGGTTGTGAAGTACTACGAATAACTTGTTTGTAACTTATCGTATGGTCTTGTTAATCTTTGATGCAATTTCCTTTGCTTAGATCTCGTACACTTGATGGACTTGATTTGAAAATTGGACTGTAAATGATTCTGGTTGAAGAACAAACTCAGATTTCAAAGTTGGCGGGATGATGGTTTCTTCTACTGGATTGTGTATCGCCAAAAACGCAGCTATAAGTTTTGAGGCATTTTAAATGTATTGTAGTCACTGTCGGCTTAAAAACATTTCTAGATTAGTTTGTTAAGTAGTGGAAGTACATTCTTGTTGTACCAATGGTAGTACTATGTTAGTCAATTGTGTACTTCTAGTTGTTCAAGGGAGATTCTAAACTAGTAATCAATTAGTTGAACTTTCTTTTTGTAATGATATTCTAAGTGGTAAAGTTAAGTTCATTAAAGTATCTTCAAGACACATAAACTTGCATTTTAGAGTTATAAGTGATAATAATTAAATTTATGAATTTTGGATGAGAGATTTTTAATTGTCTCACATTCATAATTTTGTGAAGGTAATGTTTTCATGATTTTTAGAATCTCACAATTGTCTCCTTCTTGAGTTAACAATTGTCTCCCTCTTGAGCTCACAATTGTCTCCCTCTCCCTTCGAGGGCTACTTCTATGCTCTTGTTTTCAATAGATAGAATGGAAGCACTATCAGTTCTTTTTGCGTCTATTTTAGGTCTAACTGAAGAAATTGTGTATCTTGGGGTAATTCATTTTGAAGCAACTATTCCCTAGATACACACGTCGTGATATTTTAGTGATATTTTATTTATTTCACAATTGAATCAATTTAAAAAAGACCTAAAGTTAGGGATTTATCAATCGGTAATGTTGCTCCAATACCCAACCAAAGGGCTACTGCGGTACCAATCAAAAAGACGGTTGTCGCTACTGGACGACGAAATGGATTTTGGAATTTATTGACATTCTCCAAAAACGGTACAGTTAATAATCCCGCCGGTACGGAAACCATTAAAAGAACACCCAATAACTTATTTGGCACTGTACGAAGTATTTGAAATACGGGAAAGAAATACCATTCCGGCAATATTTCCAAAGGAGTTGCAAATGGATCTGCGAGTTCACCAATCATTGATGGTTCTAGAACCGCTAAGCCCACGTTACATGCAATAGTACCTAGAATTACTACTGGAAAAATATATAAAAGATCATTGGGCCATGCGGGTTCTCCGTAATAATTATGACCCATCCCCTTAGCCAATTTAGCTCTTAATACAGGATCATTCAAATCTGGTTTTTTTGTTATTAGGATAGGTGAATTATTATGGATCCATCCCCAAGGAACCGGAGTCAGAAAGTGAAGAAAATCGCCTTATTACTTGTAATTGTAAGGCTCCATTCTTTTGGTATTGGGTCAATTAGTCCCGCCATTCCTCAACAACAGGAGCTTTTGATCGGCATCAATAAAAAAAAAAGATTTTTTTTTTATTCTTTCATATCAACTCAAGCATTTCTGTAGAAGGACAAATAGGTCATATCATTTTATGGTGGATACGCGAATTATTGGGCCGAGCTGGATTTGAACTAGCGTAGACATATTAACAACGAATTTACAGTCCGTCCCCATTAACCGCTCGGGCATCGACCTGGGAAGAATCAATTCCAAGCTTATTGATAATCCATGTTCAACTTCCTTTCGTAGTACCCTACCCTCAGGGGAAGTCGAATCCCCGCTGCCTCCAGCTATTCCTGAATAGCTTTTTTCAAAAGGGCTTCCGCTTCATTGGTGAATGTCTTCGTGGAAGATATTATTTCTTGAAACTGAGGTTTATTCGTTTTTACGTAAGTACGTAACTCAACGAGATTGTCCAATTTCTAATGAATCAAGATAACCATTAGTTCCGGTATAAATAGTCATTATCTGTTCTTATACCGTGAGAGGGGCTGATTGGGATTATTTGAGCAACTCACGTAATCGTTGACCTTTTGCCAATTGATTCTGGGTAGCTTTATCGAGATCAGAAGTGAATTGCGCAAAGGCTACTAATTCGGCAAATTGAGCCAATTCCAATTTTGATTTGCCGGCTACTTGTTTCATGGCTTTAATTTGAGCTGCAGATCCTACTGTGGAGACGGAAATACCCACATTAATAGCAGGTCTGATTCCAGCATTGAATAGATCGACAGGATAACCCGAAGGGGTTACAGGTTTTTTCTACCAATTGGAGCCTTCCCTTCACCACCCCCATGGGGATGGTCTAGAGGGTTCATAACTACTCCTCTTACTACAGGATGCTTACCTAGCCAGCATTTATATCCGGCTCTACCCAAACTTTTCTGGTTTACCCTAGCATTTCCCACTTGTCCGACTGTTGCTGAGCAATTTTTGGATATCAAACGGACCTCCCCAGAAGGTAATTTTAATGTGGCCGATTTCCCCTCTTTTGCAATCAGTTTCGCTACAGCACCTGCTGCTCTAGCTAATTGTCCCCCATTCCCAAGTGTTATTTCTATGTTATGTATGGTCGTGCCTAAGGGCATATCGGTTGAAATAGATTCTTCTTTTTGATCAATCAAAACCCTTTCCCAAACTGTACAATCTTCTTCCAAAGCATACGGATTTTTGGATGTAGATGATGATATCTATATGAACCTGCCCTTGGGAGGGGAACAACAGTTGGAAACGACTGCTAATACCCCGTACGCTGAGGAGTAAAAGGAGGAATCCGCCCGAGGAGGGGCTCGCGTCTGATTAGCTAGTTGGTGAGGCAATAGCTTACCAAGGCGATGATCAGTAGCTGGTCCTAGAGGATGATCAGCCACATTGGGACTGAGACACGGCCCAAACTCCTACGGGAGGCAGCAGTGGGGAATTTTCCGCAATGGGCGAAAGCCTGACGGAGCAATGCCGCGTGGAGGTAGAAGGCCTACGGGTTGTGAACTTCTTTTCCCGGAGAAGAAACAATGACGGTATCTGGGGAATAAGCATCAGCTAACTCTGTGCTAGCAGCAGTGAGATCGTACCTCTTTTTCCAGGCCTGTTCGGACATACGGTTCCCGCGGAAGATCCATTCTGATCTCATTCTTGCATACAGACAGAACCAACCCTAAGATCGAAAAGCACTATGGGGGACTCTCTCAACATCAAAGACTCCTGCCGTTGCGTCAGGTCAGATTTTCACTCAAGCTATTTCTTTAAAAAGAGGAGCTGCGTCAAGGCTTCTATCCTTATTAGATTAGGGAAGTCTGCTCTCATAGAAAGTATCCCATATAGTTTTGAGGACGATTCATAATACCTCGATCCATTTCATTTCCATATCCACCTTATGAGATCCACTATCTAATAGAACAACCACTCTGATCCGGAATTCCTAGCAAATCCTTGACTCCTCGAATACAATGGGATTTCACACCTGGCGAATCTTTCACTCTACCTTCTTGACACTATCGAACCAGAAATCTACTCTCAATCGCTCTTTTTAGTGGGGAGGAATTGTTTTCGTGCGATAGAATGAATCCGTTTATTTTTCAAATGATTCATATCGTCAAGTGTACCCATTCCAAATTTCAGTCCAATCAAATGATCTGCAGCTGCCAATATATCTCGCGGTAACAAAAATGTATTGTTCTCAGGTACAAGATTGACGACGCCCTCTCTTCGAGTGGAAAGCTTCCGCCGCCTGAATCTTGATCTCTCTATAAATGCTACCTTCTTTTAAGCTGCAAGTGTCTTTCTTTGGACAGTGAAAATCAATTCAATCGGCATTATTTTATGGTAGGAATACGACTTTTTAGGCCGACCACAATACAAGTCATGAGCGATAGCGAAGCCAAGCCGTATAAAGGCGAGCAGCCTAACTAGCAATAGCAAACGGCCCACCTCCATTCATCCTCGGAGCTTAAGGAGAAATAGCTCAAGCTATAAGATTCAACTGCCCCAATTTTCTAAGCATGATTACGACTACGTGAATGCATGATTAATAGATACCTAATTTCAGCAAATAAACCATCATGGAAATCGAAAATAATGCTTTAAAAAAGAAACTAGACATCAAAACACCCCTTTCACGCTCATGTCACGTCGAGGTACTACAAAAGAAAAAATTGCAAAATCCGATCCAATTTATCGTAATCGATTAGTTAACATGTTGGTTAACTGTATTCTGAAACATGGAAAAAAATCATTGGCTTATCAAATTATCTATCGAGCCATGAAAAAGATTAAAAAAAAAGACAGAAACAAATCCACTATCTATTTTACGTCAAGCAATACGTGGAGTAACTCCTGAATAGCAGTAAAGGCAAACGTGTAGGTGGATCAACTCATCAAGTTCCCATTGAAATAGGATCCACTCAAGGAAAAGCACTTGCCATTCGTTGGTTATTAGGGGCATCCCGAAAACGTCCAGGTCGAAATACGGCTTTCAAATTAAGTTCCGAATTAGTGGATGCTGCCAAAGGGAGTGGCGATGCCATACGTAAAAAGGAAGAGACTCATAGAATGGCAGAGGCAAATAGAGCTTTTGCACATTTTCGTTAATCCATGAAAAATGGATACAAATTTTTGGTTGCTACTTAGTATCGGTAATAGGTCTGAAAAAGTATTTAAAAATAGAAAATTTAGATATTTGTACCCTGTCGAAGTAAGGAACCATGACATATATGTTTGGAATAGATTCCATTTTGAGAGAGTTGAAAAAGCACTATCTCGTTGAAAGGTTCTATACATCTGCCCTTTCTCAAGGCATTTCTTTAGACAAAGACTCCGTTTTTTCCTCTTTTCGGATGGTAAATATTTCTCAAAACATGGAGTGTGAATCAAACCCATGTTTGAATTGAAATTGAGATATTCGTTTAGAAAATATGGTTAGAGGAACTATATGTGAGCAATTAGACATAAATTGATACCGACTCCTCAGAATTTGGTAACTTCAACTCCATTAACAACCACATTTGAATCTTTTTCGGATTAACACCATTATCTCAAGTTTTAGATCGAACTAATCCAATTTTGGGCAGTGAGTTCCGATGAAGAGCTGTAAGTCGAAGAGTCTGAAGAGATGAACTTTATTCCCACGTTAAGTACGGTTACCCTATTCCACAGCTAATGGTAAGTTGTAGCTCATGTTAGGCGTCTTTGTTAGCGAAGTGACAGAAGTTTGGAGGTACAAGCTCGACGATAGGATAGAAGTCCCAATTTTAAAAGAATTCCTACCAAGATGACGGATCCTGCCGTAGGTGCACTGAGCATATCCAAGAAAGAAACAAGCGGTGGCCCTTGGGGACAATTTTTCTCTTAACAGCGCAGGAATATGAACAGCATCCAAACACTCGACTGAATGAGGAAGAGCTCTTTATGTGGTCTCACTATGTGTTTGAAATCTAGTTCTCAAGTAATTGTAGATTTCCATTTGTTTCACTATAATCTTTCCAAAGCACCTCACGTTTTGATTGGGTTTTTTGTTTGCATTGAATGCCCCACAATCTGAATCAAAGAGGATGGGTCAAGGAGAAGTTCGGGACAAACCAGAGTGGATCTTAATCTAGATCTGTTTGACTTTGGCCTTATACAAGATAGTCTAGCACCTCCGAAACTAGTCCAGTCCCCCTTAGATCATTTTTTGATTTATGATGCATCTACTCTATATAATTGGGGTGGTAGATAGGAGTTAATCCATAATGGAAGATATCAATTTGAATATCTGCCCGAATCTGATTAATAAAGAATAAAGTTACATATGTAAACAAGTTACATATGTAACATATTATGTATTTCTTTTCACCTCATTTTTTCGTATTTTGTGTTTGTCTGTAATGAATAATTGTAAATCCAAGTAACAATCCATAAATCTTTATTCAGTTCATTTGGAAAAGAGGTCGGGAGACCGTGCGAATGGCTATCACCGCTAATAGAAAAATTGCTTGACCCGACTTACCAATTCGATTAAAGAAAATGAAAGGGCTACTGCATTCCTTCTCGAATCAATGCCCTCTCCATCTTACCTCTCCTGCCTCTATGTTTTAAGGTTAGCGAGTGCGTTTCCGTAGTTCTAACGCACGAAAGCACTGAGTCATTGATGCCTAGCCATTGTTCGTATGTTCTGCATCATTCCCTAGTTGTAGGACTGATCCTCTCTTCATCTTTAGTTCGAGATCCTTTGGAGAATTACTACTCAATCCTTTCTTTAGTTTTACACATTTTTTGTTCGGCTTTTGATTTTAAGGAATAAGTGTAAAGGTTTTATTCACCTCGAAAAATTATATCTAGTTAGATTAAAGAGCAAACTTTAGCGAGTTGTTGCTTTTGTTATTTCCATTCCTTCATTGTATTTTTCTTCGATTAGTAGTCTATTTATGTTCTTTACTCGTATACAGCTTTATTTATCTTCAAACAAGTTTTGTATTTGTTCAAGTTTCAATTAATATGAGTTCTTTGATCTTTGAATATTTCAACCTTGTGTTATTCATCTTCTATTATGAGTTAATTATTTTTCTTGTGATTCAAATATGTGAATATTCTAGAGAAGAAATAAAAGCTCCACTTGCATCTCTTTACTTTGCTCAACACTTGGTAGTCATTTGCTTTCATTTATTTTATTGTTTATTATTAAACTAACTTCATCATCTACGTTAACATACCATTTTGAGTATAATATCAAGAGTTATAATATACAGTTGTCATAGACGTACTATAGGAGAAACGCCTGAACATATAATTTTATTGTTCCAATGAATCGTAGATAAAATTATTTATTTGATTTGAAAATACAATGTTTTTGAAACAAATAAAATCGAAACAACAAGAATCATAAGAAGATTTACTATTTCGATTCCTATGATACAGAAAAAGTTGATATAGAATCAAGGTTCCATTCCTTATTATTATTCTTTATTACTTTATTTATTATTCTTTATTATTTTACTAGAATAAAAAAAACTTGTTAATTAATTAATTAAAATGAGTTCTCTTTTCCTAATCTCATTAGTCGCCCTGATGAAAATGTGTTAATGTCTACAGAGCCATTAGAATCGTTTGAATTTTAATTTGCCCCTCTGCTAGATGTAACAAGTTCATGCTACTGAGCTTGGCCTACAAAGCTATTAGAATTGTATGTTCATTTATCTAAATTTTAAATTATTTATAGAAATATGTGTTTAATTGCTTAGTCTCCTAAAGGTATCTTCAAGAGAGCTAAATGTGTTGAAATTGATTTATGTTGCTAATTGTTGGTTAGGGTAGATTCCAAACGTAATTTGGTTGCACACGAATTAACCTCTCTTACTTGAAAAAGAAAGATGCGGGTGCATATGAGTTGTATGCCAAATTATGTCTGGGTCTAATTGAGCAAAGTAATTGTAGGCATAAGATGTGTGCAATTTCCCTTACAGGTAAAATGGTTTAAATCCAACTTTTCTCTTATTATCTTTTAAAAGTATTTCTTTCCCATACTGTTATATTTTATTTGCAGCACTTTACTTTTCTCTTTATTACTTCAAAGCACACAACCAAATTCGATCATTTTTCTTTCTTACCTTTGGCTACGAATTTTGAGGAGACCTTTATTTGTAAAATTGAATTATTTTACTTCATTCCCTTGGGATTTGATACTCGGACTCTATCCATTTTATATTACTTGTCAGCAACATATACTTCTACCTCGGGACTCTTTGTTTCAATGTCCATCAAGTTTTTGTTGTTCTTGAGAACGATATTTATTTAATAATTTTTCAGTTTTGCTATGAAGATTACAATCTGTTTTGCATCAACAATTCTTAGTTTTTAGGAATAAGCTTGGAGTTGCATCGTCTTGGAGTTTTACGTTTGGTGGATGAGGACAAGGCCTGAACAACAACAGAGAAAACCTTCTACAAGCGACCTAAGGAGCACAGGAGGAAGAAAGGAGAGCAATGTGTGTTGAATGAACAACTTAATTCTATTGGTAATGTTGTAGGACAAGACATGATGAATCAACAAAGAGTTGATCCTCTAGTAGTGCAGAAATAACATGCAAGAACTGCAAAAGAAAATGTCGTACAAGGAAAACCATCAGCTCCTTAGAAGAATCCTATCTTTATAGCAGAAGGGTGGGATAGTATACTATTACAAGAAATTGTCCTTTCAATGACACATTAAAACAATAGTAAAAGCTAAATAACGTCATTGAAGGTGTTAGCGACTTTAACATTTCATCGCTCATAACGTTTCTAATTCTACGTCTTCTTAGCTTTTAGTGACACAATAACGCAACGTCACTAAAATTTCGTTTTCAGCAACGTAAGCGTGCCACTGAAATTCACTGGCACATTTATGCATCTCTAAAACTTATATTCAACGGCGAATGTCGTTGAGAACAACCAATTGTAATTCTTTACTGGCATTGGTGGCGTCACTCAATATCCAATGGGAATTGAACTTTTGCTAGTTGATGTATTTCTATTTCTAGCATCATATAAAACGTCACTAAAAGTGATTTATTTTTTTTTTTAAAACTCAAAGTATAATTTAAGCTAACCTAATATCAATATTTCAGTACAAAACAATATGAAAGCAAACATATTAATTGATCTGTTACATCTTTACTAAAAAAAAAAAAGTTGTAAAATTCTAAATACACTTTAATTGAAGCAATACATGTGATAAAATGTTATGTAGCCAACACTTTTTTTTTTTGAAAAAATGAATACAGGAATCAGGGAACCAACAATTGAAGCAAATCAATTTGAGCTTAAATCGGTGATGTTTCAGATGTTTCAAAGCATAGGAACATTTAAGAAGTGACTTGAAGTATGATGAACCTGAGATCTTAATCGAACAAATGATTGCACAACCAACATTTACAAGAATTCAAATCAATAGGAAAGAGGACTTTCTCATCAGATTATTAAGGTTCTCGTTTAGTAATCATTTGGTTTTTTGTTCTTGTTTGTAAAAATAAAGCCTATTTTATCCATTTTCTTACTATGATTTGCATCTTTTTTTAAGTACAATGATTGAATTCTTAGCCAAATTTCAAAAATAAAAAAACAAAATTTTGAAAAGTACTTTTTTAGTCCTTAAAATTTGGCTTGGTTTTCTAAAGCATTGGTGAAAAGTAGATAAAAAATGAAGAAATTTGAATGTGGATATAGTGTCCATAGGCTTAATTTTAAAAAACAAAAACAATAAACAAAATGGTTACCAAAACGGAGCCATAGTTTTTGAGTTTGTTTTTGAAATTTAAGTTTATAAACATTACTTTTACCTTTAAATTTTTTCATATCTTATCTACTTATAACCTACGGTAAAAAACCAAGCCAAAATTAGAAAATTAAAAAGAAAAAACTTTTAAAAATTTGTCTTTATTTTGGAATTTAGCCAAGAGTTCAATCATTATACTTAATAAAGACGTAAATCATAATAAGAAATAGGAAGGAAATAAACTTAATTTTCAAAAATAAAAAACAAAAAATAAAATGGTTTTCAAACAGAGGTGGAAGGAAATACAATAATTCTCTTTTGATATTTTATAGGTGATGCAAGGAAGAAAACAACTAGGAAGCACCAGGAAGAAGGAAAGAAGCCTATAGCAGTAAAGAATACAAATAATTTGTACCAGAATGTTAGGACCAACTTACTTATTTCTTAAGAAAATCAGAAAGAAGAACCAAGATGATCAGATCAACAATCTTTTAGACTTTCTCAAGCAATTTCACATTAGTATTCCATTGGTGGAAGCTCTTCAACAGATGCCTAATTATGTCAAAGTTTCCAAAAGAAATACTTGCAAGGAAATTGTAATGTTTTGCTAGAAATTAAAGTATCACAAATATTGCAGGGATCCTGGTTGCTTTACTTTTGTATGCATTCTAGGAGGATGTGAAGTAGGACGTGCACTATGCGACTTAGAGGCAAGTATCAATCTTATGTCTTTATCAATTTTCAAAAAATTGGGAATCGGTGAAGAAAAACCATAATAGTTACACTATAGTCGGTTGATTTCGCCAACGAAAACATCGAAAGATGTCCTTGTCAAGGTGAATAAATTTATATTCCCAGTTGACTTCATTATCCTAGATGATAAAACGGATCGAGAATTTTCTAGCATATTAGAAAAACTTTTTCTTGCTAAAGATAGAATTTTGATTGGTGTCCAAAACGGAGAACTCACTATGAGAGAGAATGATTAACGTGTTACATTCAATGTGCTTAAGGCATTATAATCAACGACTTTGGTTTATAATTAGTTGCAGTCACATTTGTACCTCAACTAATCCATTTATATCATTTGAAGACAAAAAACCGTATGTGATTGAAGCTCTTGAATTAGAGCTGATGGAGCTTGCCACTCATGAAGTATATTTTTCTTGGAGATAATAAGACATTGGTCATTATCATCTCAACTCAGTTGTCGGAAGAGCATGAAATAACTTTAATGTAGGTTTTTGCAAATCAAAATAAAGTTATCGGCTTGACTATAGTTGATATCAAAGAAACCAATCCATCATTTTGTATGCATAAAATCAATTTAGTGGAACGGGCTAAGAATTACATTGAAGGACATTGAAGACTCAATGTGATAATTGGAAAAAAAATTTTAAGATGGATTGATGCAAGTGTCATATATCTAATAGCTAGTAGTAGCTGAGTTTGTTCAGTTCAGTGCATACTTAAAAAAGGAGAGAATGATGATCCTAAAGAAGGAAAGGAATGACGTTGTGCATGCTTTTGTCCTAATTAACTTATCTTTCTTTCACCTTTTTGATAAAGCTCAATCACGATTTAAGTTATATAGGATAATGGGCATGAAGTACTACGTGTTGTGCACGTAGCAATCCTTCCCTCTAAACAAAGATCAATTAACCTTCATTTAACAACCTTTCAATCAAGACATGAGGTTTAGAAAAACAACCAAACATAGGTATGTAGTCTTTAACCCTTATAGACGTCTTAGCATTTGTTGCAAACCTTTCAACCAAATAATTTTACAATAAGTGTCCAAACGAACAACATTTATTTTATTTTATTTTTTTATGGTAGAAATTCAAATTATACAAGGTTTCAATTAGATTGGTATATCCTTAAGGATGACAAGCTAATCGAAGTCGTGCTATAATATAGTAAGTAAAAGGAATACTATAATTATAAAGAACTTAGATCTTTTTAAAGAGAGCGAGTTATGCACATCTCAATTTTATTGTATATCTATTAATTTTTAATTATAAACTCAACACTTCTTTGATTTATAATTTCTCTAACATATCTACACCAAAAATGAAAGTTAGATTCCAACAAATTGAGAAATATAGTTAAATTAAGATAGGAGATTAGGTCAACCAAAATGAAAACCCTTCTTGGTCCTCAAGGGTGCCAAGAGACAGTTACCTTTCATCTTTCCTCAATTAAAAAAGCCAAAATATGATTTAAAAATTAGAATCAAAATTGAAAATGCCAAATTCCAAATTCAACCTGCCAAACTACTAAAAGTTGATTAATAGTGTTGAAATTGGTAAACCAAATTCCTTTATGAGAAGATAGATATGGCGCAAATACCGGGATTGATCATAGAATAAAGCTACCACCTCTAGGCTTTAGCTATAATTACATATATATATATATATATATAGACATACAAAAATAATAAGAATAACCACTCACAGTTCCTCTTGATTAATTCCTTAGGAATTCCCTGCACACTAATGGCGCTACTGGGCAGCGTTGCATGTGCGCTTAGTCGGTCACGCACAAGGTTGTCCATGCACTGGGATGTCTGCGCGCCATGCG